>NC_037530.1:33366775-33368989 GCF_001531365.2 Cynara cardunculus var. scolymus
TCCTTCCTTTCCCCTTGTTTGAATATACACAACGAAATATTTGAGAGCTCTTACCATCGATTTTATAATGGTATCAGAGCAGGCCTAAAATCAAAATACGAAACCCTACTGCCGCCCCATCTTCATCAAGAATGGCTGACGGCAAAAATGAAACCAACCCAAGGAACGAAAGGGTACAAGGTTCTAGACATCGAAACAAGGAAGATTATTGTCTCTAGAGACATAAAGTGTCACGAAGAAAAATTCGCTTTTAATGATCTTGAGCAAGAAAAGGATGAACTAGATGTTTTTGAATGGCCAAACAATAYTTAYTGTGATGAARGCCAAAATCAAAAGCAGTGCACTGAAGGAACCGAAAATGAAAATGAAGGTGACAATTTAAATGTGAACAAGCCTTTGCAGCATGAAGAACCAAGTCTTGTGTCACCTGTTGAACATGTGGACCAGAATAATGATGAAGCTCAAGCCCCACCTTCTGAACCGTCTAGACCCAAGAGAAACCGATCACAGCCAGTTCATCTTGGAGACTATCATGTCAACCTCCCCCCATCGGTAGACCATGTTGATCCCGCACCAACTCAAAGATCCTCAACGGTACACCCCTTGTCTAATTTCGTTTCATATAATAAATTTTCTAAATCTCACAAAGCTTTCTTAGCGGCCATCAACTCCAATGATGAGCCAAGAAACTTTGGACAAGCTGTACAGGATGAAAGATGGAAAGAGGTCATGCTGAGAGAAATTCGAGCACTTGAAGAGAATGGTACGTGGACCCTCGAAAACTTACCTGAAGGAAAACGGGCCATTGATTCGAAGTGGGTTTATAAGATAAAATATAAACCAAGTGGAGAAGTAGAACGATACAAGGCGCGTCTCGTTGCCAAGGGTTTTACCCAAATGGAGGGAGTGGACTACCATGACACTTTCGCCCCGGTTGCCAAGATTGTCACGGCAAGAACACTCCTTGCCGTTGCAGTTAAAAAGAATTGGACGATCCACCAACTCGATGTTAATAACGCCTTCTTACATGGAGATCTACATGAAGAAGTCTACATGAAAATACCACAGGGGTTTTCAAGGGAGGGTGAGAYAAAGGTCTRTCGATTGAGAAAGTCCCTTTACGGCTTGAAACAAGCATCCCGCAATTGGTATCAAAAGTTCACTACGTTCCTTCTTACCCTCGGTTTCAAACAATCTAAGGCAGATCACTCTCTTTTTATTTTTAAACAAAACAAYAGCTTTATGGCAGCCTTGATATACGTGGACGATRTGATAATAGCARGCAATGATCTTCCAAAGATTCGTGATACAAAAGAGAAACTCAACAAGGAGTTCAGCATCAAAGATCTAGGAAGTTTAAAATACTTTCTTGGTCTTGAAGTTGCTCGCACCTCTGAGGGTATTGTTCTAAGCCAACAAAAATATACTCTAGATATCTTGGAAGATTGTGGTTTCCAGGGATGCAGACCGAGTGCTTTTCCAATGGAACAGAACCTAAAGTTGGACAAAGACAGTGCCGAACCTAAAGTTGATGCCAGTCGATACCGTCGCATAGTGGGAAGATTGCTATACTTACAGGCCACTAGACCCGACATTGCGTACTCTGTAAATGTCTTGAGTCAGTTTGTTGCCGATCCAAGACAAGACCATCTGGACGCAGTACATAGAGTATTAAGATATTTAAAGGGGACACCGGATCAGAGCATACTCCTCCCTCGAGAAGGTGGATGTGGCCTTACTGCCTACAACGACTCTGACTGGCTTGGATGTCCTTTTTCTAGAAAATCACGAACAAGATACTTAGTCCTTCTTGGTGGTGCGCCGGTCTCTTGGAAAACCAAGAAACAATCTGTAGTTTCACGTTCTTCCGCAGAAGCAGAATACCGCTCTATGGCCAGCACGGTTAGTGAGGTTTTGTGGTTAAGATGGCTCTTAAGCGAATTGGACATTGTCTCAAACGGACCAACACCTCTATTTTGTGACAACCAAGCGGCTAGGCATATTGCTAACAATCCGGTCTTTCACGAAAGAACCAAACATGTAGAAATGGATTGTTACCTTGTTCGAGAAAGAGTGGAGTCAAAGGAAATCCAACCAATGGCTATCGATACCAAAATGCAAATCGCAGATCTTCTCACCAAAGGATTGGGAACACAACAACTCAGAGTTCTACTTGACAAGTTGGGCGTTAAAGACTTACACGCTCCAACTTGA
>NC_037530.1:33369044-33370812 GCF_001531365.2 Cynara cardunculus var. scolymus
TCCTTCCTTTCCCCTTGTTTGAATATACACAACGAAATATTTGAGAGCTCTTACCATCGATTTTATAATGGTATCAGAGCAGGCCTAAAATCAAAGGATTGGGAACACAACAACTCAGAGTTCTACTTGACAAGTTAGGCGTTAAAGACTTACATGCTCCAACTCGGTAAGCGCTTACCGTGGTAAGAGTCGTCGCCCTCACTTACCGGGTAAGACTCTTGGTCCTTGTCTCGCTCTTACCGGGTAAGATTCTTAGTCCTTACCATATTCATCCAGTGAGGTAATGTGACTTGATAAGCACTTACCCGAGTAAGTGTTTAGTAAACGACCCCTTAGACATATAATTCCAAAATCCCCAATAGGTCATAAGTCCCTTATTGGTGCCAAAAATCTATTTATGAGTAAAAGAAGATAATGGTCTACATTTGAAACTAATGCATCCAAGGAATAAAATCCCCATTACTTTCATGAATCGAACTCGTAAAAATCAAGAAGTTTACCTAATATTTCTTCACTTCACTATTTAGGTAAAAATCCCCACTATCATCTCATTTGATGAATTCATGTGGATTGAGAACTCAATGTATAAAGCACTCATTTTATAATTTTTAACTGATTTATTTTTCTTTTATTTCAATCTTGAGTTATTTTTATTACTTTATTCCCCGTTTATTATTTATGGAGCTAAAAGTACGATTTACTTGTTTTTACACCATTGAATAGCTAATTTGAACTTGTGCACAAGCTGTTTGGTGCTAGAGCATTTCTGCAGCATGAATCTGGTAGTTTTCGGCTTTTTGAAGTGCTTAATGAACTAAGCTATTGGGCAGACGTTTTGTTGCTTGGAGACCATGAACTGAAGACCTTTTGGAAGATTCATGGCTCCTAATTATCTTTTATGATCGATGTAATAGTCTAGTAAGCTTTAAAGTACTTTTAGTTTGACTTTTTAATTACTTTAGCACCAAGTTTTATTTTTTCTTATTTAGCCCCTCTATTTGTGAATAAATAGCGGTACAAGGGTCCTTGTTTTAATCATGCATTCCAATCTAAATTAGTTCTAAACTAATTTAGTTCTCTATTTTTGAAGCAATATTACTCTAAGTCTTAATTTAAGTGATCTCGTTTAAGACTTGTCCTTTAATTTCCGCTCTATTTACATTCAAGTCATTTAGTTTTCGTTCTTTACATTCAAGTCATTTAATTTCCGCTCTTTACTTCCAAGTCATTTAATTTTACGCTCTTTAATTTCAAGTCATTTAATTTTACACTCTCTACTTTCAAGTCATTTACTTTCAGTTATTTACATTTATGTCTTTAATTTCCGTTATCTACATTTCTTGCAATTTACTTTATGTAATGAGTAGCTAATTCATTAGCCTGGGTGTGAGACAAATAGTGAGATTTTAAGCCGAAGGAAAGTGGACGTTGTTTTGCAATAACAACGTTAGACTATTTCATTCAACTTTTATAAAGTCAAAACCACTTCTTGACGAGTTGGTCACTTTGAAAGTGTTAAAGTGTCGTGGACTCATGAATGAGTCATCGAATGCACGTCAATTCGAATGATATAAGAAGTAGACTTGGAGAAGTTACTGATAAATGAAATTTTCATCTATGTTTTTGTAATAGTCTGGTTATTATTTTGGTTATATATATATATATATATTATTTAATTATATATGTATATATATATGATTTATGTATGTATGATATGTATGTGTATGTAATGAGTGTGTATGATATGGATATATATGAATGAGTTTAT
>NC_037530.1:33370912-33371817 GCF_001531365.2 Cynara cardunculus var. scolymus
TTTTAAATGAAGTCTCTCAGTACTTTTTTTTAAACTGAATGACTCTTTACATTCTTAAAAACTTTTTGTTTTTAAAAGAAAATATTAAATGCACGTCTTTATGACRACATTCTCTGTTTTCTATGAGCGACGCTTTGAAACGCGCAAAATGACTTGTCATTATGCTACCTCATTAAATGTCATCCAATCGTGGATAAGAACGTGGCACATTACTCATTATGACCACTTTTTGAACCGTCGTCTTTTCTTTCTCTCATATATCTTCTCTCTCTACTCTTACCTATAAATATGAGATTTATTCTTCACTTTTCTCTTTACGCTTTCAAAAATCATTAGTCGAACCTCTGCTAATATTTCTCCAAAGCAAAAACTCTCCTCAAACCCTTTCTTTTTCGACCTTTCCTCTTCAATCACAAAGGTCAGAATCACTTTCTTTTCTTTTTCTTTGTTATAAGAAATGTGGTTAATGATGTTAAGAACCTTGTTCTCTTAATACATTAACCTAAAGATTTTTAATCATTTCTTTCTTGATTAACAAATATGTTTCTTCATACACATTCTACTTGAAAACCCCTATTTTTTATGGTTTTTTCAAAAGAAGTTTTTACTTGTTCAAAAAAACTTTTTATATAATCTTTTAACCATATATTCTTGGTACATTTCTAACCATTTCTTTTCCTGTTAATGTTGTTTATTTAACAAAATACAAATTGTAAAACCCAAAAATTTTGAGGAATAAATAATTTATCTTTATTATTATTTTTATGTTATTTTTTTTATAAAATACACACACGTACTTATATATATATATATATATATTAAATAAATAAAGAAATTAAAAGAAGTTTAAAATCGGACCAAATGTGAAAGAAAAAGTCAAGCCAGGGGGTTGTAGGTCATTTCTC
>NC_037530.1:33374817-33376656 GCF_001531365.2 Cynara cardunculus var. scolymus
GGAGATGAAGAGATCGATGATGACTATGATATGGCATCTGACATCAAACTTCTCCTTCCAGCCGTTGATACCATTCTCTCTAGGTTCAACAAAGTTCACCAAGAGATGTCCCGCCAAGACGATCTTGATGCGAACTTCTTAGCCCTCCAGGCGGACGTTCAAGAAGTTCAGAGTCAGCTCCAGACTCTCCAAGAAGCTGTTCACGCCAACAACGACACCATTGCTGTTCTTCACAGCAGGGCTGACGATGCTTAGGCGATTGCTGATCAGCAGCTTGGACTTCTTCAGCAAATCCTGGATGCTGTCCGTCAACCAGCTCCAGTGAGTGCACCTTCTTTCTCTGCCGATGATCGCGCCCAGTTCCATGAGATGCGTGAGGCAACGACAACTCTAGCCAATGCTTTACAAAGGATGGAGGATTCTATGATTCTCCAGCGACAGCGCTTGGACGAACTCTCTGGCCAATTCTCTCAAGTCTTAGCCAGAGAGGGGGAGATGAGGTCCAACGCTGGTGGATCATCTGATGCTGCTCCTACAGCTTCTCAGGCTGTTGGCCCAGTATCAGCTTTAGTTGCAGTTGAAGCCGAGGCTGTTGAAGCTGAAGCAGTTGTTTCTCCTGTAATCACGACCACCGAAGCTGCTCAAGCGGAGGTTGTCGAAGCCATCCCTAGGGATGCCATACCGTCACCGCTGCTGGTGATGATGATGATGTTGATGAGGATGAAGATGATGATGATGATGAATACGATGATGAACCTGTCATTCCAGACACCGGAGATGATCTAGATGGAGACAACGAAGACGATGATGAAGATGACTTCACCATCAAGTTCCACAAGCCATCAACCGTCACCAGAGGTGTTGCCCTCGGGGAAGCTCAATCCCAGGGGGAGCAAAGACAAGGAGAATCGACTCCATCAGGGCACCAGGACCCCAAGTCAAAAGTCCAAGAAAACGATGAGTGCTGTCCAAGCCCAAGCTAAACTTCTTTCAATGGCAGAAGCTGAACACAAGAAGAAGCTGAAGCTAGTGGACAAGGATAAGCAATGAAGCGAAGCAAAGCTGAAAGAGAGACTAAGTCCCCGCCCAATCATCAGCGTCAGCATCAGCGGACGATCTAAARACGGTGGAACACTGGTCTCAATGCTCATCACCAGGGACAATCTTGATGTCGTTACCGAGTACCCTTCCTACCTTGGCCGTTATGGATACAGATGGAGATTAGACAAGTCATTCAGCAATCCAAGTCGAGATACAAGACACTTATCGAGGACACCATCAACGAGCTCATCAAAAGGATGTCCAGGTATGTCAAGGTCCCTGACAGGCCAACTCTGAAGAAAGGTGGGAAGAAGAAAATAAAGCTCTCTGATCCTAGTGAAGGACCATCCCTAAGGAACGAACATGAAACAAAGTTTTCCTTAGATGAAGTCCTGAAGGGTCATATGAGTACTGACATTTCTATGCTGAATCTTGACTTGTCAGATAAGGGTCCCTATACACCCAACTCTGTGCATTTTAAACCTGAGTTAGGAGTTATATTCCTTGATTATGAAGGTTAAGTCAGATTTCAGAGAATGTCAGAGCTACATCTATGTCCAATGGATCACTTGGTTTATCTCTTGCTCTGGATAGATGATAGCATGCCTGGAAGAGTCGTCGATCTGAAGATACGAAGGGAATTCCTACGTCGAAGAAACCTTGGTGCAAATGTACTTGGTCACATTGATCTAAATATTCTAGAATAAGATTCTCTTTGTAACTACAATCCACTTTTCCTTGTAAATCCTCTTCTATATCTTCTTTCATTGATTGTATTTACATTCTGTAAATTCTGAA
>NC_037530.1:33377301-33390968 GCF_001531365.2 Cynara cardunculus var. scolymus
CAAAGGACAAACCCATACCCTTGCAAAAGTTAGTACGGTACGGAGCCGATTAGTCGACTCTTTGTCCACCAACTTTAGGCAAGGATGTCTGCTCAGAAATAGTGCTTTTGTACTATTCACTGTAGCAAAGGACAAGCCTTCCTCTTAAGGCTTGACAACGCACTCTAAACCTACCATATTGCATTAAATGATCGTTTAATGCACTTGGTATAAATAGAAGTGTTTCTTCTCCATGCAGAGAGCGCGCATCTCTCTCTAACCTTATTTTTACTTCAAGCATCTTCTAGTTTAAGTAAAGGATTCTCCTTTTAGCAATCTCTTTTCTTGTATTTGCTAAAGTTCTGTGTGTAACTAAAGATTGTTTAGATAGGTTTTCATTACCTTATCTTTCCGCAAACAATCTTGTAAAATCTGTATTGATCTTCTCTATCAATATATATTTTAAATTTGAAAATACTATGTTTGTATTCATCCCCCCTTCAAGAAACTGTTTCTATTCTTGTAGACCCTTACGGGACCAACATTAATATTTATGTACATTCAAGTGTGTAAATCCGTAACTCGACATTGTAAATCTATAACTCGACATGACCTTCTTCAACACTTTCTTCAATGTCGTAAGTCATCGCGTTCTTCATCACCATAACCCAACACCGATGGAGACTGATCGAGAACCCAAGGAGACCAAGCAAGAAAGCTCGAGAACCCATTCATTAACTTGGTATGTGTTTATGTGTGTTAAACCATAAACTACCACCTTCATTTTCCATCGAGAACCTATCAATTGATTTATTATTTATTTGTTTGTGTAAAACCATAGGTACCACTTTCAACTTTTATCGAGACGAATCCTGAACCCATCGAGACCAATCAAGAAAACATCAAGATCGATTCACAACTCATTGAGACCGATCCACACCAATTAACACCAACCAAAACTAATCAAGAATCCATCCGTTGACTTGGTGAGTGGTTGTGTGTTAATGGTCTTTGACAAATTGATATACAATAGAACTTCTTTTTTGTAATAAAAGATCCACGAATGTATTGTTTTTGTAATATAGAAATTCATTGATTACTTATAATTACTTTGTTACCAGGTATTAGTTATTGATTTGTGGTTAGCAATGAATCCCTTGGGCTAAAGGGAAATTAATAAATTGAGCAAATAGTTGGTTGTATAAGTTTTTGTCAAGAGATTGATTGAGGTTGAGGCCAAGTACATAAAACATGTAATTGATGATACTGTAGATTCATAAATGAAGAAGCCTCAAATATAACTTACCATTACAAGGAACAAATGAAATGAATTGTTTATGACGTTATAAATCATAAGTTTGAATCATTTTGATGATAAATTTAGGCCCAACCTATATTTTGTTTCCCTAAATATTTTTGTATTTTGACATTATTTGTTATGGTGATGAAGATAGAATTGTGGTTGATGATTTTGGGTTGTTCACGACTATTAGAAGGGATGTTGGATGCATCTGGTGAGATAATGATTACTCTCTTTTTTTTGTCATTTCAGTTTGGTTGTTAAATCTTTGTCAAGTTTTTTCATTTTTAGTATAGTGCCCCATATTTGCTCTATTTTATCTTTTTAGAACAAACCATTTTAATACACCAGGTTATAAAACGAGATTATTAAACAAATTGAGAAGATCAATTTTTACATACTTTTACCATAATATTTAATATCATGCACGCATTTGCAACCAACCATTATTGTAAATACTTAATTTTAATATGAGAATATTGTTAAATTTTATAACAAAAATGATATTTTTAATGAAATTAACTTTGTTATTAAGGGAAACAATATTAATTACAATTGTGATTGTAGTCACTACAACCCTTTAGCCAACAGATTTCATATTGTGTTGAACATCTAGCACACGATGATTGATTTTCTTCTAGCAATTCGAATCACATTGGGGTAGAGAAGATTTATCTTTATATTTGGCCTATAGCTTTTTGCAATCTACCCCAATGTATTTAAAACATAAAACAAATTACATATTTATTAAATTATTCAATGGAAGTAATTTACATATAATACACCTCAATACATTAATTGTTTTACGTTGCATTTTATTTGTTGTCCTTTTACAAATTACATTTCATTTTAACTTGGCAACATATTTTCTAATAAGACAAATTCCGTCACCTCGCAACGCATGGTGCCACACACTAATAAGCTTATAACCGAATAAGGTTGGGTTCCAGTGAAAAGGGAAGTTATGAAAAGCGTAAGAAAAGATTTCCACCCTTGAGTCAATCATAATTGAATGTCAACAGTAATGAGATGCACCAAGATGCACCGGTCAATTCTCTTCTAAAACACAATTTTATGGGTGGACATGAGATTAAAAATGATCAATGGTTCAGATCTTTTCTTACGATTTTCACCATAACTTTCCTTTTCACACGGTACTTCACGTAACCGAATATAATAGGAAACACGTTGAAGATGAATAAAAGATTGATATTTTTATACAGTTGACATGAATTAATAGCATCATAAGATATATTAGGTGTTTTATATGACACAACATCATCATTATCACATATTTATTTCTTACTATTGACATGACTTTATTAGCTTTAAATATATTCTCGAAGGATATAAACGTAGTTTTGATATCTATCATATATTATTTGAATGGAGAATTCATATCTTTACAACATAAAACTAAAAAGGAACTATCAATATAAATAAAATTGAATTACACCTTTTGGAACCATTTTAAATATTATAAAATTTTATTTCTTATATATATTATATATAGACTTGGGATCATGTGAGACCAAGGGTTTTTCGCGAGATCCGTAAGATCAATTCTCAGCCCTTGGATTAGATCTACAATCTGAACATTCATAATCACAAAATTGTCACAAGACTTCTCAATAATCACAAAATTGCCGTCGTGCAACTTTAGACCATTAGATCATTAGCTTATAAAGTTGATCAATGAACATAAATTGGTCTTACGGGTCTCACGGGTCTCACGAAAACCCCTTGGTCTCATGTGAACCAAACCCATTATATATGTATGTATGTATGTATGTATGTATGTATGTATGTATGTATGTATGTATGTATGTATGTATGTATGTATGTATGTATGCATGCATGCAGGCATGCATCCTTTCATAGGTCCATAAAAATTAGCGTCTTTATCTAATGTCTAGTTTTATTATTAAATGTTAATTTGTAATTGTTTCATTAATTATTAAGGTTAGGATTTGTAAGTTAAAAGCATGTTTAAACTTCTATGGAAAGGAACTCACGAAAGACAACATTATTCAGAAAACATTTTCCACTCTTCTCACATCAGCAATTATAAAAATGAATCAGTACCGATTGAAATATGATAATAAAAGAACCACAACTTTTAACAAACTTATTAACCTATTGAAAGTGGCTAAAAGATACAACGAGGTTCTTCTAAATAACAACGCTAGACCGGTCAGGATCAAGAAAATTCCTGAATCCAATCATGCAAGCGTTAGAGGTGGAAAGAACTCCAAAGGACAGAGAGTTAAACATACTGAATCTCTCTCTCTCTCTCTCTCTCTCTCTCTCACACACACACACACACACATGGCAACTATACAACACATGGACGGGTCATGGACAGGGTCATGGACTAAGCCATGGAAAGGGTCGTGGTAATAGTCCAAGTGAATTTTTCAATTCATGGCACAAAGATGCAACTAGTGACCCAAGTAATCAAAGACAATGATCCATCACTAGAGTCCCTGGATTTTGTCTAGTATGCCTCAGCTTTATTTTATTTAAAGAGAATAGTTATTGAGATATTAAGTTTTGCAGTATTTTTGGTGAAAATTCGATCGTGTGGATTGGTGAATTATTTTGAATTTTATTTTAAAGTACTAAATAAACTTTAATTTATGCACATACAATCTCTAAAACGTTGATGTAAAGTAATACGTCAAAACAGAATTTTTAAATATTCTTCGTTCCTTGTAGGAATATATCGAGAGGAACTTGAGTGCTTAATTAACTGTGACCACCCACACAATACTAAGAAACAAACTATTATTACTAAAATAATTGCTTATGAATCCTCAATGATTACAATGATTGGATCATCCAACTTAATACTTGGTCGAGGAACTGCTACTTTCTTGTTGTCTAATGGCACTAAAATGACAGTCATAGAAGCACTCTATACTCTTAAAGCAAACTAAACTTTGTTAAGTTTCAAAGATATACGCTCTAATGGCTATCATATCGAAACACATTGTGAGAATGGAAATGAATATATGTGTAACACCCAATTTCACACATTGCATGTAACATATACTTCATTTACAATAAATATATGTTTGTACACCACATTGGTCCCTTAGTACAAGAATGTACCAGTACAAAATACATGGTCCAAAAATTCAAAATACAATTCTTGCATTAATCCAATTTCATCTATCAAAACTATACATGTCATCAGCCATACTTCATGTAGATAAACATAAAGGGAAATTATCACATTTTCTCTTTTCCCTTACCTTCTGCACTTCCTGCAATACATATTTAAAATCACAAAATGAGGGTAAGAACGAAAGGTCTAGTGAGTTACCATATTTATGTTATTGCAGGGTGAAAATCACCAAAACTTTAATGTAATACAACTTTTCATATATATATATATATATATATCAAATATATGAACGAGTAAAAACATAACACCAATACCTTTCACTTTTCAAGCCAAATTCTCTGCTTGCAAACAATACATCAAATCCAAACAGGTTTATACTAACCAAATTATTATAATGTCACTTTTAAACCTTTCAAATCAAATTAGGTTTATTCAAATTTTCAGGCCAAACCTGTTATCTCCTCATCAATAACATCCAGACTATGATTTCCAATAAGAACTCTGATCCTGAATCTTTAAATCACAAAGAAATAAAGATACCAGACCATGGTAATCTTAAATGATATAATAGTAAGAGTTATATTACATAACACACGCATACAAATGCCACCTTTATATCCAAATCTACATATTTCCTTGATATGCCACCCTTATCCCATGGTACACCTCTCCTTGATATGCCACCTTTATTTCCCCATAAAAATATTTCATTAAACAATTCCATATAGACATGCATATTCACAAATACATATACACACACCTATGTAGGTACTTTATCATGTATATAATTATACCCATAAATTTAATGCATACTCATATATGCACATAATTTCACATACTAACATGATCAAATATATCAATTTATCATGCTATCACGAAATCATTTAACAAATARTCACGTATTTATTACCTCAGGTGATAACCAGGATTTAGTTATCACATTATCCACCCCTCAAAAGAATTCCGTCACGGAATTCCTTTAATAAAAAAGCCATGGGTATTCTGATCTCATTTTCGACTCCAATTCCCAAGTCGCTTCTGGTCCTTTGTGAAACTTCCACTGAACCTTAACCAGACTAATCCATTTGTTTCTCAACACCCTGATCTTTCGGTCAGTTATAGATTCCGGTGTTTCAACAAAGTTCAGCTTACTGTCCAGTTTGATTTCTGGTAACGGTACAGCTAGACTCGGATTAGCTATACATTTCCGCAGATTCGATACATGGAAAGTGTTGTGAATCAGACTTAATTCTTCTGGTAGCTCTAACTGATACGCCACTGGCCCAACTCGCTTACATATTCTGAATGGTCCAACATACCTCGGATTGAGCTTACCTTTCTTTCCGAATATGATGACACCCTTCCACGGTGAAACTTTCAGCATCACAAAATCACCTACACAAAATTCAATCGGCTTTCGACGATTATCAACATAACTTTTCTGACGGTCTTGTGATGTTCTGATTCTTTCATGGATCTGTTCAATCTTTTCAGAAGTCTCTTGGATAATTTCAGGACCCGTCAACTGTCTCTCACCTACCTCGTTCCAAAATAACGACTTTCGGCATTTACGTCCATACAACACTTCATATGGTGCTGATTGGATGCTGGAATGATAACTGTTATTGTATGCAAACTCTATTAACGACAAGTGATCTTCCCACGATCCCCCAAAGTCAATGATACAACTTTTCAACATGTCTTCGAGAGTTTGGATAGTCCTTTCACTTTGCTTGTCAGTTTGCGGATGATAAGTTGTGCTTAGTCGGATTTCACATACTAGCATGATCAAATATATCAATTTATCATGCTATCACGAAATCATTTAACAGATAATCACGTATTTATTACCTCAAGTGATAACCAGGATTCAGTTATCACAATATGTACATCACCTCTAATGAATATGGAAGGAAATATAAATTAGAAAAACTAATCTGTCAAAATAGTGGATTGTATCTAACCACAATTCGGGTTATTGAATCATATTCTGTCACCGCTTATGGATCATGGACTTTGTGACAATGACATCCATAAGCTTTGGCATGATTGCTTGGGACACCCTGGTCGTGATATGATGATACGTGTGTTGGAAAATACACATGGACACCTTTTATTTCGAATGAAAGGTAAGATGAGACAATTAACTGAAACTACTAAATTGCAATCGTTGACTTCTAAATCAAAAGAAGCAAAACATCATCACAATATGCCTCATTAAGAACCTCGAACTTTTGCAAAGCATGCTTCTTAGCTAAAACAATATCGAGACCATCCTATGCTAAGGACACAAAACAAAACATTCCATTTTTACAACGCATAGAATGTGACATTTGTGGACCTATACATCTAGAATGCAGACCATTCAAGCATTTTATGGTTTTGGTTGATGCATTGACACGATGGACGCATGTCTCACTATTGTTCACACGAAACGTTACATTCGTGAAACTCCTAGCATAAATTATACGCTTGAGGGCTCCCCACCCCCGATTATCCTATCAAGTGTATACGACCTGATAATGCTGAAGAATTTCCATAGCAAGGATTTGATGATTATTACATGTCTATTGGGATCGATGTAGAGCATCTCGTATCCCATGTGCATACACAAAATGGTCTTGCAGAAGCTACCATCAAAAGGATACACATGGTGGCCAGGGCATTGGTTATGCATACCAATTTACCCACTTCTTTATGGGGTTATGAAATATTGCATGCAACACTACTTATTCGCTTAAAACCCACTACTAGCCAACCATTTTATACGTACCAGTTGGTAACTGGATATGAGCCTGATATTTTACATTTACGCATATTTGGTTGTGCAGTATATGTGTCAATTGCGCCACCACAACACACTAAAATGGGTCCTCAAAGACGATTAAGTGTATATGTTGGATATGAATCCCCAACAATTATCTACTATTTAGAACCCTTAACAGGCAATCTATTTACCGCAAGATTTGTGGATTGTCACTTTGATGAGACAGTCTTTCCGTCGTTAGGGGGAGATAGGAAAAAGGATTTTCCATGGGAATGACATGAATTGTCATGGAATGTTCCCACTCTGTCTCATTTTGATCCCCGTACTTCACAATGTGAAAGTGAAGTGAAACAATACTAAATCTTCAAAATGTAGCAAACTCGATACCTGATGTGTTAGTTCACTGATATTGCAAAAGTGACAAGATCACATATATCTACCGCAAATGTACCCGCAAGGTTAAAAGTCCCTAAACCAGGGCACAACACCATTGGAAAGAGCGTTGCAACCATACATAGTGGAAGTGTGGTTGAGACCATGGCTCCTAAAAGGAAATTGGGAAGGCCACTTTTCATCCAAGAAAGAAAAAGGAGAGTAAGGCACAATCTGTTCTATTTATCATCAATACTGAAAATCCTTCTTATGATATTTTCTCTGATTATAGTTGTGTTCAAGAATCATTATTGGAGGATGATCCAAAGTCAATATTAATTCCAAAGAACAAAGAAATCTCAATGAATTATGAGAATGCACATGAGTTGATTGAAAGATCATCCATATTCATTGATGATATATTTGCATATACTATTGCTCATGAGATCATAGAGCACGATGACATCGAACCACATTCGGTTGAAGAATGTCAACAAAGAGCAGATTGGCCTAAATGAAAAGAAGCAATCCAAGCAGAACTAGATTCTTTGGCAAAGAGACAGGTGTTTGGTCTGGTAGTGCTAACCCTACCAAGTGTAAAGCCTGTAGGACATAAATTGGTCTTTCTCAGAAAGCGTAATAAAAATAATGAAGTCATAAGATATAAGGCTCTCCTTGTGGCGCAAGGTTTCTCACAACACCCTAAAATTACTACGAGGAGACATACTCCCTAGTAATGGTCATAATAACGTTTCTCTATCTAATTAGCCAAGTAGTTGGATTGGAAATGCAGCTTATGGATGTATTTACGACATATCTCTATACAGATCTAGATTCAGAGATATACATGAAAGTGCCTAATGGACTTCTACTACCTAATTCAAGTATCTCTAAACCATGAAGTGCATTTGCAATTAAACTGAAGTGCTTACTTTATGGATTAAAACAGTCCGGGAGGATTGGGGAGGGATATAAGAACAACGAATTATGCCCTTGTGTTTTTATAAAAAAAAAAGTTTTGAATTTTCAATCATAGTTGTTTATGTTGATGATATGAACATAATAGGTACTTTTCATGAAATAAGAGACACTACAAGCTATTTAAAATATGAATTTGAGATGAAAGATCTTGAGAAAACTTGGTTTTGTCTAGATATAGAACTAGAACATCGAGCTTGTGGAATCCTCATCCATCAATCCGCTTATATCTAGAAAATGTTCAGGCTATTTAATATGGATAAAGCGCAATCGTCTAGCACTTCTATGATCGGTCGAAGCTTGGATATAAGGAAAGATTCATTACATCCAAAGGATGATGACGAAGAGGTGTTAGGAGCTGAAATTTCTTATTTAAGTGCAATATGAGCATTATTGTACATAGCACAATGTACTCGACCAGATATTGCATTCTCAGTGAACTTGTTAGCTAGATTTAGCTTGCCGCCAACGCAACGTCATTGGAATGGTATCAAGAATATATTTCGATACCTAAAAGGAACCATCGACATGGGCTTATTCTTTCCCTACAAAGATAAAAATGGGGTTATAATACCTATTAAAGGTATTAGCAAAGAAAGCGTTATGCCCTACAGTGAAACCCCAAATGATATATTAGTAGGCTTTACTAATGTTGGGTATCTTTCTGACCCACACAAAGGTTGTTCCCAAACATGATATGTTTTTACAATTAGGAACACGACGATTTCTTGGAAATCTACTAAGCAAACACTTGTAGCTATCTCCTCGAACCATTTAGAGATTATTGCTCTACATGAGGCGGTTCGAAAGTATATATGGCTAAGGTCTGTCATTACACATATAAGAGGAGCTAGTGGTTTAAGTTCAATCACTCAAAATCCTACATGCATATATGAAGTAATGTTGCTTGTATCGAACAAATAAAAGTGAGATATATCAAGGGTGATAATACAAAACATATTTCGTCAAAGTTTTTCTATAATCAACAACAACATATTCTCTTTAAGATTCAAGTGAATCAAGTAAGGTCTGAGGAGAATGTGGCCGATTTATTTACCAAATCACTGCCTAAGGCCACATCTAAGGAGAATGTGGCCGATTTGTTTTCCATTGGATTTTGTTTCTTGGTGTAAAGTTTTAGCAATGAAACAATTCAAATACCATCTTTTTTTTTTAACTCTTGTGTTTGATATATCAATCTGAGGGATACTAGACTAAAAGAATAGTCTATAAACGGGTGCGTTGTATTATTTCATTCGTCCTATTTTTATTTTTTCCCCCATGATTTTTATTTTGATGAAAGGTTTTATCGAGACAACAATAGTGCACCATCACTCTTTTGACTCAACACAAGGGGGAGTGTTGAAAGATAAATGTGTTATCGTCAAAAGATATGACTATAGAGATATATCGAGATAGAGATAGACACATTAGAGTTAGATTATAATTATATATCTCATGGTTGTCTCTTTGTATACCCCCCCCCCCCCCATTTAAACGAATTATGATTAATGAGAAGTGACGGTTTTTCTGATTCTCTATATCAATTGTACTATAACACTTTTGTGTTAATTCTTAATTATTAGGTCAAAGTTTCTCAGTTTATTTTATTTTGTAGAGTAAATTAAAAATTTCATCCTTCTATCTTGATGTTGTTACAAACAGGGTCTCTAAATCCTAAAATTCATGGATAGGTCCATGTGATTTCACTTTCATCACGAAACAAGGTCCCTTAAGCCTATAATTCAATTAAGTTTAACAGACGTAAGAGATAGAATTTAAAGAGAAAATTTAAAATTTAGAAATTAATGAATTAATAAATAATCAATAATGTATTAAATAATTTCTTTTAACTATGATAATGTATATAATGTGTTTATATACATATACACACACACACATATATATATATATATATATATATATATATATATGCACACACATGCACACACTATTATAAAGCATTTGACAAAAACTCTATAAAACCATTTTTTATTCATGAAATACTGTTTATTGATGCATATTAATAAAAACTCAATATTACAAGTAAATTGTGTATAAGTACAACTTATTAAAGCTGTATTTTTAAATTTATGTAACAAATTGCAAATATATATAATCAAATACAGAATAAACATCTCATTTAAATATAAAAAATTAAAATATAAATAGGATAATCATTGAGTTTTAACAAAATACTTAATTATCATTCTTATAAAAAGTATATTATTAAACAAAAATAAATTACTTTGTTATTAAGTCTAAAATAAATTATACTAAGGAATTGAATTAAAGAAGCTACACGAAAAATAAGAACTTTCAAACAATTAGTTTAATACTAATATCGATACTTTATTTTCAAATTTATATTTCATTCAAAGACAAAAAATATTATCGTTTTCTAAAACCATATAAAACCGTATTATATCGATAAAGAAAATGAACAAAATGAAACATTAAAATCTAAGTATATCTCGTTGCATTGGACGAATACCCTTCTAATATATTAATATATATATATATATATATATATATATATATGTGGTGATGTGGTGTGAACCGTGGTTTAATAACTCAAAACCGCACACTACACTGCAAAATATGGTTTGATGAAAATGCAAAGCGTAAACCAGACTATGAAATTTATCATTTGTTAGATGATGGACTTCTTTTCTTTTGGCAAATTTCATCATCTTCGAGTTCTTGATCAAAGGGAAGAAGACATGACAACCACTTTTTATTGTAAATGATGGACATCTTTTTTAGAAAAATTTATCATCTTGGAGTTCTTGAACAAGAAAATAAGATATTGCATAAGTTTGTAATGCATCCCTTCATTGTTATATATAACCTAAATCTATCTATCATCTCCTCCGTCATCTTGATCTTCCTTAAGCTTTCCTGGAGGTTAATTTACAACAAATTTCAGAGCCTATAACCACCTTCTTTTACATTGTAAATGGCGAAAAGAATGATGAATCTTTTAATCAGAAGGTCAAAAAACACTCGGCATCCTATTAAAAGAGTTGACACAACAACCTCCAATTACATGTTGAATTGGAGATCTTTCTACGTTGTCTATGGATATTAGTATCAACGGTTGGAAATTAACAAACATAATGGAGAAGACCCACTAAACAAAATTTTATTCTAGTAAAAATGAATAAAATTATACTTTTCTTACCCCGTCACTATCGAACTTTATTATTCATTCTTACATGAAATTCGGAAATTAATACAACTTGATAGATGTTATGTAGTTAAGGGGCTAAATTTGTAAATTAAAAACCACTGATAACTCCTAGAAACTTCTCCATGTGCTTCTTGTCCTTTTCAGTCCTCACTTTCTTAAAACCCAAAAACCTGTAAACCATCCCTACTTTCAATAAACCCACCAACGAATGGAATCACTGATTAATTATAGCGGTGATACCATCCGCCGGAGTAGAAGCACTTCACTACCTACTGAGCCACCAATGTACCTAACTCCATCGTTGGAACTTGCTTTGTATTTGTTGGTGATTTAGTGTTATCAATCATTTTGGTGTAATTGTGATTCACTCGAGATCAATTAACATGATAAGGCAAACATAAGTGAATTAGGAGGTGCAGAGAGCACATTCACTAGGTATAATTCTAGGTGAGTTTGATAAGATATCTGATCATTCAGATCGAAGGCTTTAATTTTTCTAAGTGTTAACTCTGAACGAGTAAGTTCAAAGATTTGGACTTTGAGTCCAGACTTAGGAAAATTGCCCGTCTTAACTCTGAACGAGTGAGTTCAGAGATATGGACTTTGAATCCAGACTTAAGAACAATGAAATAGGTTATGGATTTTTATCCAACAATGAAATAGCCTAATAATATGGAGAAGAAGAAGGAGATGATGATGTTGATTACGGAGAAGAAAAGTTTTCTACTTGACCATTTATTCCCCTTGCAGATTGTTTTGGCTGGACTTGTTTTTTGTGGTAAGTTTCATTTTCTCCACCTCCTTTTCTTTTTTGGTGGACTTCTTTTCTTTTGGTAAATTTCATCATTTTAGAGTTACTGAATATAGAAACATATGAACTTTTTCTTTTGGTAACTTTTTGGAGTTCTTGAACATGGGAAAAACAAATGGCATCCAATTTTTATTGGAAATGATTGGCGTCTTTTGTTTTGGTATATTTCATCATCTTGAACAAGGGAAGAAGACATGGCATTGCATAAGTTTGTAACACATCCCTTCGTTGTTATATTATATATAACCTGAATCTATCCATCCATCGTCTCCTCCATCATCTTGATCTTTCTTAAGCTTTCCTGGAACTTAATTTATAGCCAAAACAATGACGAACTTTTTGAGAGTGTCAAAGAACACTTGGCATCCTGCCATGGGAGTTGATGCAACAATCTCCAATTACTTGTTGAATTGGAGATTTTTTCTATGTTGTCTACGGATATTAATATCAGTGGTTATGGCTTTCTGTCTCATAATGAAATCCGGAAGGCCTAATAATCAAAGGACAAGAAACAGAGGAGGAGAGATTAGATATTAGAGAGAGAGAGAGAGAGAGAGAGAGTATTTTAAGTTTAAATTAGATTTTAATTCTTAACTAATTTTTTCTATTTAAATTAGATCTTATGGATTAGAATGTTTTTTGAATAATACCTCCTATAAATGACAAATGCTCAAACTGTATTTTTATTAATTAGCATATTATGTTATATAATTTTTTTTATGTTCTGGTTTGTATAAATTCACATATTATATTATTAGATTAGATTCGTTTTAATTATATTATACTAGAAGCGTACTCGCACAATGCAGCGAGATACATCGTGATTTTAATATTTCATTTTATTTTTTATATCAGTCGATGTTATAATATGACTTTATATGATTTTTAGAAAGCGATGATGTTTTTATTTTTGAATAAAATATATGTTTGAAGATATCTTAAAATTTTGACAAAAATATATCGATATTTGTATCAAATTATACTTGAAATTTCTTATTTCTTTGTGTAATTTTTTAATTCTATTTTTTTATAATTTAATTTATGTACAATAACGAAGTAATTTATATTTGATTTAATAATATAAATTTTTTATAAAGATAATAATTATTTATTTTGTTGGAACTCGATAATTATTCT
>NC_037530.1:33392763-33417397 GCF_001531365.2 Cynara cardunculus var. scolymus
TTTAAGAGTTTTAAGAGTTTTTAAGAGTTTTAGCCAAATGCTTTATAAGATAGTATAGATAATGTTAAAATTGACTAACTTTTTAACATGTATTTTTACATTTCTCAACTAGTTTATCGACTAGTTTTTGACCAATTTGAATAGTTCATAAATTAACTTATCAACTACTTTTAATTGTATCAACTAATTTATTAAATATAACCTAAGACATTGATACAACATCCAAACCCAAAATCCACCTTCAAAAGAATCCTTGTGATGCCCAAAAGTTCTCTTTCATAAGACAAAGAAGCAAAATTTTATTAGCCAAAAATACATTTTTATCTTGGAGTTGCACACCTCCTCTGTAAGGAAAAGCTAAAGAAACATAAAATGTATCTCAACAAATAAAATACAATAACTATAAAATCAAGATGTTGTATTTTACTATTAATTAGGGGCAGATCTAAGAATATATTTTTTATTGTATTATAGCGAACAATAAAATAACACGGTGACGTTCTAAAGGACCATGGTTTTTTTTTAAATTACGACCAATAATTATAGAGGTTGCAAGGGCTCGAACCGGATCCCCTTAGATCCGCCCCTGATACTATTAATCATACAATAAACCATTTTCTAGATGAAAATTACAATGTAAATGCATTGTTCAAAGAAAATTTTGACGATTTATGAAATTAGATCAACATTATTTATGCTTATTATTTCAACATAACTTCGTCATCACACTTTGCCATACAATTAGAATATTTGTTACATTTAACGTGCCGTATAATTTAATAGTAATATCAACAATTGATTAAATAACCAAAAATATGCAAACGAACGAAATTAAAAAAAGAACGTGTAGAGTGAAACTAAAGCTATTTCATGACAATAACGAATAAAGGTTTGTTATATTCAATTTTTTCCCCTAATGAAATGAAAAACAACTTGTAGGATGATATTAAAGCTATATACTTACATGCCAATAATGAAAACAACTAAAAATATTTTACAATTGAAAAGTTATACACTACAACAAAAACAAGTTTATAAGACATTTTTTTGGGGGCACTTTTTAAAACCCGTCCTTTAAAAGGGGGCTAATAAGATACATTATTTTATGAGTCATATTTGATTTAATTTACTAGGACTCTTATTTTTTATGTCTTATTAAGCTCTCTTAGTGTCCTATCATGTAGTCTAATACTACACTTTTCAATGTCACATTATTTTAGAGTCTAATAGGACAATTTTTAAGTGTTGTATTATTTAAAAGACTAATAGGACATTTTAAAATGTCATATCATTTTAAAAGTTAATAGGACATTTTAAGTGTCATGTTAATTTTAAAAGTTAATAGGATATTTTTGATTATTGTATTAATGTTTAAAAGTTAATAGGATACCTGTTAAAGTTTAAAATGATATGAATACCATAATTTAAAACCATTTTTAACATCAAACCTAAAGCCCAAATGTGAAAAGCGTTTTAATTTTCTGAAGCCCAATAGTATTGATTAAATTTGGACTTGGGCCTAAAAATAATGTTAGCAATATCAAGTCAATCTCAATCGACCTTCACTCACTTCGTCGCCTCTCGCCTCGCTCACGGGACGATATCACGAACAGAAACCAATTCGTGAATCGAAATCGAAATCGAAATCGCAATCGCAATCGGCCTTGACTCAATCGGCTCTCGCTCTCTGCCTCTTTCGGGTCTCGACTATCGACCGGCTCTCGGCCTCTCGCTATCGCATCTTGTGGCTTGTGAGGTTAGGGTTATTTACTTTACTTATTTCATTTCTTATGTTTCTAATTCTTGTTTTATTGCAAAACCTAAGTATGAAGCTGTGAAATTGGTCCTTTGTGGTTTGTCATTTGTGTTTCCAGTACTGTTACTGTATCACTGATTCACTGTACGTCTGTATGTATAATGTTACTGTATCATGTATGCCTAAATCCTAATTGAAATCCATGCCTTTTGCTGCCAATCTACCATTTGTTAATTGAAGCCCAAATTTCTTTACCTAACATCTGTTAACAACCCCCTAGGACAGCTTAAACAACCTCTAAGTGTGGCCCAAAACAGTCTCGAAACAACATCCAAATAGTCCCTATTGCTGCTATTTTTTTAGACACAAATCAGCCTCTTTAGCTGCTAATTTTTACAAAACTTGATATGTTAGCTCAAATTCCCCTAGTATACAAAACTTGAAAAAGAAAGATAGGGGTTACCTCGTATGCCAACAACACTACTGAAATTTCCTTCTTGGTTGGTCATTTTTATTCAATAATATGGTTTTCCAGGCTGTAGATCCCTTGACATTGAGAACTAGTAATAGCAACCATAAGTTTATGCTACATTGCTTTATAAAACCATTATATCTCAATGACGTCGCTTTTTTTCCTTTCATAATTTATACCCTCAAACTATTTTATCGTTTAAGTAGATGCAAATTGAGCACTTGTATTCAATGCAATACATTAACAAACTGTAATTGAATTGAATTATTGTACTTGGAATATGACCATTGGGAGACAGACTAGAAATTCAGTTAATATGTTTGTAATTAGCTACTGGATTTTAGCAATAATTTGAAAGAGTAGTTGTGATTCAGAATTTTTCTAAGTAATTTACCCACTTCTAGCTTATAGCCTTATATGCCATTTTCAGAAAATCAGTGAAAGAAATAAGACTAGTAGGGGATATAAGAAGATGATGCAAATTACCGGGAAAAAAAGTTATGCTCGAGTTCGTGAAGAACTAAAGGTAATGTAGTTGTTCATATAGTTGATGTGATATGCATATGTGTTTACCTAAATATATATATGTGTGTGTTTTATTAATTGTAGGTTGTGCATGACGGAGATTGATATCTCTCGTTTGTAGGGCACAATAAGAGTTTTGTATTTGCATTATTCTTGTTCGTTACTTAGTTTTGTCATGATACAACTTTCTAGTGGATACATAGCTTGGTAGTTGATACTCGTATAAATACTTTACAACTTCGAGTTTTGTTCTATCGAAGCACTCTCATATATGCTTTTAAATGTAATATAACAGAAGGATTTTATAATTGGATGATGTGTCTTGCATTATAGTCATTTAGGACGCTTTTAGTGTTAATTATTATAGCCTATTAGGACACTTTTTTAGTATTACTTAGTTCATTTTATAGGACTCTAAAATTTGTTTCATAATTATATAACTTATTAAGACACATATTTTGGTACTATATAATTGTTTTAGCGACATTAAATTTTGTCCTATAGAAGCATTTTTTGGGATGCCCATATTTGTTTTTAAATGTAAACATTTTGTGACAACATAAAGTGTCTATTAGGACACATTTTAGTGTTACTTAAACCATTTTATAGGACTATGGAATTTGTATCATAATCCTAGAATTTTTTAGGACACTCAAATTCATCCCATTAACCTAATACAACACCTTTAGATGAGACACATTTTTTGTCCTATAAACTTAAAAGTCCTATTAACTACCTTATTAGGACACTAATGAGGGTCCTATAAACCCCTTTTCGTTGTAGTGTTAACAAAAAAAACGTTCACCTTTTAGAAAACCTTTGTTTTTAGACGGAACCTACGACAAAAAGGTTTTACATAAATAATTTGTTGGTTTGAATTACATTATTAGAAAAAGGAAGTCTTTACGTAGAAACAATGATATACTTAATACTTGTGACAAAAACAGTGAATTACATTAAGTAATTGATGTAAATGCAAAACAAACTTTGAATCCAAATTAGAAGGAATCTTCTATTTTTGAAGCTTAGCACACGTCCCCTTCACTTTGAAAAGAAAATATTGAGGATTTATAAAATTAGATCAATATTATTTATGCTTATTATTTCAACATAAATTCGTCCTCACACTTTGCCATACAATTAGAATATTTGTTACCTTACGTGCCATATAATTTAATAGTAATATCAACAATTGATTAAATAATCAAAAATATGCAAACGAACGAAATTAAAAAAAGAACTTGTAGAGTGAAACTAAAGTTATTTCATGGCAATAACGAATAAAGGTTCTTTATATTCATTTTTTCCCCTAATGAAATAAAAAACAACTTATAGAATGATATTAAAGCTATATACTTACATGCCAATAAGGCAATAATGAAAACAACGAAAAATATTTTACAATTGAAACGTTAACAAAAAACGTGTACCTTTTAGAAAACCTTTGTTTTTAGACGGAACCTACGACAAAAAGGTTTTACATAAATAATTTGTTGGTTTGAATTACATTATTTGAAAAAAGGAAGTCTTAATGATATACTTAATACTTGTGACAAAAACAGTGAATTACATTAATTGGTGATTGATGTAAATGCAAAACAAACTTTGAATCCAAATTAGAAGGAATCTTCTATTCTTGCAGCTTAGCACACATCCCCTTCACTTTGAAAAGAAAATATTGAGGATTTATAAAATTAGATGAACATTATTTATGCTTATTATTTCAACATAAATTCGTCCTCATACTTTGCCATACAATTAGAATATTTGTTACATTTAACGTGCCGTATAATTTAATAGTAATATCAACAATTGATTAAATAACCAAAAATATGCAAATGAACGAAATTAAAAAAATAACTTGTAGAGTGAAACTAAAGCTATTTCATGGCAATGACGAATAAAGGTTTGTTATATTCAAATTTTTTCCCAAATGAAATAAAAAAAACTTGTAGAATGATATTAAAACTATATAATTACGTGCCAATAATGAAAACAACGAAAAATATTTTACAATTGAAAATTTAACAAAAAAAAAGGTTCACTTTTAGAAAACCTTAGTTTTTAGACGGATCCTAAGATGAACAAGTATTACATAAATAGTTTCTTTGTTTGAATTACATTATTAGAAAAGAGGAAGTCTCTACGTAGAAACAATGATACAATTTATACACAAAGATTGTGACATAATGGTGTGATTTTTATGCATTTGTGTGTAGAAGTAAGATTTTTTTTAATTTGAAGAACTTCATCTTTTCATGGTTATATATATCTCACCTGGAATCATCATCTCCATCCCTCCATAAACTTAATCTAAGTTTTCATTTTCCAAGAATTTAGTTTACATTAATTTTCAAAGCCTCCATTTCTGTTTCTTTTATATTGTAAATGTCGAGAGGATTGATGAATCTATTGAGAGGTTCAAAGAACAATTGGCATCCTCCCAATGGAGTTGATACTACCACCTCCAGTTACTGGCTGAATTGGAGATATTTTCTATGTTGTCTATGGATATTAATATCAGTGGTTATGGCTTTCTATCTTATAATGAAATACGAAAGGCCTAATAATCGAAGGACAAGAAACGGAGAAGGAGGAGATGATGATGATTATGGGGTGGTGGTGTGCTTTGAGGATGTTTGGAAGCCTTGTGTGAAAGCAATCCATCCAATTTGGTTGATGGTTTTCAGAGTATTTGCTTTTTTTGTGCTATTACTTATTATTATCCTAAATGGCATTGTTCATGGAGGAAAGATGTTTTACTACTACACAGAGTATGTTTTCTCCACTTCGATGCATCCATTATCACACCATTTTTTATTCTTTATCTACTTGATGATATACAAGAATCTTGTTTAGCATTCAATTATTTAAATCTTAATTTACCAATGTTTTCTCTAATTCTGAAATTTCACTCTCTTTTCTTGTGAGTTTATAGGTGGACTTTTACTCTGGTTATTATATATTTTGGGGTATGTTTCATCGATATAATCTGTTCTTAGATACCCTTTCTCTTTATCTTTCTTTATACGAGTTGTTCTTTTTTCTTCTCGGATTTATGTTGGAGTTTTCTATGCGCAGTTTGGATCTTTGTGGTCAATATATGGATGCTACCGGTATCACTATGAAGTTGGTGGTGGGAGAAGCGAGGAATTAGATGAAGCACAAGCTGTAGGCCCTCAAGATCGAAGGCACCCTTGCCAAGCCGCGGGCTTTTGCGTTTATGTTTTTCAAATCATATTCCAGGTAAAATTCTTAGAACACAAATGAAAAACTCGACAGAAAAACAAACCATTCATCACGTCATTTTGTTCTTCAGATGGTGGCAGGTGCAATTGTGCTTACCGATTGCATTTTCTGGTTCATCCTCGTACCTTTTCTTGCTAGAGAACATTATAATACTTTTCAATTGGTAAGCACCATTCGTTGTTCTATATGCTTCAGTAACACGTCTTTTGTTTGTGTTTTTGATTCGTTTGTGGGGTATTATACGTGCAGCTCCCTATCGCTATGCACTCTACTAATGTTGTGTTCTTGCTTTTTGAGACTGCATTGAATAGCTTGGTAAGTTGTTTTGGGTTTCTTAACACAAAAACAAACCCAATCAGTTATTTTCGTTTGATTATGATTCTAAAAGTTTATATTTTTCAGCGATTCCCTTTGTTTCGAATCGCGTATTTCTTTCTCTGGACATGTGTTTTTGTCATTTTCGAGTGGATCGTCCATGCATGCATCAGGCTTTGGTAAAATACGATCATTATTTCTACTTTCTCTTACAGACATACACATATATAAAGGATCACTGACAAAATGATCATGATCTTAAAACAGGTGGCCATACCCTTTTCTTGATCTCTCTTCACCATTATCTCCATTATGGTAAGTTCTCTTACAAGAAAGCATGAAGGTGTTGTGTGTGTTTCTGTCAAGGAACTGCTTTCTAAATCTTTGATATATATATATATATATATATATATATATATGTATGTATGTATATGCAGGTACCTATTGGTGGCATTGTTGCACTTTCCATGTTATGGAATTTTCTTTCTTGTAATAAAACTGAAGAATTTTCTCTTGTTGAGGATGTTCTTGCGGGATGGAGAGTCCGCACCCCCGTGAGTGGACGAGGAAGAAAGGATTTCTCAAAGCAACCCGAGTTTCAGTGATAGAGGGGAGTGAGAAATAAATGGATTTTTGGATCGCCTAATTCAATAGCTCAAAAATAGGTCTTCGTCTCCAGGAAGCATACCCTTAGTTAGCAAGAATACCAAACAAAGATAGATAGCATAAATACGACTCGGAGTAGATCTATTAAATTATTAGAATGTTAATAGCGACTCGGAGTAGATCTATGAAACATATAATTGTTTGTTATATATATATATATATACACGAGCTTAATTAAAGAGTTACAAAGGCATACACTTTCTTGTGGTTTTCTTGGTTGTTCAAAATAGCACCTTATGCTTTAGAAAGTTTAGTCTTGAAGTAGATGAAAGTGACATACATAAACACATGGGAAAAGGGTCATGAAAACCTCCCAAGACCCACCCTTTTCATATTTTCATTGAGAAATCATTGGTCAAAATGATAATGAAGTAGAATTGGGAACTTTAAATTGTGTTTTTATCTGTCAATTTTTGAGCCAAGAACCCATTCAAATAGTTCATAAACCCCATTATGGCAGATCTTTTTAAAAGATAAAGTCAAGTTGATTATGGGTACGTGTTTCAAAAAGGATCGGAGTTTTTGAGTAAACTAGGGTTGTGCATCGGACGTGTCGGGCGGAAAAATCAAAAACCCGATCGGACAATGAATGTGCATCGTAACCCGGTAAACAACCAACATCCCAAAAACTCAAGCCGATTTCTATTGTTCTTCAAAGTTCGACTATTTCAATTTTCAAGGCATGATATTTTGTTTCCAACCAACTAATGGTCTAAAGTTAGATTCAAGAAATTGAAGATGGAAATCCTGAATGGCCGATTTTTATATTGATTGAACTTGTTGAATTGTTGTGTGAGTCATATTAAGATTTATGAATCTTTCATTCTTTTTGCAAAAAAAAAAAATCTAAATTTCTAATTGGTTATCATAAAGTTGTGTCATGTGTGGCCGTATGGGTTACTGACTTACTAGGCTAAGGCCTAAGGGGCTTTTTTTTTCCTTTTTGATAACGAGTCTTGCATGGGGTTGTAACGAACCGAATGTTCAGTGGATCATTCGTGAACCGTATTGTAGGAAGTTCGTTTACGTTCGTTTATTTAATAAACAAATGAACATGAACCCAATTTTTTTATAATAAGTCTTGCTTGCATATTGAATTTTGAAAATTGAATTTTGCAATGCATATGAGTACAGACTACACAAAAATAACAACAAATGATGATATTGCCTTATTGAGCACTTGTTTTTTGCAATGTAAAATAGCATAGTTTATAAATTTTAAATTTATCATTGTTCTCTTGATTTTTATTTACTTGAGGTTTGATATTATCGCATTAGATTTATACTTGACTCTTTAGACCTGTAACTTTCTGAGTTTTGCCCTTTGCTTACTATGAGATTAACTTTGATGTAACTATTTTAGTTATAATTAATTGTAGTTTTCTTTGTCTTTTAAGTTCCATATGTAAAGGTTCTATTGTGCTAATTTCGACATGGAAAAGGGAAAATTGGAAAAGAAGGAAGCACCAGCTTTTCTCGTTTTATCATTCTATATTTTGTAATTTGGGATTTTGGTATTTATGTCCACCATTGTATTATAATAAAAATCAAAATGAGGATGAGGCAACTAGCTCGACTAAGTTCCAAACTCTTTAAAAAATCACATGTTTCGTCGTTTCATTTGCTTAAAAAAGAGGCATTAAGATATTTTTTAGCATTTTCGTACAGGACATCAAGAACCTTAGGATCGACCCTGATTCCAGAGATCCCATTTAGCTAGCATTCATATCATTTATTGTGTTAACTTTGTTAATCATTTTCACTCTCTTTTCTTGTGAGTTTATAGGTTCATATTCATCTTATAATTTAATGACAAGGGTAAATATGTAACTTTCTTTTTTATGTAACTCTCACATCATTAATTGGGAGTTACAAAATCGAAAAATCCAATGATTTTTGTTAATTTATTATTGATCTTGTTTTTTATAATATTGATTTTTCTATCTATAATGTTTTTGAATTTGTGATTGATAGAGGAGATCCGGTAGTAAAGTTTTCGGTATCGTTCAAGCTATTATGGATAAACTCATTGTTCATAATGAAGGAACTATAGTTCACAAGTGTTCATATTGTGTTCATATGTATACTAGCTGCATATCTCAATATTGGTTCGCTCCTGAATGTGTTCATAATGAAGGAACTATTGTTCACAAGTTGTTCATATTGTGTTCATATATACACTATCTGCATATCTCAACATTGGTTCGCTCCTGAATGTTTTATAATGAAGAAATTATTGTTCACAAGTGTTCATATGTACACTAGCTGCATATCTCAACATTGGCTCGCTCCTGAATGTGTTCATAATGAAGGAACTATTGTTCACAATCTGTTCATATTGTGTTCATACCTGTTTTTTTATTTATTTTCTTTTATGTAGCAATTATTCTTATTATGTTCATATTGTTTTCATAAATGATATGCAATCCAAGTTCATATATATGTCAACTTTTGTTCATATTTGACATAATGGTTTATATATATATATATATATGTGTGTGTGTGTGTGTGTGTGTTCATATGGTTTTTGCATTAATAAAAATAAATTAACAAAAATCATTGATTTTTTTTATTTTGAACATCTCAATTAATGATTTGAGAGTTACATAGAAAAGAAAATTACATAAATACCCTTTTCCACAATTTAAAAAAATAAATTTTTAATTTGATAAATCACAACTGTTTATTATAAGAATCAATAACCAAGATTGGTTAACAAAGTTAACACAATAAAGTTGGTTAACATTTGAACTAGCCCCTATAGGTAAGATCAAATATTAACCAAAGTTTGTGTGTTAACCTTACAAATCATTTCAATCAATCACAATCTATGTTTCTATTAGGTTTTTATCTAGCTTACAATTTAATGCCAAAGGTAGTTGAGTAATTTTATTTTTTATGTAACTCCCATATTATTAATTGGGAGTTACAAAATCATAAAATCCCTAAAAATGTGCATTTTTAATATTTATTTATTTTTAATATTGATCTTCTATTTTTATTGTTTTATGAGTTTGTGATTCGTGAAGGAAACATGGTAGTAAAATCTTCGGTATTGTTCAAGCTATTATGGATAAACGCATTGGAAAAGAACTCGACAACATTGAGAAGATTAAGATGGTTCATTGTGACAATCGGAGTTCGAGTGCGAGAAGTGAAGAAAATAACCAAAACGAATGTCTTGGTACTGGATTAATATTTTATTGTACTCGTTTTCGGTAGCAAGGTCACTGAGTCACCATCCTTGCCTATAGTCAAGATTTCTTTGTGCTACTTTTCCTATTTTGTTCATGTGTTTTATTGTGAGGTGGATAGTTTGTGGTGGTTTTTGTTTTCTGTTCTTGTTTGTTTTTATGATTCTATGTGTATAATTGGATAGTTAGCTTGACCTAGCACCATTTGAGTGTTTTAAGAATCCTGCTTTTTGCTATCCTGTTCATGTTGTGGTTTTTAACTTTCTTTGTTTTCTTCTCCAAATGGTTGGTTACTCTGCTATTATTAAGAATCAAGGAGTATCCCAAATTGTGAAGTTGGATTTTTGCTATCCTAGTGACACTAGTGGAACTTCCATTCTAAATTTGAAATTAAATGGAACTGATAACTAGAGAATATAGGCTTGTGCTATGACCTTGACTCATGAAACCAAGAACAAACTTGGGTTTATCGATTGAACATGTGTTAGACCTAACTATGACCATATTCTTCAAAAACAATGGGACAGATGTAATTCTATTGTCCTAAGTTGGATTTTAGGTTCTGTCACTGAGGATCTATTTCTTGGATAATTTTTTTTTTCAAAAGACTCTTCCAAAGTTTGGGAGGAATTGAAAGTAACTTATGATAAGGTTGATGGATCTGTTACCTTTAACCTTTACCAAAAAAGTAATTGCTTAATCCAAAATGGTTCCTCTGTTTCGGTATACTATCAAAAGATCAATTCTTTATGGAAACAATTTGATATTTTTATTACTCTTCCCACTTGCACTTGTAATGTCTCTCATGATTTCTTTAACCACAGTCAATTAATAAAACTTATGTAGTTCTTAGTGGGTCTTGATAATGTAAAAATTGATCTTCTCAATTTGTTTAATATAACCTAGTTTATTAAAATGGTTTGTTCTAAAAAGATAAAATTGAGAAAGGTTTAACAACCAAACTGAAATGACAAAAAAGAGTAATGATGCATCCAACATCCCTTCTAATAGTTGTGAACAACCCAAAATCATCAACCACAATTCTATCTTCATCACCATAAAAAATATTGTCAAAATACAAAAAATATTTAGGGAAACAAAATATAGGTTGGGCCTAGATTTATCATCAAAATGATTCAAACTTATGATTTATAACATCATAAGCAATTCATTTCATTTGTTCCTTGTAATGGTAAGTTATATTTGAGGCTTCTTCATCTATGAATCTACAGTATCATCAATTACATGTTTCATGTACTTGGCCTCAACCTCAATCAATCTCTTGACAAAAACTTATACAACCAACTATTTGCTAAATCTATTAATATCCCTTTAGCCCAAGGGATTCATTGCCAACCACAAATCAAGAACTAATATCCGGTAACAAAGTAATTATAAGTAATCAATGAATTTCTATATTACAAAAACAATACATTCGTGGATCTTTTATTACAAAAAAGAAGTTCTATTGTATATCAATTTGTCAAAGACCATTAACACACAACCACTCACCAAGTCAACGGATGGATTCTTGATTAGTTTTGGTTGGTGTTAATTGGTGTGGATCGGTCTCAATGAGTTGTGAATCGATCTYGATGTTTTCTTGATTGGTCTCGATGGGTTCAGGATTCGTCTCGATAAAAGTTGAAAGTGGTAGCCTATGGTTTTACACAAACAAACAAATAATAAATCAATCGATAGGTTCTAGATGGAAAATGAAGGTGGTAGGTTATGGTTTAACACACATAAACATATACCAAGTCAATAAATGGATTCTCGAGCTTTCTCGCTTGGTCTCCCTGGGTTTTCGATCAGTCTCCATCGGTGTTGGGTTATGGTGATGAAGAACGCAGTGACTTACGACATTGAAGAAAGTGTTGAAGAAGGTCATGTCAAGTTACGGATTTACAATGCCGAGTTACGGATTTACACACTTGAATGTACATAAATATTAATAATTAATATAACAAACACATATTATTTCACGTAAAAATGGTTAAAACGGAAAAAAAAACTATATCGAGATGGATGTCATATCAAATAGCATGAAATTCTTTTTCTTTTTTATGTATTTTGTTTGATTAAAATAATAGTAATTTTTAAGATAATTTATTTTAAACTTTAAGGGATAAATATTTTTAATTAAAAAGAAAATAAAAAGTCAAAAATGGTAGGAGTGAAATTGAAACTAATTTTACTTTTTACCTCTAATCACCTTAATTAATAACTTTATTTAAAAACTCTATTTAATGTGAATTGTTAGATCAAATAAAATAGAGAGACGAGATTGCTCCTAATGTGAACAAAAAAAAATGAGTTTGCAAATAAATTTTCCTCTGTCTATAGGGGTTAATTAAATAAGAATCCTAGAATCTGTGAGATCCATGAAAGACAATACGAGCCACTCATTTAAGATAATTATTTTGTATAATATAGAAATGTAAATAGGTAATTTAGTAATAACGAATGCAACTCATAAATGCTTTTAATTGTTTATTCCTCCATAAATAGAAAATTCATAACTCCCATAAATAAAAAGTTCACGATTCTTTCCTAAAAGATTAATTAATTATTTTAGTATTATATAAAAAATGTCATATTAAATGTCTAAATAAAATATAAAGTTTTAAATAAAAAATTAAATCACATTAAAAGTAGTAAAATTAATAAAAGAAAAAATCTTAAATAAAAGCCTTAAATACTGATAGCTATTAATATTCCAGTCAAACTATATTTTTCCTTAAATAGTAAAAGGAAAAATCTTAACATTTAAATATTTCTCTATTTACACCAACCAATTCTCAATATTTAATTGATAGGCCAACAAACTTTAGCATTTAATTGTAATTAATTTATTTGAAAAACATCTTCTCAAGAGTAGAACACCAATACATATGAACATCTATATATAGATTGACAGAAATATAGATAACATAGCAGTCAACAAAAGAGATATATATCATATCAACAAATGGCAATCTTCCTTATGTTTTTGATTTTTGCTTCAGGTTAATTAATTCTCTCTCTTTGTTATCTTCATGTGTTCTTGTGATGTTACTTTTGGAATCTTTTTCATATGTTTAATGGTTACAGGTATGATGAACTTCCCTCAAGGAACATATGCCGATTGTGAATGTCATAAATTGAGTGATTGTCCCCCACTTGATTGCCCGCTATTTGCTGTTGCTGTGTGTATGTTGTGCCAATGTACTTGTTTTGGTCGGGAAGCATTAAGAAAGCAGATGACTCTTGATACCAATAAAGCAACTAACATCGATGTTGGCAAAACTCAACAACAACTACAAGTCAAATCCTAGTAGGCATGGTTAAGTTTTGTGTATTGATCTGTTGCAAACATAAGACTAAATAATAATTTATGGTTTCATCTATCAGCAGATATTTTTCTTGTGTTTCTTGACAAATCATACACATTCTTTTTTGTGTTTCTTGTCACATCATACACATTTTTCATTGCATACGGAGAAATATAATAAAACAAAAAACACTTTTGGGCAAGAACTTATGATTCCTTTTTTAAAGATATGTTTCACACATCGGAATTGGGACTCAATACAAGAAAAGTGAGAATTGAGGAAGCGGTTCTAGCAATGAAATGTTTCAGCCACAAAGTATAGCAACGACATGGCATCACTATAAACCTTTATAGTGATAAATGAACTTTTAGCGATGACAGAAACACCATGTTTCTAGCGTAGTTTGCACTTTTAACCCAACGAGAAAGTTTTAAGCATGCTTCAGATATAAATGGGTCATTTCATATATAGGCGGATCCTCATTTAATAAACTGATATACTTATTTCATAAAACGAAACTTAAACTCACAACCAAAGAGTTATAAAGTTACATCGATTTTATTAAACTCATAGGTGACTATAGCTCTCATCTCCTTTATTACAATATCTTGACATTATTTCGTTCATATATGAAACAATTAGAGCAAAATAACGTAATCAATACAAATTAGCACAAAAGATGTTAAGATCATGTACAAGAATGTCTTTTGGTCAACCCTTATTTTCCCAAAAATAGACTTTTCACATTAAAAACTAAATAAACAAAAAAAGTTTACACAAAAATGGCATATATTTGACAAATCTTCAAGTATAAAATTGTCATAGGTAACAGTTAAAAACCGTTAACATAGGTAACGGATTATATGGATATAAAATATGTCGTCTATTATGTCTTTATTTTTGATACACTTTTGGTTACATTTAAAAAACCAAATCATATTATAAATCGATACATATGTTAAAATTGCCACTTAAGTGTATAAAAACCAATTTTTTCTCTAAAGCTGTAACTAAAGCATGACATATGATAACATTTATTTTTCATAATCGTCACTGTACCATGATATATTACGGTGACGTTTGTTATTTAAAACCGTTACAGTATACTACTACAAAATTACAAATGATACAAGTTAAATAGCCACATGGTACCTGGTATTATGCATCCAAATTTAGAGTCAATAAACCAAAAACAATAGTATTTTAGAGAGGTCATACAAGTGGGAATGATGCTAAGGTATCCTTCATGTATTTTAGAGAGGTCTAACAAGCCAACAAATAGCCAAAGGGTCGTGTATTAAGAGTTTGGTCATATTCCTGAGGTGTATGTGGTTAATGAGCTTACATGGCTTGAGGGCTGTATCCATTCTCTGTCTACAGATTTGGTTCGGTTTTACAAGGCAGGAGGGGCAACGTTTTTTTAACGTTACTGAATTTTTCTGCTGGAATTTGCACATATAGAGATTCAAAAAAGAATCCCAAATAAGTCTGACAGTATGAACCTTCGATTCAGAAGGTAATGGGTTACTCCTACAGCACGTCCTTGAACCATGAATACCCGTTGCGGAATGTTTTGGCAGGTACAGATTACTTTTTTGTTAATTACTCGCTGGACTTCTTACTTTTTTGTTTCATCAACATCATCTGATTCTTACTTTCTCTTTGTTATAGCTGTTCTTTTTCTTTTCTTTTTTGAATCTTTTCTTGGATTAATGTTCTTGATGTTTTCTATGTGCAGTTTGGATCTCTGATGTCGATGTATGGATGCAACCACCATCACATAGGCCCTGAAGATCGAAGCATCCTCGTCAAGTCACTAGCTTACAGACTGCGTCTTCCGTTTCATCATGGTACCGTTAACGTTTCTTGCCAGAAAAGATGATTATAATTGGAATTCAATAAGTACCCCCCCCCCCCCTTCTGTTCTATTTGCTTCGGAAACATGTCTTTTGTTGGTGTCTTTTATTCGTTTGCAGGGTATTATACGTGCAGCCAGTGGTGGATCCAGGGAATTAATGGGGTGGAGGCACGTTGGATGAGACTTGGGGGAGGCAAAGCATATGGACATATGGGACTGGGGAAACCATGTAAGACGAACGTAAAAATTAAAAATTTAAGCTAGTCCACAAACGTTTTTGGTCTTTGACTGGGGGCCTTTCCCCCCGGTCCTTGAGGGCTAGATCCGCCCCTGCGTGCAGCTCACTATAGCTTTACACTCGACCAATGTTGTGTTCTTGCTTTGTGACACCGCGTTGAATAGCTTGGTAAGTTGTTATGAGTTTCTTAACACAAAAACAGACCCCATGATCAGATCTTGTGATCTAGATTATGATCCTAAAACTTTTTATTCCATTGGTTTTGAATCGCATATTTCGTGCTTTGGACATGTTTTTTTTTGTCGTTCTCCAATGGATGCAGCTTTCTTTGGTAAAATACCCATGGTCTTTCTGACTATTTTTTACAAACAACATAGAAATATACAAGGGATCACTAACAAAATGATCATGATCTTAAACAGGTGGCCATCCCTTTTCTTGATCTCTCATCTTCATTGTGGTATGTTCTTTTACAAGAACACAAAGTGAAGGTGTTGTGTGTGTTTCTATCAAGAATCTGCTCTCTAAGTTCCATTTTTCTGCTTGACCGCGAATACCCCTTGAAGATTGCTTTCGCCGGACTTCCGTTTTTGTGGGTAAGTTCCGGTTTTCTCTACTTCCGGTTCTTTTTTGGTGGACCTGTTTTCTTTTGCTAAATTTCATCATCTTAGGGTTCTTGAACAAGGGAAGAAGATATGACATCCAGTTTTTATGGTAAATGATGAACTTCTTTTACTTTCGGTAAAATTTTGGAGTTCTTGAACAACGGAAGAAGAAATGGCATCCGGTTTTTATTGTAAATGATGGACTTCTTTTCTTTTGGTAAATTTCATCATCTTGGAGTTCTTGAACAAGGAAAGAAGACATGGCATCCAGTTTTTATTGTAAATGATGAACTTCTTTGTTTTAGAAAGCTTTATCATCTTGGAGTTCTTGGACAGGGAAATAAGACATGGCGTCCGGTTTTTATTGTAACTGGAATCTATCTATCGTCTCTTCCATCATCTTGATATCTCTTAAGCTTTCCCGGAGGTTAATTTACACCAAATTTCAAAGCCTACAACCCCCTTCTTTTACATTGTAAATGTCGAAAGGAATGATGAATCTTTTGAAAGGCTCAAAGAAAACTTGGCACCCTGTTAAGGGGGTTGATACAACCACCTCCAATTATTGGCTGAATCGGAGAGCCCTTTTTTGTTGTACATTGATCCTAACATGAATGGTGTGGCGTCATGTCTCATAAAGAAATACTTGATGATTACGGAGTGGTGTATGATGAGGATGTTTGGAAGCCATGTGTGAAAGGAATCAATCCGGTTTGCTTGATGGCTTTAAGAGCATTTGCTTTTTTTTTTGTGCTCTTACTTATTATTATCCTAAAAGCCATCACCAAACCGGATGGATACCTTTCAGACATGGCTTCTAAATATCCTTATCACACACTACTCCGTAATCATCAAGTATTTCTTTATGAGATATGATGCCATAGCCATTCATGTTAGGATCCATGTACAACTAAAAAGGGCTCTCCGATTTAGCCAATAATTGGAGGTTGTTATATCAACCCCCTAAACACGGTGCCAAGTTTTCTTTTACCCTCTCAAAAGATTCATTATTCCCTTCGCCATTTACAATGTAAAAGAAAGGGGTTGTCGATCGGCTTTGAAATTTGGTGTAAATTAACCTCCGGAAAAGCTTAAGAAATATCAAAATGATGGAGAAGACGATAGATAGATTCCGGTTACAATAGAAACCGGATGCCATGTCTTATTTCCCTGTTCAAGAACTCCAAGATGATAAAAATTTCTAAAATACAGAAATCCATCATTTACAATAAAAACCGGATGCCATGTCTTCTTCCCTTGTTCAAGAACTCCAAGATGACGAAATTTACCAAACGAAAAGAAGTCCATCATTTACAGTAAAAACTAAACCGGATGCCATTTCTTCTTCCTTCGTTCAAGAACTCCAAAATTTTAACGAAAGTAAAAGAAGTTCGTCATTTACGATAAAAACCGAATGCCATGTCTTCCTCCCTTGTTCAAGAACTCTAAGACGATGAAATTTACCAAAATAAAAGAAGTCCACCAAAAAGAAATGGAAGTAGAGAAACAAAAAAAGAGAAGTCCAGCGAAAACAATCTGCAAGGGGAATTCTCAGTCAAGCAGAAAACTTGTCTGGATGGATTCCTCTCCATAATCACATAAGCTCCTTCTTCTTCTCCCTGTTATGGATCAGGCCTATTTCATTATTAAGATAAAAAGCCTTAACCATTAAGACATACAAGTCCAGGATGTGGCAAGAAGTATAATAACTGAAGAAGGAAGAAGTCTAGGATGATGAATGTACCCAGAAAAAGTAGTCCACGAAGACGGAACTTTGCCCGAAAAACAAGCGAGTCCAGCGAATAAGTGCACGAACGTAACACGAGCAAGTTCCGGCCATTGAGTTTGATACATCGGTGGCTCTGTAGGCAGTGAAGTACTTCTACTCCGGTGACGGCAGACGGTGTCGCCGGTGGTGATTCCATTCGTTGGTTGGTTATTGAGTGAAGGGATGTTTTACAGGTTTTTTAGAGTACTTCTACTAGGACGTTTATATATGAGTAGAGAGTTCAGTTTTCGTGCATAACATTTGTCCATTTTAAGATCTTTGTCCCTAAACTTTGCTCTATTTTCACGGTTAAAAAGAGCATAATGCTCTTGACGTAATAGTCAAAAAGGAGTCATTTAAACCCACAAGAGTGGTGTCTGATTGGTTTGAGTTTGGCTCCAAAGGTCAAAAGTACTAGGAGGTCTCAGGTTCAAGGAGAAATAAAAATTCCCTTGTGGCCACGGAGGTTCAAATGCGGTAACTCCGGGCTATCTGCAAAGCGCAGGTGATTACCCTGGGATTAGTCGACTCGCATAGCAGGTTGGATATCTAGGTTAATAAAAAAAAAAAGGGAGTCATTTAACGACCATACTAAGAGGTGGGGAAAATGTTGAAATGGTGCACCCGTCTAATTATAAGTGTGCCCTTGAATATTTTGAAACCAAAGTTAAATCACCAAATTCAGTGGCGAATCCAGGATTTTTGTTCAATAGGTCACCTTTAAGGTAGATTAAAAGCCCGCAAAATCGTCCGATGTATTTTTAACTTAATTACAACGTTTCGAGAGATTTTTAAAGTTTTTTGGTTGATAATTATTTTATATGTTCTTATTGTGTTAATTGTTGTCATTGAAGGGTTGTGTCGGTTTGTTTTTCTATTTATGGTAGTTGTGTCCCCTGTTTACATATGTAAAAGACATCAGTTTGAATAAGATATTTTGGTAACAGTTTGTATTTTACAACAGTATTAAGTCCAAGCACTTGTTTAGTGTACTTGTTTGTTTTTTGGGTAAAGTTCTACCTTCGTGGACAACTTCTTTCTTTCTTTCTTTTTTGAGTAAATTCATCATCTTGGACTTCTTCTTTTTTAAGTTAAAGTTCATCAGCCATGAAATACTTCTCGTCACATTCACAAAAATGAAAATATAAGAAGTTGTGGTTGCTTGTAATCAACTACCTCGTTCACTATACTACCAATTGTGAGAGGTTCACTATGCTTGTAATTACAATATTCTAGAATGCACTCAAATACTTTGGACTTGCAAATCTTCAACTCAAAACTTCAATAAAAGTATCAGGAAGTCTCAAGTTCAAATCCAATGAAGAATAAAAATCTCTTTATGGTCACGAAGGTTCAAATGCGGTGACTCCGGGCTATCTACAAAGCAGGTGGTTGTTTTGGGATTAGTCGACTCGCATAACGGGTTGGATATCCAGGTTAATCAAAAAAAATATTTCCAATATAAATATTAGAGCATTAGGTTATATTACTAAAATATTCAAAAAAAAAGATTTATATACATACATAAACAAACTCTCAACATTAAATTGGTACACGAAGAAACTCTCAACACACTGCGTGCACATACACACACATATATAGGAAGAATCGTATGAAAAGTTGGTCAATTTTGCGAGTATTCAAGATCGAAGTTCCAAGATTTGCATGTGATTTTATATCCATTGTGAACACAAAAAACCTAGATGTTGTTAACCAAGTTAACCTTGTGAACCTATTGTGCATCTGTGATATCTAATATAGTCTGTGAAGACATTATGACACCAAGTAGCCCGATAAAATTAAAATCTACCACTTTGTAAACACAATATGAATCTTGTGGATATCCGTGAACATTCTTAACAAAAAAACGAAACTACCAGATACCAGCTAATTAGCAAAAAACATATGTACGTAGCAAATATAATATTAAAAACTAGAATATCTTAAAACTGAAAAGAAAAAGTTCATCAAAAATAAATGTAATTTATAAGTGAGGAGATAGATAATAATTAAAGTTTTTCTTATATAGGAGAAGGTCATAAATTTAATTGAAAACTCATTTAAGGTCATTTACCTAAATGACTCCAAATTGATTCATGGTCCTGATTGGTTTGAGTTTGGCTCCAAAGGTCAAAAGTATCAGGAGGTCTCAGGTTCAAATCCAATGAGGAATAAAAATCCATTTGTGGCCACGAAGGTTCAAATGCGGTGACTTCGGGCTATCTGCAAAGCAGGTGGTCCTGGGATTAGTCGGCTCGCATAGCGGGTTGGATATCCAGGTTAATAAAAAAAAATTGAGTCATGGGTGACATCATCCACCGCTTCTACTTCAGTGTCTAGAGGTGTAACTGACACCATCGTCGAAACTTGCTCGTATTACGTCAGAGCACTTGTTCGTTGGACTTGTTTGTTTTTTGGGTAAAGTTGTATCTTCGTGGACTTCTTCTCTTTTTGGGTAAATTCATCATTTTGGACTTGTTCTTTCTTTAGTTAAAAGTTCATCATCCACTTGTCACGACATCCACAAAAATGAAATTGTGGAAGGTTGCGTTTGCTTGCAATCAACAACCTCATTCACAACACCGTACCAATTGTGGCTTGTAATTAATAACTTCACATCTTTTCGTCCTCTTTTGATAATTTTAACATATTTAATCACAATAATTTTCTACAAGTTCAATCCTTAGACGATGTGTTTCAAAATGATCGATCAGTCAAATTAGGAAGTCAACAAAAATCGTGACGAAGTGATTTCTTTTCATTCCAAAAAGAGAATTTGGTTATGAATCCTTTTATTAATTCGTGTTCACACACCGAATGAAGTTTGCAACAAGATCAAAAGGGTTTAAGCCCCTGGATTAATGTCATTTGATGGCACACGTTTTATTTTACAGTAAATTATGAAACACTGATCATACAATAAGACCAGATTTAACCAAGTATGATGTCATGCACACTTTCATTATTGGTTGAACTTTATTGAACACAAGCTGGGAAATCTCCCAAATAATTACAATGAAGGTACAAACATACATACATACATATATATATATATATATATATATAGTGAATACATTCGAGGAATTAGTATTTTCTTACTTGTACGAACCGAAATCCTGATTAATCGGCCGAACAGGCTAGATATTGATTTTTTGGGGCGCTAAATCCTAACACACTGATATTTAGTGTCGAAAATGTTAGCCCCTTGCTTCACCGAGTTTCTTTTTGAAGATCACATAAACATCTACAACTTTTTCATCGCGTTTACAGGACGCTCACTAGATAAGTGCTTCTTAGGTAAACGTTTATTGGGTGTCGCTTATTTACCGGGTGAGCATGAAAAGGATTGATGATCTTACCTGGTAAGCGCTTACTAGATGTCGCTCACCTTACATAGTGAGCTTGGCAAAGACCAGGAATCTTACCCGAGGCATAGCAAGGTTCGAGAATCTTACTCGGTAAGTGTGGGGAACCGACTAACACTTATCAACAATTTATTTCAATGACCTAGAATGTTACTCTTAAGGTAAATGAGGTTAATGATTTTTGTCAGTAAATGCTTATTCAAAGACGTTTGATAAACGACCCTTAACCTCTTCAGTTACCCTTCTTCTTGAGATTTTTTTTTATTAATCTGGATATCCAACCCGCTATGCGAGTCGACTAATCCCAGGCGACCACCTGCTTTGCAGATAGCCCGGAGTCATTCCATTTGAACATTCATGGCCACAAGGGGATTTTTATTTCTCTTTGAATTTGAACCTGAGACCTCCTGGTACTTTTGACCTTTGGAGTCAAGCTCAAACCAATCAGGCACCACCCTTGTGGTTTTCTTCTTGAGATTTCTAACATTCTCTTCTCTAATTTCCATTTACCATGGAGTTGTTAATTTGTTGTCATCAATATCTTCTTAATCTCCGATTCCTAGTTAGTTCACAAATTAGACTCATTGATTCGAGTTCCATAAGACCATCAAGAATTTTCCTATTTTTCTGACTGATTTATAGTACCCTTGGAATTGGTGTTGGTGCACGCAAACTAACCTGAACACCCATATGGTTAAAAAAAATAAGTAGGGTGAAGTGAAAACGACAGCCTAGTGCATCCAAATTGCCATATGAAATCAATTATATTCCAATATCTTGTTGGTTGTTCTTTCACTATAATCCAGATTCTCAAAATAGTCATTAACCATTTCGATAATGTATCCAAATTGATTCCGTCTTGATTGAAAGAAATCCCTAATAAACTAACAAACAAAATAAATATAATCAATATAAGTATCGGAAATAACATAGTATTATATGGTTAATAAGGACGGTAACAGATTTTAAAATCACATCTACAATCGAGCTAATGTACTGGAAACTTTTATTTAGAAGATGAAATATAAATAACATAACCTTTTTAAGAAATACAAGTAACAATTTCTTATTTTTGTTGAGATTATTAACAGATTCTTAAAAAAAAAATCAATTTTCAATGTTTTCACCGTCATTACAATTGAGATAATTAACAATTCTTCAATAAGATTTTTCAACTGAATTTTAGAAACATTATTGTGTCTATAACAGATAATCTATGATAAGCGGGTGTTTCGATTACAAAGTTGGAGGTTGATTTCGAATAATGGTGGTAAGTTGAGGGGTTTAATTTGTTTGTGTGCTTAAATTATTTTAAAACTCTCATCGCCTTTTATGGTTTATATTTGTTATATATGAGATATTGGTTTTATCTCATGGGAGGGTGTGATTAAATATTTTAAAACCTTCCACCGCCTTATGTTTTGTTTAAATGGGTTCATTACGAGATATTTATCTTATCTCATTGATTTGGTGGAGAAAAAGAAAATGGAGCTTTTTTGTATGTGTGTATGTGTTTTTAGCCTAAGCAAAACATAATCAAAAGAGGGAGAAGTAAAAGTTGTTTTCTAGTGATTCTTGCCTGATTATGTGTTGCTGTTATATGCTTCTTTGTGAATCCAGGTGAGTTTTACTTTGAAAGCATCCTTTAATGTGTTTTTGGGTAAAGAAACCGTAAGGTTTCATACGTAAGTTTAACTTGTGTAAAACTTTCCTTATTTGGAAAATGGGTATAAGAACCTTATGGTTCTTTATATGAGATTTTGAGATAAAACTGTTTTGATGTCATTATTTGCAAAAAGGGGGATTTTTGTCATAATTATATCATATATCAAAATAAGGGTGGCATATCAATGAGTTGAGTATATTTGGTAATAAAAGGTGGCATAATCAATTCCTGGAAATGATAATCTTTGATCATGGGTTACTGTTGTTGCATCTATACGATGTAATGAGATTGATTTTTATCGCATGTTGTGATGCGATGAGTTTGGGATTGATGAAATGAGGTATAAAATCTAGGTTTTTGGATCATATATTAAATTGTTATCGCATCATAATGACCTTGAGTTATCACATCCGTGTGATGTGAGTATTTGGGTTGTCGCATCCTATTAATGCGATGAAATGAACATTTGTTTTATGAACAGAGGGGCTCTGGGTGGTGTAATAAATTTGGGATTGATACAATAAGTTGTGAAATCTGGGTTTTCGATTATTTTCATATTTTTATTTATCACATCCTATTGATGTGATGAAGCAGAAAATTTGCTTTTGTTTTAAGACCAGATTTCGTTGGTATAAGTAGAGGACCTCCGGTTGGTGGTTTACGTAATGACTTTAAATCAATTGACTAAAATAAATCTGTTTACGTAATGATTTTAAATCAATAAAAAACTTATTACGACGTCAAAAAACGTCATATAAACTTGTTACAACACCTTTAGATAAGACACTTTATTTTTTGGTCCTATAAACTAAGTCTTATAAAGAAGTCTATTAGGACGCTTAGAAATTGGGAGTGTCCTATAAACCCGATTTTGTTATAGTGAGAGTTGCTATTCGTTAACAATGTATGTGCTTATATAATATTAGACAATCGACAGTATTAGGATTTAAAGTTGACATTGAACGTAATTTGACAATGTTTCTTGTAAAATTTGACATTTTTGTATTTTGATCAATATCGAGCAAATTAACAGGGTTTCTATATAATTAATGAAATGCAAATTGTATATATTAAGACTTGATTACGAACTCTCATAAATGGGATAAGGTAAAATAGAGAGTATAACTAATATATCTCCAAAATTACGAGAATTTGTAAATAGAATTAAATGTTTAAGAAGGAGAATGTTTTTTCTATTATTTAAACTAATAAGATTAAATGTATTATTATTTTATATAAGGTTTTTTTAAAAGTGTAATAGCATAATAATTTACATACTATTTTAGAGTTATATGTACGAAATAGCAACCTACTTTTACAAATTTCGTTATTATAGCAATGTATCTTTATTTTTCTTATTATAACAATATACTTTCAAGTTTATTTTTTATTAAGGCATTGTTACTTTAAAAAGTTTACACATTATAGCAATAGGTAATTTTTTTTTTATTAAAATTAAGATGGCACGGCATGTCATTATCCATGTGTGACTTATCGTTGATGTAACATTTCTTATTAAGCATTGTTATTTCAAAAATATTAATTTTATATATTATTTAATAAATATATTAAATTAATTAAAAAATATAAAATATAAAATTATTCATCAACTTGTAGATAACAATTTAGCTTACTAACATTTA
>NC_037530.1:33417632-33433499 GCF_001531365.2 Cynara cardunculus var. scolymus
AGTATTAGTTTTCTTACAAATAAAATATTTATCTTGAAAGAAAATATCGTATTTATTTAAAAAATATGTTACTCTAGAATATTTAATATGTATACAATTTATTAAGATTGAAAACTTTTTGAGAGAGTTTTTTAAAGAGATAGATGAAAAACATAATGTGGGCAGATATATGAATAGTTGGAACTGAGAAACTTATGAAAAGAATTAGAAGTGTTTTTCTTTATGTATACCACGTAATTAGAATAACATCCACGTTTCTTCATTTAAGTCATGTAAGTAAAAGAAAATGGTGTTGATCGATTAAAAGGTAATAAGTTACTCATTGCTATAATGTGTAGATTTTTCAAAGTATAATATCTTAATAAAAGTTAATTTGAAAATATATTATTACAATAAAAAATAAGTAAAATACTATAATAAGTAATTTATAAAAATTGGTTATTATTTTATTCATTTAGTTCATTATTATAATAATACAATTAATATTGAATGTAATTCTTTTTTTTAAAAACATCCAAATATATCCAAATTGTACATCCAAATAACCCATAACATGAAACGTCTTGATTGTATTCAAACTATAAACGCTAAGGGTAAAATGGTCTTTTGAATCATTCAGATAGCTTATTTAATACAGTAAATAAACAGTGTTTCAGTGTAATCTATACATAAAGCTTAATCTACGTAGGGTAGAGCTTAATGAAAAAACAACCAAAACAACTCCGTAGTGTGAATTACTAAGGTAAAGTTGTTGATGATTTTAAAGCTTCTTTGCATGTAACACCTACATCAAACTCCATTTTTACCCAAACTTCTGCATTCTTTCGTTAATTTTAATTTCGGTTCTATGATGTGATGGTCGTGTAGGCTTTGTTTGGTTTCGTTACTCATTAGTGTTTAATCTGGCTACATGTTTCTTAATCCGGGTATATATATATATATATATATATCCTTAATTATACGTTGTAATTAGGTTGGTGCCGTCTTAATCACGCTAAGTACTAATTGTGTAGTTAGTGTGATACTATAGACTGCACAAAACATATGAACTGATTGCCAACCTCTTTGTCCTTCCTTAATTCTTACAATCAACACTTAATTTAGTACTCATCCCATGTGCAATGTTGTTCCATTCAGTTACCGTTATCTTCGCCTATCGTAACAAAATTTGGTGTCGGGAATGTGACAAAATAATCGTTACTATTTAATCATTCAAAGTCGTAAAATACTTCATGCATTTGCAGAACTCTCGGTTTTCCCAGCATTCACATCGCAAGCCATGAAACTCAAAGGTATGCGTGCATCTTCCCATCCTCAAACCGTATCAATTTTCATCTCGTGCATGTGTAATAAATCTGGGTTGTGTTTGTTTGTGTTATATATGAATTGGGAAATCGCAATCGCCGCTTATAGAGTCTAGAAGTCTGTCGAATTTGGGTTCAAGAAGATGAATTTTCGAAAGGAAGAGCTTAATTCACACTTTTAGGACTTGTGTGTTTTGAGTTCATGCATGCCTTGTGTGCTTAATTTCTATGTGTACAACTTCCATCTTCACATTTCTTTGCATGCAAATGAGATGATCACTGTCAAGCAGGGAAATCATGGCATGGTGGAATTCAGCTAAAAAATACATCGAGTTTACGTCTGAGATATGTTCTTTTAGAGGTTTTTTCTTATTTAATCAGTTTTAATTATGTGGAATTTTATAAAAGTTACGTATTTAACAGTGTTTAAAAAAGCTCGTTGCAACAGCCATCATAGCATGTCATAGCTTTAGCTTGTGTCTCACACCATGTTAAGCCTGTGGCAGTCCATGACCTAATGAACGGTTTCTATAACGTAATATTTGATTTTTCTTACTCTTTTTAATGTCTTACTTGTTAAGTTTCTTATGTATAATCTAATTTAAATTATTTAATATCATTGAGTCATTGAGTAATGGTAGAAAATATAGGTTTATATGTATCATAATCTATATGATATAAAGATTTGTCGTCATAAGTCACACATTGAAAATCGTCACGACCTCGTCGTGGCTCCTAAAGCTTGAGATTTGATTCGCCTTACATCACGCCTTACGCCATTTAGATACTTAGTGTTTAATCAATTTTATTTATTAATAAATTAAAATAAGTATTAAATAAATACATAATTAAATGGTTAGTGGTTTTATGATAAGAAATTTATATGTAATACATGTTGTATTAAAATTAGAAAATTATGTAAAATAAATATATAATTAAAATAATAATATTTTCTTGATGTTTATACTATATTATAAAGCATTTGACAAAAATTCTTAAAACCCACTTTTTATGAATGAAGTACTGTTTATTGATGCACATTACTTAAAATTCAAGATTACAACAAATTATGCATAAGTACAACTTATTAAACCTCCATGTTTGAATTTGTATAACTAACTGCAGATAAGCATAATCAAATAGAGAATAAACATCTCATTTTAAATATAGAAAATCTAAAATTTAATTATGATAATCACTGAGTTCTAACAAAATACTTAATTATTATCTTTATAAAAAATTATATTATTAAACCAAAAATAAAAAATAAATAAAAGAAATACAGAAAAAATGTGAAATTTTAAATAGTTCTTTTGGTACTAATATTTTCATTTTTTTTTATATTTCATGTTTATATTTTATTCAAAACTTAAAAACATTATCGTTTTCTCAAAACCACATAAAACTATATTATAACATCGACTAAGACAAAATAAATAAATAAAACGAAACATCAAAATCGAAATGTATCTCGGCGCATTGTACGAGTACCCTTCTGATATATTTATTATAAGTTTGAAGTTTTAATTAAGAATGGCGTATTGAATGGGAGTTAAGTTGGCGACAATCTCGTCGACGTATTTGGAGGATTGGCGCAACAAAAGTGGTGGAGGTGGTGCGATGCTTTTCACCAAGGATGGATCTGGACCTGGACCTGGACGACCTTCCATATTTATTTATTTTATAAATTATTTAAAATATATATAAAACAAACTTTTATATTTTTATTTTTTGTTTTAAGCTTCAATATCTATATTATATTATAAAACATTTAACAAAAACTATTAAAAACCATTTTTTATGCATAAAGTACTGTTTATTGATGCATATTACTTAAAATTCAAGATCACAAGTAAATTGTGAGTAACTACAACTTATTAAAGCTTCAATTTTGAATTTGTGTAACTAACAATAGATAAACATAATCAAATACGGGATAAACGTCTCATTTTGAATATCAAAAATCTAAAATATAATAAGGATAATCATTAATTATAACAAAATATCTAATTATTATCTTTATAAAAATTATATTATTAAACGATAAATAAATTATTTCTTTATTAATTTTAAATTAAATTATAAATAAAATATTAAATTAAAATTATATTCAAAAAAAATAAAAACATTATCATTTTTTCAAAACCATTAAAAACCCATATTATATTAACAAAGATAAATAATAAAATGAAACATTAAAATTGAGATATATATCTTGCTATATTATGCGAGTACCCTTCTAGTAAATAAATATGTATTTGTATAAATTTCAATACATTGATTTTTATAAATAATATTCTTGATGATAATCAGATAGATTATATATAGATATTCAATAAAAAGATAAATAAGTGATATTTATAGAGATTACCTTCAAATCGGGCTCTCAATAGTCCTGTACAAGGTCCAATACTAGACGTTTTTGGATTTATCTTAACTAAGTATCGTATCTAATTCGAACCTGAAGAACTTAACCGTAATCGTATATGGTCCTTTAAAGACTCGTCCTTCTATAACCAGCCTCGATATGTTAATTATTTGTGCATCTATATATGCACTTTTCATCAAGCTTATATAAAGTAATATTGTAACACATCAGGATCCACATTTGCATATAACGACATATTTCATATATCATAAAATACAATTTCTATATTTGGTCCCAAATCTACAAAAGCTACGATATAGAAGTAGCTACCCAAATTTTTCTTCCATAATCTCTTATATAAATTTGTACTCATAAACAACATGCAGGTACAAGTAATAGCACATTATCTCAAAATCCATATGTAGGCAATCATATATTTTTCCATAAATTTCCCTTCCATTATCATCTGGTGTCTGACCTGTAATGCACATATTTGAAACACAAAATTAGGGTTAGAGATTGAGGTGTATTGAGAAATCCCTTTAATGCAATTACAGAGTGAAAATCACCAAAACCCTTTTATAATACTCATATTTGTAATAATAACAAAAATATATCATTTTGACAAAACAACCATCTTTTGTCACATCAAACCACAAAATACCCATTTATTGCATAAAACATGAACTCAATGCTTCATATAAATCAAACCATAATTCCTCATAACACATTGGATGAGACAACCTCATTTCCTCGCAACATGCTGGTGCGGGAACCCATCTCATCACATAACACTGGTGCTATCAACACACACTAGGTGAGATTACCTCATTTCCTTGCAACACTCTGGTGCAGAAATAGGCATGGCAACGGGGCGGGTATGGGGCGGGTTTTGTAATCCCCGGTCCCGGCTTGAAGTAACATCCCTTGATCCCGGCCCCGGTCCCGGTGGGTATGGGGATTAACATCTCGTCCCCGGTCAAACATGTCAATCCCCGGTCAAACCTCGGTCAATCCCCTGTCAAATCTCATAAATAATATCCTTTAATTTGATTTTACCGGGGATCCCCGGCTCCGGCCCCGATTTGAGTCTACCGGGGATCCCCGACCCTGTGACCCGTTTTAGCAGGGAATCCCCGTCCCTGTTCAGGTCGGGTGAATCGGGTTCCTCACCGGGTCGGTGCAAATCACCATCCCTATGCAGGAACCCATCTCCTCGCATCACACTGGTGCGATCAACACAACCACTTCATCGCATCAAAGCCCAGAGGCAAGACCAACCAGAGCCCCTCTGGTCTTACCAACCAGAAGCAAAGCCAACCAGAGCCCCTTTGGTCCTTAAGGACCAAAGCCCCTCTAGACATACTAACCAAAAGACAAGGCCAACCAGAGGCCCTCTGGTTCTTAAGGACCAAAGCCCCTCTAGACAACCAGAGCTTCTGATCTTACCAACCAGAAGCAAGACCAACCAGAGGCCCTCTTGTGTTACCAGCCAAAGCCCATGTGGTCTTATAACAAGAACAAGTTTTCCATTTCATCACATCAATAGGATGCGATAAAAAAAAGTATGAATATGATTAAAAACCCAGATTTCACAACTCATTGCATCAATCCCAAACTCATCACATTACACACACCACCTAGAAGAAAGGTTACCCAGAAGCAAGGCCACCTAGAAGCAAGGCCATCCCAGTAACAAGACCATCCTAGAAGCAAGGCTAACCAAAGGCCCTCTGGTCTTACCAACCAGAGCCCCTCTGGTCCTTCTGATCAAGTCTTCACTTCATCGTATCAATAGGATGTGATAACTTAAAGTTATCGCATCACACAGATGTGACAACCCCAAGTTATCGCATCACACTGATGCGATAACAGTAACTCATGATCAAAATATCATCATTTCCAAAATTGATTATGCCACTCTTATACCAATATATCCAACTCCTTGATATGCAACTCTTATTTCCATACATGATATATAATCATGACAAAAACCCACCATTTTTCCAATAATGGCATCAAAACCATTTTATCTCAAAATCTCATATAAAGAACCATACGGTTCTTATACTCAGTTTCCAAATAAGGAAAGCTTTAAACAAGTTAAACTCACCATCATGCTAAAAATAGCACATAATCGTTCAAAAACACCCAAGAACGAAACCATACAGTTCCTTATTAAAACCATATCAAATGAAGTCTTTAAAGTAAAACTCACTTGGATTCATAGAGAAGCAGATAACAACAGTAATTATTCAAGCAAGAATCACAGAAATCAGCTTCTACTTCTTCCCCCTTTTGGTTCTGTTTTACTTCAGCTCAAAACACATACACACATACCGAAAAGCTCCCTTTTCTTTTTTTCTCCACAAAAATCAATGAGATAAGATAAATATCTCATAATGAACTCATTTAAACAAAGTATAAGGCGGTGAAGGTTTTTAAAACATTTAATCACACCCTCCCATGAGATAACACAAATATCTCATATATAATAACAATATAAACAATAAAGCGGTGGAGATTAATTTAAAACATTTAAGCACATATACGAATTAAATCCCTCAACTAACCATCATTATTCAAAATCAACCCCCCAACTTTGTAACCGAAAAACCCGGTTATCACAAATATTGTTAAAACTTAATGGTTTATTTGGTTTAAGTATCTTTTAAGAATGCTAAACATATACTTGTTTTGTATTTATTTATTTTTGTATTCCGTTTGTCTTGGATTTAGTCATCAATCACATACAAAAGGTTTTCCTTCTGGTGTTACATATATTTGAATCAAATATTTTCATAACTGAAAATTAACATATAACTTATAATAAAATGTGACAGCAATAAAAGATTTTACTTAACTTACCGCGTCTTCATCGACACTTATTCATTATTGATTTTCCAATTTTTTTTTGTTAATCCAACGCCAACTCAACAATTTAAAAATCTAAATATCATCATTGTATTTAAAAAAAACATTTTCCAAACTTAGGGGCCGTTTACCCAATTGCTTATCCGGTAAGCATTTACCGATAGAAGTCAACACTATGATTAATTTTGATGCGTAAGATTTTAGTACATCAAAACATATCGAATGCAACAATTTATTGGGTAAGAGTCGTCATCCTCACTTACCGAGTAAGACTCTACATCCTTCTCATCGCTCTTACCCGATAAAATTTTTGGCCCTTCTCATGTTCATCCGATGATAAAATTTATCCGGTAAGCACTTATCAAGAATTTAGTAAACCGCTTCTTATTTATAGGTGATATCACTATTATTTTATATCATTTTTGTTCCTTTTTTTTATATACGTTAATATATTTGAAATTAAATTATTATAAATATACTTTTATATATGTTGGGAAATATTATTAATTTAATTTATATTTATGTTATATTAATTTACTACAAGAAAATTGGTTTTATGGGATGCTTATATTGTCTATACGTCCCATTAGAATATTTTATAGAATTTAAAGTTTTATAGGACCAAACTATAAAACGTCATATATAAAAGTGTTAAAATAGATTTATGGAACGCTTTCAGGAGTTTTAACAAGTTTTTTAGTAACTTTTAAAATAAATTGTCATATTAGTTATTTTATTAGTTATTTTATAGGATACGTTTGAGAAATGTCCTATAAACCAATCTTTTTATATGACACTTGTGTTTATAGGTCAATTTTTAAAATAATGTCCTATAAAATAATTAATACGACACTTTTTTTTAGAAACGTCCTAAAAAACTTGTTAAAAAATCTAAAGGTGTCTTGTAAACCTATTGTAACATTTTTAGATATAATGTCTTTTGGTTTGATCCTATAAGTCTTATAAAGCATCTTTTTGGACATTTCTAGGTTTTAGGCGTCCTACAAAATCAATTTTGTTGTAGTGATTATATATTTGTTTAATTTAAGTATATTAAGAGATCATTTAACAAAATCTTGCCAGATAAACACTTACTGTGTTACTTACCTTATCGAATGAACATGACAAGAACTGATAATTTTATCTAATAACTGAGAGAGAAGACTCTTACCGAGGAAGAGGCGCTTACAAACAACCAATTTTGGGTCCAAGAATGTGACCCTGCAAAGTAAATTGGGGTGATGACTATTACCGGTAAGCATTTGGTAAACAACTCCTATTATATTTATTTATTTATTAATACAACATATCTTATATCTATATATATATATATATATATATATATATTCTTAAAGTATAAAGTATAATTGTTCATTTTTTAATGTATAATTATGATATTTTTATACTTATATTTATCTTGTTATAAAAATTATATTTTATATATATATATATATATTATTTATCATTATTTAAAATAAATTAAAACTTATAGACTAATATATTATCAAAAAATATCAAACTAATTAATAAGTTCAAATAAATAAAAGGCAAAAGAGGAAAAAATACATACAAAATTTTGAAAAACTATTATGCAAAAAATATTTGCAAGATAAAAGGATGAAAGAAAAAAAACATGAAAAATAAAAGCAATGCAATTAAAGCAAAAGTTTGCAAGAAAAAAAAAGTATGTTTTTAATAAAAATAAAAAGTATTTATTATTAAATCTACATTAAGATGGACATTTTAGTTTCAAGAATTTTATTTGGACAAAAGGTTGGTTATTGGTAATTTTAATCGGTTTCATACAGAACTCACCTTCAAGAACACTGATATGTGGGCATTTTTTGGTTCATTCAGTAGTTAAAGCTAACAGAAAGACCTAAGGTCGAACCAGAACCTATTTTATATTTAGACAAAGTTGTCTCACCTATTTACCAATTAAACTACTGGGTCAGTAACATTTCAAAAATGTTTATGTTTAAATAATCAAATAATTGTTTTTATTATTTTTCAACCTTATAAGACATCCATAACTTGGTGATTATTTTATGAAAAGAGAGTAAATGGGGAACTACCTTAAGTGCTAATTCAGACGTGGACCCATTTTATCGGTTTGTTTGCCTTTTTCTCTTGAAAAGATAGAGCAAAGGGGTGTTTGGGATTACTTATTTGAAACAACTTATGTTCTTATATAAAAGTGTTAATCAACTTATTATAAGTTAGAATGATTTAACTTCTTCAAAAACTTCTTATTACCGGTTTGGCACCGGTATAAGTTGTTTATCCAAACACCCAAGATTGCTTGTTACCGGTGTCACACCGAAATAAATTAATAGGTTGTTTTTATAAGCAATCCCAAACACCCCTAAATGACGAGTGCTACACCGATACTGTGATTTTTTTAAATAAATCAAAGTAATGGTCCAATAAATTATTTTGTAACACGATATTTATTTTTCTTACCTTTTTAGTGTCATACAACTATATTCATGTGATACACCTATCCCGACGGGGGAGAATAGGTTATTCAGCAGGGGGATTTTGAAATTGCGGAGACAATGAAACATAAAAGTTTATTATAAATCAAAAATTTTAATTTTAATTCTATTCCTCATCAAAAAGGAAAATCTTTTTTATTTGAACATGAATAACTAAATATATTAAATTATTTTCTTGTTTTTAGTAAAATGATCATCTAAAAAAAGTCCAATCCAAAAAAATTATTACAATCACATAAACTAATATCTCGAACCACCTAAATTATTCTCACTTTTTAGATATTTAATTCACTTTTATACCAACGACTCGTTTCACATGAATAGAAAATAGGATCTGTGAGCTCTTAAAAAGACTCAAATGTTGAGTTACACATAACTTTCACTATTGTTTTAAGTTGGATTAGAAGTTATTAGGTCAGCTTGTTGCTTTGGGCTTTGGGGTGTTGCAAGTGGTATCAGAGTCGATCCTTGTACCATCATGATGGTGGGACAAACCTCATTGGGAATGATGAGTCCTTGAGGGGGGGTGTTTGCAATATCTCAGGCGAATCCACATCGCCGATGACAAGGAGAAAGATTCTAGGAAGGCCTAACGAGAACATGAGGAGTTTAAGTGGGAAAGTTTGTAATAACTCGTCAACATGTTGACGGAAAATGAGGTTTGTGAGTTCCTTATAAGGCTCAAATAGTAAGCTATCAATTAGTAGGTTTCCGGGTGTTGCAACTTTTCTACACTCTATAACAAGAAAACATGAAGAAGAAGAAGAAATCAAATTCTTCAAATTAATTAGACTTCCAAAACACAGTCTTGGAAGGATACAGTGGCACGGGCCACCACTTCATGATTTTGTCAAGGAAAAAAAGTTCCGAATGTGTCACCGTATTATTTTGTTGGACGTCATCATATAGTTTTTGAAACCGAAATATTAGCGCAAAACTTTAATGGTGGATGTGGTAGATGTTTATGCCTTTATACAAAGGGTTGGGTTCGAGTCCCACTATTGTCAATTTGTTGTTTTTTAGCTTTAATTTGTGTGTTTTCAATATACCTTTTGTGTTTTTAAAAACATATGTAGATATGACTAGAACATGAGTTTCTTTTATGTTATTACAAGAAACCAACCAACAAATCTATATTAATATTATGAACTTTTTCTTTAGATATTTTTTATGCTTAAAAAGTGTCACCACTTGAAAACTTTTTGAGCCCGTATTTGCTCACACACTCTCCTCACATTTGGTGAAATTTGAACTCTCTAACCTACATACCTACCTACCAGGAAGCCAAAGAGTTGAATATCGTTAGATCAAAGATCATTTACTCTAAAATTTATTATTTGTAAAAAAAATTATGTAAATATTTTATAAAATAATACAACTTAAATGTTCAAATTACATTATTAACAAAAGGTGTAGTTTGTACAAAATCAAGACATTGGGATACAGCATCCAACACCAAATCCACCTTCAAAAGCATCCTTGTGTTGGTCCCTCACACTCTCTCTTCACTTTCATGGAAAAACTCAGAAGACAAACAACCCTTCATGGAAAAGACTAAAATAATTGCATGGGAGACTACATGACATCAGACTACACACAAAACACAGCGCTCTCTCTCTCTCTCTCTCTTCCCCTAAATCTTCTCATATACAAACCAGAAGCTTTTTCTTTTATATTCTTTTTTTTTAAACTGTATCTGACACGCTTTAATTTGATATAAATACAAATATTTGTAATCCAAAGAAGCAAAGCATCTCTTCTTCTTGCACACCTCCTCCCCCTGTAAGTATCTCAACTTTCCTTTGCTTGCAATTAACAACTTCACATCTTTTCATCTCCTTTCAATTGTTTTCTCATATTTAATCCAATCCTTACATCTTTTTCCACAAATTCAATCCTAAAGTTTGGAATCTCGTGTTGTTATGCTTCAATTCAGCCATCAAATGCATAAGTTTTTGTCTTTCATGGAGCCTCTTCATTGCTATATATCGCCTCATTATCATCTCCATCCATGAACTTGATCCTTCTTAAAGTTTTCATCCTCCCAGAAGTTAATTTGCACTGAAATTTCAACCTGCAACTCGTTTTCTTTTTCTGGGGTTTTATGATTTTGTGTTTCTGAACATTGTCGTAATCATTTTTGATCAATTTGATTTATTGGGTACACTTAGAACACATTTGGAGAGAAGAATAATGGATTTCTTGACAGGAGGGTCAAAGAACACTTGGCAGCCAGTCATGGGGCCTGATACAACCACCTCAAGTTACTGGTTGAACTGGAGACTGTTTCTGTGTTGTGTATGGATTTTGACATCTATGGCTATGGCTTCCTATCTCATAACGAAATACGAAGGGCCTAACAATCGAAAATCAAGAATCAGAGAAGATGATGATGAAGAAGAAGATGATTATGGAGGAGTGTTGTATGATGATGAAGTTTGGAAGCCATGTTTGAAAGGAATCCATCCAGCTTGGTTGATGACTTACAGAATATTTGCTTTCTTTGTGCTCTTGATTCTCATCATCCTAAACGCCATTGTTGATGGAGGAACCATATTTTACTACTACACACAGTAAGTTTTACCATTTCTCATACATCCATTAATTATGACATCAGTCTTGATTTCTCCATTTGATCTTCAAGAATCTTGTTGGGTATTAAATTCTTCTTCCATCTGATTAAAGTTAACTTTAAGCTTTAAACCTCAATTTACAAATTTACCCACGTCACCTTTACAAAAAAAATCATCGATTTTGGTGAAGAAAAAGCTTTTAGAATGCTCCAATCCTCGTTAATGGAAGCAAAGGGTTGGTTTTTGTGTTTCTGATCACACCATCATCATAACTATGAACTCTTTAAATCCTATGGTGTTGTAATCCTTTGTTTTTCAAAATCTGATAACTTTTCTGAAAGCAAAATATCAGCATCTGATTCCTTTGGTTTTATGCATTTCTTTTAAATCTGTGTTTTTAGCCATTCAGATTCTGAAATTTCACTTTGTTTACTGTCTGAGTGGTGGTTACAGGTGGACTTTTACGTTGATTACTATATATTTCGGGGTATGTTTCATCCACATCAACTGATTCTTACACACCCTTTCTCTTTTTCTTTCTTTATTAAAGCTGTTTTTTCTTCTTTTTTTGAATTTTTATGTTCTTGGATTTATGTTCATGGCGTCTTTCTGTGCACAGATTGGATCTCTGTTGTCGATATACGGATGCTACCAGTATCACAACAAAGTTGGAGGTGACAGAAGTGAGGAATTCGATGAGGAGCAAGCTGCGATTGCGAATTTGCCCAATGCCGCGAAATCCATTGGCCGTAAAGATCAAAACCACCCGCGCCAAGTCGCTGGCCTTTGGGGTTACGCTTTTCAGATCATATTTCAGGTAAAATCCCAAGAACGCAAATGAAATTGTCCCCAGAAAAGGAACCTTTGGTGACACCATTTTTGTTTTTCAGATGCAGGCAGGTGCAGTTGTGCTTACAGACTGCGTTTTCTGGCTCATCATAGTACCATTTCTTGCCATGAAAGATTATAACTTGAATTTTGTAAGTACCACCCATTGTTGATCTATTTGATTTCGGAAACATGTACTTTGTTCGTGTTTTGGATTTGTTGTGAGGTTATTATACGTGCAGTTCATTATAAATATGCACTCGATCAATGCTGTGTTATTGCTCGGTGACACCGCGTTGAATAGCTTGGTAAGTTGTTACGAGTCTTGTTAACACAAAAACATACCTTATCGGATCTTGTAGTTTCGATCACGACCCTAAATTTTCCATTTTTCAGCGATTCCCGTGGTTTCGAATTGCATACTTCATTCTTTGGACGTGCGTTTTTGTTGTTTTCCAATGGGTCGTTCATGCGTGCATCGCCCTTTGGTAAAATATCGATCGCTATTTCTATTTTTTTTTTCTTATCGACACATACAAACATATGGAAGTGATCACTAACAAAATGGTCATAATGTTAAACAGGTGGCCATACCCTTTTCTTGATCTATCGTCTTCATTCTCTCCAATATGGTAATTAAGTTCTCTTAACAAATAAGCACACACAGTGAAGGTGTTGTGTGTGTACTTATCAAGAAACTGTGTTCTAAAGCTTTGTTATATATGCAGGTACTTATCAGTGGCATTGTTGCATGTCCCATGCTATGGGATTTTTGTTCTAGTGATAAAACTGAAGCATTTTCTCTTGTCGAAATGGTTCCCAGATTCTAACCGATACGTTCTATGATACGGCTGAATCGCAAAGCCAACCTTCATCGATTGAGCTTTTCTAGTCTTAAAGACGATAGGGATGAACTGTAGAGATTTACCAAGATTTTCTTAGAATGTTAATAGAATTTCTTGAGAAATTGACATATAATTGTTTGCTGTAATTATTGGTTATATAAATACAAGCTTGGAGAGTTACAAATGCCATTTTCTTTTTTTTGATTAACCTGGATATCCAACCTGCTATGCGAACCGACTAATCCCAGGATGACCACCTGCTTTGCAGATAGCCCTAAGTCACCGCATTTGAACCTCCGTGGCCACAAATGGCATATTTCTTTGTATGGCTACAGGTAAAAGTGGCCTTCATAATATATCACATGGGTAAAGGGTCCTGAAAACCTCCCAAGACCCACTTTTGGATCAATTTCATTGTGAAATTATGGGTCAAAAAGATAATGAAAGAGGATTGGGAACTTTACCCTTTGTAGATCCATCTGTTTTTGAGCCAAGAAGGCAAGAACCCATTCAAATGGTTGATAAAACCCCACCATGTCAGTGGCAAATCTTTTTTCAAAAGGCTAAATTCAAGTTCATCATCATTGTTTTTGTGTTGGAATTTCTATTATCTCCTCAAAAACTCTTTTAAAGAGTAATCTAACGGGATTACACATATTTTTGTGGTTTCGATTGGTAAAAGTTTATGGCACAAACTATTCGACAGGGCCGGCCCTGGCTACGTGCAGCCCGTGCGGCCGTACAGGGCATCAAAGCCTAAAAGGCTTCGAGTTGTCATTTATTACTAGTTTGGGATTTAATAATTTAGGAATTGGACCACTGGGTTTTAACTATAAAAACAAGCCCAAGCCTAGTAATGATGAATACTAAATGCACATTGTTGGAAAAAGTTGGAAAGTTTGGAAAAGTTTTTGTTTGTATAAAGTTGTCTGTATGAATTAATCTGTTTGTATAAGTTGGAAAAGTTTTTGTTTGAGAGAGTTTTTTCGCAGATGTAAAGAGCGTTTTTTTAGTTGGAAATGACATGTTTTAAAAAAAACTTGGTTTTCCATATAAAGTTACCTCTAAAAGCTTACTGGATAATTTACTATTTTAGTTATAAACTAATTATAGTTTTTCTTGTCTTTTAAGTCTCATATATTGAAATAAAGTTTCTATTTTGCTAATTTCAATTTGAAAAAGGGAAAACTGGAAAAGAATGAAGCACGATCTTAATCCAGGATTTATCATTTTATATTTTGTATTCGGGGTTTTGGTTTTTACGTCCCCCCATTGTATCTTTTTATTATAATTAATAAAAATCAACATGAGGATGAGATACTTAGCCTGAGTAGGTTCTAAATTCTTTTAAAAAAATGCATGTTTCATTGTTTCATTGTTTCATTGGTTTAAAGAATAGACTTAGGGGCATTTTTTATTTATTTTCGCACAGGACATCAAAAATCTTAGAACCGACCCTGCTATTCGATTGAATTCGATGGAGCTGAAGGATTAGGAGAGTTAACGATGGAGTTTGGGTCCGATGGTGGGCTAACGCGCTATAATGTTAGCTGAAATGATCTGCTTTTTGCACCAAGTGGTGTAAAGTGGTCGTCCACCTTATTATGAGTGTCAACGTTTATGTCTCCATTGGTTGGAGTTGCTATAATGCTAGTGTATGTATCCAACGAGTAAATAGATCGTAGATCAGATTCGATCCAATTTCGACTAACTTGTTCGTAATTGATTCGTTAAACTCGAAGTAAGTTCGCACTCTTCTATTTGAGTTAAAAATACCATCGCGATTTGAATTTAAAGGTTACTTAACATTTAACTTACCATGATAAAGAACAAGAATCTTACCCGGTAAAACACATGACAACAACCAAGGTTCTTAAATGGTAAGTGAGAGAGAAGACTCTTCTAATTTGTTAATTAATTTCCTCTTTTTTGTAGGATTTTTATTCGGTCTCCTTTTCTAGAATTTGAATTCTCTTCTTCATTTCATTCTCGAGCATTCTGTTGAATCAGCGAGATCTTGAATTCTCGGTCCCTTGGTACGGTATTCTTGGGAATCAACGAATTGTGGATCAGACGTGAATCTATCATTCACGTTGCATCATAGCTTTTGACGGTAAGTGCTTACCCATATGGGCATTTGTTAAAAGGCCCCAAAATGGGTGATTTGAAATACTATTTTGTTACCATGGATTGTGACTTTATTTTGTATTTGTGTTAAATGAGAAAAGGAAGCATAACTTTTAATCAATTTGGTTTAATAATATAATGTTTTTTTTTATAAAGATAATTTGTAATTCAATAATTATCCTAACTATAACTTAGGTTCTTTATATTTAAAATAAGATATTTATATTTCATTTGATTATTTTTGTCAGTTGATTATCTATATCTATATCTATACTATATTATAAAGCATTTGGCTAAAACTCTTAAAACTCTTAAAACTCTTAAACTCTTAAAAGCTCTTAAACCCGTTTATCCCTATCCGATTTCATCCCATATCTGAATTCGTGTAACTAACTGCAGATAAACACAATCAAATACAGGATAAACATCTCATTTTAAATATAAAAAATC
>NC_037530.1:33433599-33443455 GCF_001531365.2 Cynara cardunculus var. scolymus
ATATCATTCCATTATTACCCTTTTAATTTTAATATTTTCTAAATCTTTTTAAATTTCAATTTTAGTTTTAAAAATCTTTTAATTTTATTTTTTATCACAATATRTGGTTATTGGGTTGTTCTCGCATTCTCGTAAATCACAGGGGTTCTMGTTTGAACCCTTCCCTATATATATATATATGTGGTTGGTATTTGGTAGTGATACTTGAGATTACGTGAACAATGAGGGGTTATTTGATATCGTGATTGATTGGGACAGTTTCAAAAGCAAATTGTACGGTAGATCCAATTGAATCGTTTTTGGTCTTATTGTTATGTATAAATGTTATTATAAACGGAATATTTACTTTATGGTTCCTAGCGTTCGGTTTTGATGAGAAAAATATTTAATGTGCCAAGTGTAAAAAAGGAATATTCATTCTTACATATACATTATAATAAGATACACTGAAATACACCAGATTAATCTCAATATCAAGCGTGATTCATGGATGAGTTTGAGATTAAAGGTGATCAAGGGTAAAGATCTCTTCTTATGCTTATCACATTAACTCTACTTCTCATACGATCCTTCACCATGGTTCTTATACCCTAATGATTTATTTATAGGTAATGGTTGGGTCTGGGTTTTCGAGTCAGCTTGTACACACCGACTAATCGAATAGCCTAGAGTCATTGCAAATGAACCTTTATGATTATAAAGGCTTTGTCGGCGCCTGAATTTGAACCTGGAGTAAATAAGATTTTCCACTACATTTTTTATTTTCAAAAGCATGATTAACACATTTTCTTTTATAGAACCGGAAACAAACGAAGTGAATTTCTCTCTCAATTTCAAAAATTCATGTATCGGATTACAATCTTGTTTTCATGCATTTGTGAATGATATTGCTAAAAGCATGGATCCTCAAAGTATATTCACATGTGAATAGTGTCTCTGCAGTAGAACTAGGAAATCTTCGGCTGCTATGAGTCAGCACTCTGATAACTCTTAAGCAGTTGGCTAAAGAGGGAGGCGTTCAGGCGGGTTCATGGACATAATGCATAACGAGTGTGGAAAGAAGAAATAAACCGCTAGAAACACGATGACTCCAAGATCCGCTTCTTCACCAACGGCTGGTCTCCGGGGATTCACCAAGTAGATTTGGCTTGTGCACCATAAGCAGTACAAGCTAGCAATTACTAGAAGCAGCATTGCAGAGTTAATCGATTGTTTTCTGATAGATTTTACGGGTTTTATCCTGTTGTAGATGAATGGAAAGAAAGTTGGTTGATGGCTTAAACTAACTAGAGAAGGAAAACATGTATTTCAATTAAATCAAAGAATAAAATAAGCACCTGTTGATGCGAATGAAACCAACGATCAAGCAAGTACATAACAACCCAATTACAGCAACGGCGTCTGGATTGACAGGAGCACGACCTTTCCACCAACCAGTACTCAATATCCAAGTGTACATGGTTGAGTGACCGTTTTCCTGAGAAATTAGATGACAACGTGTCACCATTAGTTCAGAAACATGGGTACGATTATGGCTGTTGCTTCAGAATAATCATCAAGTGTAAAAAGATAAAAAATAAATATGAGCTTAGGTATGGATTGGAAATAAGGAACTAGGAGGGTACCCTGAAGAACACCACAACAATACTTGGGGAATTGAATCCCTTTTTATGATTAGATTCTCACTTCCGGTGCTCCAACATAATTGTTGCAACACATTGATGATACGCAACAAAATGACACAAACATATACCGAGGGTCCGAGATCACAATTGAAGCTACTATAAATGGAGATAGAGTTCTAGGATTTCATCATCAAATCCGTCGAACCAGGTAATGCTCAAGCTCCAATTAGTTGTACAGTAATGTTTAGCATACAATTTTGCGTCAATTGATAGGGTTTCTAACCTGGAATCGAAACCAAATGGTTGTCAATGATGATCAACGACGTGACAATGGCAATAATTGATAACAGTGGATTTAGGCGCAAATTAGGTTCAATCTGACATGCATAAATGGTTATGTGATGTTTAAAATACCTAGCATCACATTGAGGATTAAGTAAAATGCAAAAATCTGACTTACTGTTGACCAAATTCCATTCAGCCCTTTTGTTTGCACATGGAATAGAATTGAAGTCCATATATTCCACCATCCACAAACTTCATCATTTCATCGCATATGTGAGGGAATTCAAATCCATTCCCACCCCTTTTTTCAAAAGACAAAATTACCCCAAAACCCCCTAGCCTACTATATACCCATGCTCGTTGCCTTTGGACTCTCGATCCTTCACCGCCACCACCACCGCCAATTAACATTATCATTAATTTTACCATTACAACTCATTTTATAATTTAAGCAAGAAAGTATGAAAATGTAATAAAGGGGTGTTTTGGTCATTTATTATTATTTCACTCGGATTTCAAAGCAACGTTCTGCCAATCAAACAAGCAGATGTCAATTCTTTTAAAAGATCTCATTCCAATTCCCGACAACCAAACGGGTGGTCAAACTTATTGAATTCCATTGCAATTCCTTCAAATTCCAATTCCTTTGATGGACTCCAATTCCACCAAATTCCATTCTACGAACCAAACGGTCCGTCATGTGATACTAGGTATTTAAAATGTCTTATAACCATGTAAGTATGTCATATTGAACCTACTTTGTGCTTAAATCGAATGTTGTCAACTATTGGCACCGTATACAATGATAAGTATGTTTGTGTGGTTTCGTTATGGATTTGAATGTGATTCTCTGTGTGTGTGTGTATAATATGACTGTTTCAACAATTTAGTTGAAGCACCGCCAAGTAGTGATCTAATTGTAAAAGGGATTCAATCCCCTACATATTGTTCTGGTGTTCTTCAGCTTGGCTAAATGATCAGGGTGCCTTCCTAGTTTCTTTATTTCCAATTCATAACTAAGCTCATTTTATTTTATTACTTACAGGTTGTTGCAGGAAAGATATAAAAGTCATCAAAATGATTGTAACCGAACCAAACGATCCCACTATATCTCACCCAAAGGTAGGATCTTTGGGGGGATGAGAAGAAATTATGTAACAGCAAAAGGTAAAGGTACTAAAGAGTAAAGAGGCCCTCTTCTTCAAATGGCCAGTCATACATACAACAAAATTTTGCCGGAGAAAAACCAAATGACTTCTAGCAATTCAATTGAAATGCAGTATACAAGTTTCCTTTAAAAGTTGACATGTTAAGAAGATCACTAAAAATGAAGTAATAAAATAGCCATCAATCTTGCAAGAAAGAAATGGTGAATTAATCCAAAGGAGCTTCTAAAAGCACATTGTTCAAGTGTCTGAATGATGTCACAAGCAAAGCTACATATTCATAAGCTTATCTTTTCATAGTTGGATTGATTTAAACGATCTAATCAGCTTGAAAATACACCGGTTACAATCATGAGGCTCTACATTCACCAATCTTGCAAACCGTTACAGATTATGATGCTTCGTTGAACAGTTCCAATTTTCTACCTTAAACTAAGGACCTCCTGTACGAAGTTAAGGGAAATAAATAACCTTCATTACACGATTCTAGTAATTCACTGATATAGTTTTTGATCATTGATCAACCAGTAATTTGCTCGCTCTTCCCTCTATTTTGTGCGTCTATAATGATAATTATGCTAAACATTTATGGACCACATGAAGCAATATACATTCTCCGATTGTAAACCTAAAGTCAAGCATTACCTCAAACAGGTGATCTAAGAAGAAGTGAGATAAAGAACCAGCTGTTATGAGCAAAAAACATTGCTTCACCGTAAGGGCCACCTGCACAGGAGCACCAAAAACATCATAAGAATTCGTTCAATCTTAGGGTATCAGTAGAACTTCAAGCACAAAAATTACTCCAAAAATGGTATAACCAATAGCTACAAATGCGTAGACAAGTCATTAAAACGAATTACGGCAAAGAATCTCAAACCTAACAAACTGACCCCAGAGACGGAATCAAGATAGCCCTTGGAGACGAAAAATCGAGAAGCACGAGTGTAGAGTAAAGAAAGAGGAACTCCGAGGATCAAGACGTAACAGAGAGGATCGTGGATGAACTTTTCGACGGAGGATCCGAGCACACCACCCAAACCAACAGTAGATGTCAGCCACTCGGCGAACGACCCGATGTCGGGACCGAAAAACGCGTTGAGTGCATAGATGATGCAGTGATGAGGGCTGAATCTGCCATTAGACACGCTCGTCAGAGCTTGACCTGTCCCTAGAGCATACATCATGTGTGGACCTGGTCCTGGCATCCCGCCTGTAGGTTTCCGGCGAATTCGCCGGTAAATCCGATCTAAGAGATTCGGAAAGCTAGAGTCTCGGCTGGTCAGACATTTCCGTTTAGGAATTATTTGTAGGTTATTACTCAATTACCCCCAAGGTTTATGCTATTGTAGAAATGACCCCTCAACTACTAAAAATTGTATTCAAACTCTTACATTGGAAAAGTTGTGCAACAACGCCCAAATCGACAAAGCAATGCTCGACTTAGTTTAATGATAGCCTCTTGTTTCAAAAGAAGAAGGTGAAATCATTTACTTTTAGTTTCAGTTAAATATTCGTTTCTTATATGTAGGGGTGTTCAAAAACCCGACCAACCCGATCAACCTAACTCAACTCAATGCGAAATAACTCAACCTGAAGCAACTCGATGTCTAATCGAGTTGTAAAATTTTCAAACCGTAGGTATTGGGTTGATATTGTGTTACTATTATTTGAACCCAACCCAACCCGATGAACCCGATATCCATTTATTTCTTGAATTTAAAATGATTGTTGAATTTTTATTAATATATAGACTAGACAATTACATTATCACATACGCTATTCATATACACATCTTTTCAATCTATTCACATCTTTATATAACTCATTCGTATATATGTTCAGTAACTGTAAACATATATACGTAAATTGAGAAAATTAACTAAATATGATATACGTAAAGGAGTATGGATAAGTTGTATCAAATGATTGATGATGAAAAGAAAATTATGAGTAGAAAAATAAAATATTCAATGTTAGAACAATATTTTAAATGTATCAAAGTATCAACCCGACCAACCCGTACGGGTTGGGTTGGGTTGCACTTTCGTTTGGATTGGGTTAAGTTAAGATTTTTCAAATCGCAAGCATTGGGTTGGGTTGTTCAAATGTCTTCAACCCGATCAACTCAATCCATGAGCACCTCTACTTACATGTATCTGACTTCGACGTCACCCAATCAGAACCCAACAACCTCTCTCGTTCGATTTCTTCATTGCTTCTGCTTTTATATGTCAAGAAATCAATCTTCGTTTGTTGTTTTGTGGTTGCTTAATTCCTCCCGAGATTGTCACCAACCCCAAACCTTGAGTTTGTTCGAGTCTCTATGTGCGACTAAAGAATCTCAAAACCGTAGCATATGATTTTGCCCAGTCGTTTAATTCTTATAAATTAAACTCTCTCCTATTAAAATGGAGGTCTCCTTTCTCAACTCAAACTAACAAGTAACTATTTTTATTATATTATCAAGCTCCAAAGTGCAGCAACCCATATTTGTATAAATAACAAATAAACAACGGTTTATCGAACAAACCTCTTTTTATCGCATCAAAATGATGAGACAACACTCACTTATCGCATCAACCAATAAAATAAATCGTTTATCGTATCACATATAAACTTGTCACATTTAAATAAATAAGTCATAAAGTTATCGCATCCAACAGATGCGCTAACAGTAACTCCTCGTCATACACATGTGATAATTCATACTTGTCGCACTTCAAAAATGCGATAACCACCCTTGTCACATCCAACAGATGCGATAACAGTAACTTGTCGCACCATATAGATGCGATAAACTCATCATGTCACATCACAAGGATGCGATAACCTCAACATTTCAATTTTATCCCAATTTCATCGCATCACACCTCATGCAATAAAATCAACCTCATTGCATCATATAAATGATATAACATAACCCCATCCAGAATACGATTATGTCACTCTTATCCTAGTATACTCAGTTCCTAATTATGTCACATTTATTACAAAATATATCAATCTTCTTATTATGCCATCCTTATTACAAAAATTTACTTATCTCCTGATTATATCACCCTTATTACAAAAATATATCCATCTCATGATTATGCTACCCTTATTGCAAAAGTATATCTATTTTATGATTATGTCACCCTTATTACAAAAATATACATATCTCCTAATTGTGTCACCCTTATTACCATCAGATGAATAAATCATATCAAAACCCAAAATTTATGCTAACAATAGCACATAAACATCATGTACTCACGTATGAAACCTTACGGTTTCTTTACCCAAAAACATAATAAATGATATTTTCAAAATAAAACTGACTTTATGTTTACAGAGATGAAGATGAATAACAACATTTATTCAGAACAAAAATTCACATAAATCAGCTTCTTTCTTTCTCTTCTTTTGGTTTCTCTTTTTTCTCAGACTCAAATAACACATAGAGAACTACTTTTTTCTTTTTAACTCCCTTACCATCCCAATGAGATATCTAATATGCATATAAAAATCATGAGGGGTTGGATTAAAATAATTTAGGCACAAATGCAAATTGAACCCCTCTATCTTCTGTCTTAATAAAAAATAATCCCAAACTTTATAACCGATAACCCGTGGAAAGGGGAGGAAAGAATTTGGGGAAAGGAGGTGCGAAGCGTCATCAAAAGGTTCTCCGTGACAACATCCAGGGAATCACGAAGCCTGCAATCCGTCGTTTGGCGAGAAGAGGTGGTGTGAAACATATCAGCAGCTTAATCTATGAAGAAACTCGCGGAGTTCTCAAGATCCTTCTAGAGAATGTGATAAGAGATGTTGTCACCTATACGGAGCACGCTCGGCGAAAGACTGTTACCGCTATGGATGTTGTGTATGCATTGAAGAGGCAAGGTCGAACTCTGTACGGATTCGGTGGTTAGGGTTTTTGAGTTTGGGAAAAGTCTTGCTGTGTCAAGAAAGAACTGGGTCAGGTTAAGATCCAAATGGGTGTTTTATGAACTGTAGTTACCGGTGGGTGTAGGTATTTATCTTTTTGTTACTATAAAGAAGGAAATGGAATGATTTCTACTAAAAAAACCCGTTATCACACTCGTGTACAGCCAACTGGCTGAAGGAAAACAATGCTAGTTGAAGGGACCTAAACCAAAAAAAAAATGCAACAAAGGTTTTTCGTGATAAATGATATGATCTTATAATTCTTCGTAATTTATGTCTGAATATAATTTATACATATTTGAATGTTTACCAATTATAAATACTTTATATATATATATATATATATATATATATATATATAATAAGTAAAATATTATTGCATAAGAACTTGTTTCTTTGTTAAAACAAACAGGAATGCGAATAATATTATAACTTGTCAAAATTATTTTGCTTAAGCATTTGTTAGCTAGTTTATTGAAATATTAAGTATTATTTAATATAACTTTTTAATTATGAACTAATTTAGTAATTACAAATAAATAAGTATTAAATTATTATTTAATATTACATTATTAAATTTTTATTATTAAATTATTAACTTAAAATTAATTCTTAATTTTTGTTTAGTATTAATTATTAGTTATTTTTAAAATATCATTTTTAGTTAGTTTACTGTTTGTAACTGTTTTATAAGTTAGCTTTTAGTAAAATACTAGTTGTGTACCCGCGCAATATGGCGAGAGCCATGAATTTTAACGATTTTGAAGTTCCACTGGTTTTATAAGATAAGATTTAACGATGATATATGTTACACTTGGTCTTTACATATTAATATAATTTGAATAAATAAGAGTTATGGTTCCAATTACAAACTATCGATGAAAAAATTGTATGACAGTTTAAAATCCAATATATTTAAAATTCAACATATTTAAACGACTCCACAAATGTGTTCGATTTACACCAAGAGCAAAGAACCAAGAAACTTGAGTTTTAAGATAAACACTCAAAACCAATAAAGAAAACTACAAATTGACATATCATAAGCCATGAAAAGACCAAAAAAGATGAGTTTTAGAATGAAATTTCAACTGCTTACCTTCTTTCTTGTCCAGAAACTCATATTAAGATTGAATTAATACATGTATATATATATATATATTTTTTTTTTTTTCAAAAAAACCCAAAAACATATTAATTCAGAACATATTATACAGTGCACTTTGGACAGCCTAACCCCAAAATATATAATATATATAAATAAATAACTATAAAAATATAAATCGTAAATATTAAAAAAAAAAATTTCCACAGTATATATAACATATAATATAATTAAGTCAAAAATTATTCAATATTTGACTCATTTCGAAGGTATTAACGAGACGATTATAATGGTGTAACTTGTAAAAATAAAAATGTATTTTTAAACATGTTTTAATTAATATACGATTATGTATATTAATTTAATAAAGCTTTAAAATAAAACATTTAAAAGTAAATGACGTAAAGTAAATTAATTAACTAATTATAGGGGTATAAAGTGTAAGAGGGTAAGTGTATGTGAGGGGATGAGTATATGTGAGGGGAGGATGGGGGGTGAAAAAGTGATATAAAGAGTATCTTGATCATTTAGTATTTTTAGACTTTAAGACTTTTGTTAAATTTACTTTATAAGATAATATAGATAACTATTTAATTAATTAGTTTATTAATTATGAGCTACTTTTTCAAACATAATTTCACTTTAAATAAAAAAAAAAGTTTGCATCGATAGGTTGAGTGGACATGATTGTAGTTGGTGGTACCACCATTAAGTGTAAATTAAGTTTTGTATCAATATTTTTTTAGGTAGTTATATATATCTAAATTAATTAAGATCCTGAAATTAACAGTTGGAATAAACATTAAGGGTTTTTTTTTGTTTTTTCAAAAAAAGCTCTTAATACCTCTTAAGTTTGAATCGATCAGACGTTTTTATTTTCAGACCGTTTGATTTTTTTTGAAAATAAGAGCTGAAAAGCTCTTATTGTCCTCTGAATTTTAAGTGATAGTCTAAACTCTTAATGAGCTCTTATTCACACATGAGGACACCATATCGATCTCTCGTTCTCTTGCTTGATTTGCAGCTGCCAAATCATACCGATCTATCCACATCATACGATCTAGACACCATATCGATCTCTCGCTCGGTCTCAAGCTACCGATCTATCCAAAACGATCTCTACAAATCGATCTCTCCTATATATGAGTTATTTTCTGAGTATGATCAAACCATTGAGCAAGGGATGATGGCGACACAATTAATGCAATATGAATATTGGTTCTAGTCGTTATGAGACTGTTTTCGTGTTTATATTGATTCAGATTTCAGACTTCAAGACTTCAGACGTAAAAACAAACAGTCTGACTGATTCAGATTTCAGACTTTAGCACCACCTCTTATAAATTAGAAGTGAAATCAGACTTCAGACTTCAGCACCTCTTAAAAAACAAACATCACCTAAGTTCTAGAAAGAAAATTCAAAAATCTTACCAATTATGTCATATTTATTTGATAAAAAAATTACCTTGATAATCATCTATACTGTATTATAAAGTATTTGATAAGAACTCTTAAAAACAATTTTTAATTAATAAAACACTGTTTATTAATATATATTACTTAAAATTCAAGATTGCAAGTCAATTGTGCGTAAGTACAATTTATTAAAGCTTCATTTTTAATCGTGTAACGAACTACAGATAAACATAATCAAATACGAGATAAACATCTTATTTTAAATATAAAAGATCTAAAATATAATTAGGATAATCATTAGTTATAACAAAATACTTAATTATTAT
>NC_037530.1:33445041-33475672 GCF_001531365.2 Cynara cardunculus var. scolymus
AATAACATATAGATTATATATATATTGGATGTGTATATTAATGTAAATAATAATAATAAAAAAATATGTTATATTATTAGATTGATTTTGACATTTTATATTTTTAGTAATATTTCAAGTTTCAATGCATTCAGCACCCCTACTAAAGGGGTGCGGTTAGCACTCCCCAATTTTTAATGCGACTTAAAGAAAATAATTGATGACTTGTGTGTAGGTGAAGTAGAGCGCTGGCACGGCCGCCGATTTGTAGCTGTCCAACACCAACACATCTCTTTTTAACACCTACGAAATATTCTTTTTTTTTTTAAATAATTTATAATTAATTTTCAAAATTCACGTAAAATCTTGTCTTATTTGTATGAATATTAATAAAATTTAGACATGTTAATTAATATATATATATATATATATATATAACTATTATCTCTAGCTTATGTAAAACTCCATAATCAGATTTTCATATAATCAAGTATTTCATATATTAAGAAATACAAATTTACATACATAATTTGTATACATAACAAGTATACAAAAATAATAGATAAGTATGTTTTTATCCATATCTCATGTAAGTATATAAGACATCTCACAATTTCTCTTTATTCTTATCATTTGATTGTGTCTGACATGTAATGCATATTTTTGAAACACAAAATGAGGGTTAGACCTTGAGGTCTAGTGATAAATCTCTTTGATACAATTATAGGGTGAAAATCACCAAATCATGTCTATAAACAAATATTTGTAATAATAACAAATATACATCATTTTGATATAACAAATCTCATTTATTGCATTCAAATACCAAATATCTTGAAAAATACCTCATGGATAAAACTTGTCGCATCATATAGAAATTTATATAGTTTTCTCGCATCACATTGACGAGACAAACCCAAGTCCTCACAACACACTAGTGCGAGAACCTCAACTTCTCACATTATATAGAGCAAGACCAACCAGAACCTCCCTGGTCTTACCAACTAGAGCAAGGCCAAAAAACAAGGTCAACCAGAAGTAATGCCAACCATATAAGCAAGGGCCAACCAGAGGCCCTCTAGTCTTACCAACCAGAGCCCCTCTGGCCAACCAGAGTCTCTAGTTCGTCTATCCAGACCTTCTGGGACATGAAATGTTAAATACTTGAAAGAATTTGAGTTTCAATTACAACCAAAGACTCTCTTGTTAAACATGAAGATCAACCAGAGCACCTCTGGTTCCTCTATTATGAATTTGAATATTTTTCCAAGATTCAAATGAACAATAAAAAATAAGGCCATTAAGAGCTAGGCCAACCAGAGGCCCTCTAGTTATAAAACAAATTAATAGGATGCGACAACGCAAGTCCTCGCATCACACAGATCATCATTTTCAGACTTGGATTATGTCACCCTTATCCCAATATACCCAGCTCCTGATTATGTCACTCTTATTACAATAATATACCCATCTTCTGACTATATCACCCTTATTACAAAATAATACCTAGCTCCTAATTATGTCACCCTTATTACAAAATAATACTTAGCTCATTGATATGTCACCCTTATTTCTATACATGATATAATCATGACAAAAACCACTATTTTGCCAATAATGACATCAAAACAGTTTCATAACAGTAACTTATATAAAGAACCATACGGTTCTATACAGTCTCACCATCATGCTAAAATAGCATCCAGAAACAGTTTTAGCATCATCCTCATGTAAGAACATTACGGTTCATATTTCAAATATCAAATTAGGAAAGTTGATAAATTTAAACTTACCTTATGTTCACCTAGATGAAGATCAATTAACACAACAACAAACTTCAAGTAGAAATCACAAAATCAGTTTTCTTCTTCCCCATTACAAGTTTGTTTGTTTTTCACACAAGAGAACACACACACATAAAAGCTTTCTTATCCTTCTTTATTTACTTTTTCCACATTCCAATGAGATAAAGACCATTATCTCATAATAATACTATTTAAAAATAATGAGGCGGTGGAAGTTTAAAACATTTTAAGCACATTGACACATTAAACCCCTTCACTTACCATCTCCTTTCAAAAAACAACCCCAAACAATATAACTGAATAATCCGGTTATCACAGCTTATAACTCAGTTGATAAAGAAATGAGACGATTTTGTCTAGATATAACACAAGTGATGGATTCAATCTCATCCACCCATTCCAACTAACATTAGGTGCTGAGTAAGCCGAAAAAAATGTTCCCTTACATTTGTGTCCTTGGAGGCGAATTCCATGTAAGGCCGGTTAAGGTTGCCGACTTGTCGTTAATCAAACTTTTATCCAAATATACATAAGGATTGAGTTCTGATGAGGAAGAGAGTTAAGATGAGAGGGGTAAGAAGGAATCTCCACCTTTGGATGCACCGAGATGAGATGTAGAGAGATGCACCAGATCAATCCCCTTATCAAGCGCGGTTCATAGTTGGGTTTAAGATTAGAGGTGATCAAGAGTCCAGATCTCTTATTACACTTCTTATCTCAACTCCATTTCTTACACGATACTTCGTCATATTCATAATTATTAAAAATTTGATTATACCGTTTACTTATTATAAACCAATCAGTTGGGTAAAAGATTTATTAAATTTGTTCTTTTTTGTGAACCAACCGATTGGTATTTTAATTTCTCCGTCATTGTATATATATTATTTATCAATTAATAGTTATTAATTGCTATTTTCCTTATAAAAGTTATAAAGTAATTGTATAAAAATATAACGTATTTTGATTCGATTTTATTTTGTGTAACATACTTTTATATTTGTATTTGGAATCTCATATGCGATCTCTAAAATATTTTGACCGAAGTCCATTAACACAAAATAGTTTCCGAATCAAAATACATTGCCATTTTATGCTCATATATATAAATTAGACACACCTAAATGTATAAGATGTTAACTTTAAGGTACCAAAAGTGAAGGTTCCGAAAGCAATTTTGGATGTAAATTGGTTACTTAAAATGGTTAAGATGTCAAATTCGAGCGATCAAATGAATGTTTTGAAAGCATTTTCATACAGTTTGTCTTAAACCTATTTTGTGTATTCACGAGAATTCATGTTTTGATATAGTCTTTTTTTGTAAGTTATATATTTTAATTTACGGGAAAAAATAGTAAACATGAAGAATATGATCAAGATGGAAAGAGGTTAAAGACGAAACACCTAAAGGGGCCGCCCCTCTCTGCACCTATCCGATTTTTTACGAACCACGGTGTCGGGGGGTTCGAATCCCTCATCTCTGATCAAGGATAGAACAAGATCCATTTTCTCTTCGGAAAATTCCTTTCAACTATTGATGTACAGTTTACCATCGAGGGTTCAAATCCCTCTCTCCTTTTCTGCTTGTTGAATAGATTTATTTTGGGTTATTGGTCTAACCAGGGCTGGTCTAAGATTTTTGATGCCCTGTGCGAAAATAATAAAAAAAATGTCCCTAAGCCTATTTTTTAAGCCAATGAAACTTGCAATTTTTAAAGAGTTTAAAGCCTATTCAAGCTAAGTGTCTCATCTCCATATTTATTTTTATTAATTGTAATTAAAAAAAATACAATGTGGGGTGGGGGGGATAAAAACCAAAACCTCGAATATAAAATGTAGAATGATAAAAGAAAAATCTTGGATTAAAATCGTGCTTCATTTTTTTTTTCAGTTTTCCTTTTTCCAAATTGAGATTAGTAAAATAGAAACTTTATTTCAATTTGTAGGACTTAAAAAACAAGGAAAACTATAATTAGTTTTCAACTAAAATAGTAAATTACATTCAAATTGTTATCATAGTAAGCAAAAAGTAAAACTCAAAAGTTACAGGTCTAACGACTAAAGGCTAATAGTCTATCTGTTAGCAACTTAATAAGTTTAATGAAACTAACATCTTATTCACTCAACTATGCATGACTGTTTCGTAGTGGCTTAATGATATAGAAAGTGACTTATCCAGTAAACTTCTAGGGGTAGCTTTATATAGAAAGTCAAGTTTTTTTTTTCCCAAACATGTCCCTTCCAACTAAAAAAACACTTCTTACATCTGCGAAAAAACTCTCCCAAGCAAAAACTTTTTCAACTTATACAAACAGATTAATTCATACATACAACTTCATACAAACAAAAACTTTTCCAACTTTCCAACTTTTTCCAACAATGTGTATTCAGTATTTATCACTACTAGGCCTTGGGCCTGTTTTTATAGTTAAAGCTCAGTTGTTCAATTTCTAAATTATTAAACCCAAAACTAATAATAAATGACAACTTGATACCCCTTTAGACTTTGATGCTCTATACAGCCGTACGGGTTGCACATGGCCAAGGCCCTAAGTTAACATGTTTCTATCAATACATGTGTGCATATGTCATTTTTAAAATAAAAGTCATCCAACCATATTAACTTCCGTATTTGATTAATGGAAGTCGTATGTCAAACAACTATAAATGCAAAAATTAGGAAAGTCAACTAAATCTACAAGTTGACTCTTAACCAATTTGTAACTTACTTTTGATACCTATTTGTTGAAACTTGAAAGTTTATGCAACCATTTTTATAAATTAATAACTAATATTATTACAAAAGCACAAAATATCAAAATGGAATGTTCCAAGTTTGACATAATTACCGGATAAGATTCTCCATCATTCTCATCGTTCTTATCCGATAAGATTATTGGCCCTTCTCATGTTCATCCGATGAGGAAACGGCCCCTTAGATTCTTTTGTAACAATGTTTAGCCATTGCTATTATCATAAACAATCACACTAAAAGTTTTACTTTTTAACTACTTCTAAACTTTTCTTTTACAAAATAGTCAAGAAGGCACAAGTTAACGTTGTAAAACACTTTTTATTGTGGTGCCACAAGTTGTCGCATGTCTTTGCGGTGCCGTAAGTTGTGATATGTCCTTGTCGTGCCGTAAGCTACAACTTTTGCTTGCTTTATGTGCTTTGACGAAAGCTATGGTGTATCAATTTATTTTTACGGTGGACCCACTTTTCATCTAGATGTATCAGAAAATGTTAAAAACCGTAAGAAAAAGTGTCTTCCAACGTTGATTTTATGCTTCTTGGCTATTTTGTAATTTATTTTAAAAAACGGTTAAAAATAAAACTTTTTCCCGTATGATTATTTATGATAATAACCCCGGATTTTGTGCCCCTACAAAAAAGTTACAAACTATGTAATATCTTTTCTAAATAATTTAGAAATTTAGATATAGATATTAATACAGGGAGAGACCTCTCGAAATACAACTCTTTTAAAGGTTACAACTGTTATAATTAATGGTATTTGAGTCTTTTTACAAAATTCATATTTTTAAGAATAATTAACTTCCTTAAATATCTCATATAATATCAAATAAATCAGATTTATTTTTAAAAATTATTAATTCCTTAAATATCAAATAAATCTTGATTTTAAATCTTCTAGTTTTTTTTTTGTTATATTGTTATTATATGAATTTCAGAATCATCTCTTATTTTCATGGTCGCCTTCTACATGTCCTTTTTCAAATTTGAATCATCTTCTTCATCTTCATCACTTTTTCATATCTGATACAAAAATGACCCATATATAAAAAAATTCACAATTTATTTTGAAAACATATATTAAAAAATCCATCACTTTTTTATATATGAAATCATATACACAATATAAAACTTTAATTATTTAAATTTAAAATATATTCCAAAATTACTCTTTCCTTAATTTCTAAATCAATTAAAGATAAAAAATTTCTCAAGAGTTGATCAAAAAAATGGAGGATCTAGATTTGGTTATAACCATTGTAACCTTAAGGTTGGTTATATATATATATATATATATATATATATATATATATGGGCTTAATTATTTAAGAACTCCAAATTTTATGGCATCTGTGAGATCCCATATTAGCCACCCATTTTAGTTAATTAAGTATATATATTTTTAATAAATAACTCATAGGTAATTTTGTAACTTTTTAACAAAGTTCTAAGGAGCGTGAGGCGTGGCGTGGTGGCGAGGTCAAACCTCAAGCCTTGGAAGCCACGACGAGGTCGCGACGTTTTTAAGGCATGATTTATGGCGACAAATCTCTATATCGTATATAAAATTATATACATAAACATATATTTTCTACTATTACTCAATAGATCAAACTAGGCAATTTAAATTAAATTATATATTAAAAACTAACAAATAAGATATTAAAAAGATAAGTAAAAATCAAATATTGTGTAACAAAAACCGTGCATTACGTCGTGGCGTGCCTCAGGCATAACGTGACACGAGACACAAGTCTTGAGCCACTGCGCGCCATGGCGACTATGGCAAGGATCTTTTTTGAACATTGCCTTTTAATATGGATGGCAACTCACCAATGAATATATTTATTCATTTATCATATCTCTTACTCCATTTCCATAAATTGAAAACCCTAAGGGGCATTTGGTTCGTAGAATGAAATTCAATGAAATTGGAATTCATCAAATGAATTTGACTTTGGGGGAATGAAATGGAATCTGATGGAATTTGACTATGCCTTGTGATTGCCTTTGGTTGCATGGAATTGGATTAGGGAAGGAATCTGTAGGAAAGGAATTGAAATCCTAACATATGGCCATGAAATTGTAAAATCTGTGCATGAAGGAATCGATTGGAATTGAAAGAATTCCATAGGCTTATTCCATGAACCAAACACTGTATTTGGAATTTGGTCAAAGGATTGGATATTCCAATTCCTTTCAATTCATTTCAATTCTCATGATCCAAACAGCCCCTAAAAGAGACATCTTTTTCTCTCTTCAAGCCTCTTAAACTCTCGAAAACCTATCAGCCAATGCATGGTATGGTATAAAAGATACCACAAAACGAGGTTGCAACCATTGACCCACTCATTCTTTTTTTCGACTCCTATTTTCAGACATCGAAGTAGAAGATTTACAATTGTAGGTCTTCATCTTCACCACGCCTCCTCCGATAACTCAAGCGACATCGGTGCAGTTGCCCCATATTTTATGTCGATCAAAAGCTACCGAAAATGTTATGCTTCGAGGAGATTACACCAACATCAGTAATTTTAGGGTTTATGTTTAGGTTTGGGTTTCAATTTTAATTTGGATTTTAATTTTTGTCTTTTGGTTTAAGATTTAGTTTACAAGGTGTTCACAAGGTGCTTACCATGTTCATATGTTCACTTTCAACAAACAACATGACAATATCTAGCAACAATGTGCACAATGTGGGTGTACAAATTGTGACAACATTTTAATGAGTAATTTTTGGGATGTGCAAGCGTGATAATTCCAGGTATTACATTGTGCGTATCACGTTATGCACAGATATCTGATACTTTCAAGTCTAATGTCTTGTGTGTTCCAAATTTAGTTGAAAATACAAATTATTTAAACTAACGATTTGGGAATGTTGGCCATAATCTTTAGAATGTCAATACGTTTTTTACCTTTCATGTTTTAATCGTATATACATGTTTTTATGCAACCCGGTGAAGAACAAGAATTCGATTGACAGTTCCATTAACGAACTAAAATAGTTATGTTACCTTGTACAATATGTGTCCAACTTGTTCATGTGTTCATAGGTGTTCATAAAACTGTGCTCATATGTGTTCATAGGTGCTCATAAAAATGTGTTCATAACCATAAGGCATTCATAAGATCGTGTTATATATATATATATATATATATATAGAGAGAGAGAGAGAGAGAGAGAGGAGCATTCAATGAAGATTTGATTATTTTGTAGTAACCGTGAGATCCAATATGAACCACTCGTTTGAGATATTTAAGTAAAAAAGCAATATAGCAATTTTATTTTTAACAACTAATCAAAATATTTAATTACATTTTTTAGAAGAAAATATTTAATTAAATTTTTTAGAAGAAAATATTTAATTAAAATTAGTTATCAACTATATCAATTACCTAATATGTATCATATTTTAAAGATGTTTGTGAATCAAAATGTATCACAGTGATAATGTTCACAATGTTTCACGTGTATCACAATGTATTTTATTTGTTTTATGAAATGTATCATAGTGTGCATATTCATTATTTTCATTGTTTTACAAAGAGTATCACATTGTATATCTTGTATGTATATCTGAGTATCACAATGAATATTGTTTGTAGGTGTCATAATGTGTATCTTATGTTCACATAAGGTTCATCGGAATAAAGTTTGTCGGAGGGAGGAAAGAGGAGACTTATAAAATTCCTAAAATGCCCTTAATCAATATTTTAAGTTAAAATTATCAAAATTATTAATTTCCTAATATAACATTTGATTTGTGGTTGAAATTGTATTTCACGGTTACCACAAACAAAACAATTGTAATTTGATTAGACCTATATATATATATATATATATATAGAGAGAGAGAGAGAGAGAGAGGGGGGGGGGGAGAGGGGGGTTTAAACGAAAACGCTAACTAATTAAGAAAACAAGAAAAAATTCATTAATGTACAAAAACACATGTGATTTTACATTAAATGGAAGCGGACGACTTTTGAGGCCACTTAAGTCGTAGACAAAGTCACTCGTATCATGTATGATTTGTTATGTGAATCATATATGATTTTGTACATTAACGATATTTTTTTGTTTTCTTAAATAGCTAGCGTTCTCATCTGAACCTGCCCCTATATATATACATACATAGATAGCCAAAGGTTATTTTGAGAAGTTGTAAATATTTGAGAAGTAAAGAAGTGATTCTAGACCTTCATACGGTGAAAATCGGATTTGACTGGTCAAAAACCACGGTTATGTGAAAAATAGAGGAGGCAGTTTTGCAACTTTTACAAATAATTGACAAACAGGTTTATATGTGAACTTATGTGATTCACATATGAACTATATGTTTATATAAGAACCCGTGTAATTCACGTATGAACTATTTTAACTTATTCACATACGAACTCTTGTGATTAACATATCTACTAATTAACTGATTCACATATGAGCATATTGGTTAATATATGAATCACATGGGTTTACATATGAATCTGTTTGTCGTCTATTTGTAAAAGTTACGACACTACCCCTTCATCTTTCGCATACTCTTGTGAGTAATTATCCAGTGTTTCACGGTCAAAGTCGTAAATATTAACCAGATAAAAGACTATGATCACTTTTTTTACTTCTCAAATCAACCTTATATATATATATATATATATATGTATGTATGTATAGGGGCCTAATTAAATGAGAACTGATTAGTTTGTAGTAACTGTGAGGTCCAATCTTAACCACAAATCAATAGATAAATTAGGAAATTTATAATTTTGGTAATTTTTAATTAAAATTTTAATGCAAGGGTATTTTAGGTATTTTCTCTCCTCTCTCTAATCTCCTCTCTTCTCTCTTCGTCCCCCGTCCTCCGACCACCGTCCTCCGGTGATACCACAGTGGTATCACAATGCATCATATATGTGATTGGGTATCACACTGTGGTCGTTTGAGCGATCGATCGGATATGTAACACAGTGGTATCACAATGCATCTTATAAGTGTTTGAGTATCACACTGTGGTATCACCGGAGGATGGTGGCCGGAGGACGGGGACGGAGAGAGAAGAGAGGAAAGAGGAAAGAGGAAAGAAAATACCTAAAATGTTCTTGCATTAAAATTTTAATTAAAAATTACCAAAATTATAAATTTCCTAATTTATCTATTGATTTGTGGTTGAAATTAGATTTCACGGTTACTATGAACAAACAGTTCTCCCTTGAATGGCCCCTGTATTTATATATATATATATATATATATATATATATATATATATATATATATATATATATATATACATCGAAGGACAAATCCTCTTACCCACCACCAACTTCCTAACCTATAGCCACTCTGTCAGCTGTATCATGCATCTTTGGACGGTTTATGTCTTTTGTCACCATCTAGTGACTCTATACGATACCAAATTTTGATTGTATGATGGCAAGAAGTGAGGTTCTTGTCCGGTATGTGGGAGAAAATGCTCTTTATTTCATAAGTAATTATCGGGTTAAGACGTTTATCAACAATTTATTTTGATAATCAATAATTTTATACGATAAACTAAAGACATGCGACGTTTTTTGACCGATAAACACTTATCTGTTAACTGTGACCCATAAATATACATCTACTTATTAATATTATTATTACATATATATTAACATTAAGTAATATTTAATTTAATTTTAAAATATACAAGTATGTATTTAATAAATAATAATAATATCATGCATTCACAGTTTCACACTCGTTATAAAAGCTCCCTGTTAAATGAAATGATTTAATATATTTAACTATTTATGAATATTAAATGATTATGATTATAATTATAATTATAATTTTATTTAAATATAAATTTAAGTTTTATAACCGATCATAATAAGTATGAATCGACCATCCAAAACAGACCCCATACGAAGCACCTCCTGATTATAATACCGAACCCTCCCCAAAACTAAAACCCTTCGTCTCTCTCTTTCTCTGTATATATCTCTTCTTCTTCTTCTTCTCCACAGTACGCATCGCCATTGACAAGCCAACACACACTACCTCTGTATTGTTTCTATGGTGACTCAATTATCTCCTGCAGACGCTGAATCTAACCAACACTCCTCAGAAATACTCTTCCGTAATCCAACTTATTGTTTCTGCATACCTTATCGTTGGCGGAGGGTACCGTCTTCTGAAGAGGAGGAGGTGGAGATCCGGCCAAATGGAAATCTGTGGTCACGAGGAATCGCTGCCTTCAAGAAAATCCGTGAGTGGTCGGAGATCGTTGCCGGTCCAAGATGGAAGACCTTCATACGACGGTTTAAACATAGCAAGACATTCGGTAGACAATCCTCCAAGTTCCAGTACGATCCTCTTAGTTACGCACTCAATTTCGACCAAGGACCCTTGCAAAACGCAGATCCGGAGACGGAGAACGAGTATCTCTTCCGTAACTTCTCATCACGCTACGTTTTGCAGCCGTCGACGATTCCGATCACCGGTAAAACGTCTGTGGATAGCCGCAGAGATGAAATCGGTCCGAGTTTTGTGTGAGTTTTACTACTTAATAATTTTCTTCATCGTGATTGACGTCGGATCGAATATACCATCACCGGTCGTAATCAAATCTCTTTGGCAGTTTCTTTGATTCAATTGGATTTTAACGTCAAATGTTGCACTCAGAGCTGTATCAATTTGCTAAATACATTTGAATTTTGTTTTCAAATGCTTAGAGTTGGTTCATCGAAAATAAACTAAAATTAAAAACCAATCAACATTTGTGTTTTTTCTTAAAAGAAAGGAAAATTGAGGGTTGGTTCTTCGATGACTTGTGGAATCATCTGTCATTTCAAGAATATCTCAAATTCGATTTGATTGGGTATCATCACTTCTCTTTACAAGACCTGCTGTATTTAGTTTAAATATATTTAAACATTGCGTATACAACAATTTAAAATGATGGGAAGGTGAAGAAAAGCCCATTTCTGAAAGCATCAATGGAGGATTCCGACTGTGTGCTAAATGAAACATATATAACCTATGATTGTTGGAATTCTGCACATGGTTGGATGGACAAAGTAAACCCCATTTCTTCTTTAATGGTCACAATATTGAATATCAAGCACCCACTCGAGCGGTAGTGAACGAAGCAGAAGCGAGAATGATGGTTTGAGTAACGCAATACCAAGAACATTTTGTGAAAGTTGAAGCGGTTGTTTGATCGGCTAGCAGGACACTTACAAGTTGTTTATCGAACGCTTACCGGTAACCGACTGTTTATCGGAAGGATCATAATCCTCACTTACCTAGCTACCTTGTGATGGATAACATTATAGGCACAAATTACAATCAAAATGGATTGCGGGTTTACTCGATAACGGCTTGTTGGGCAAGAATTTTCTATCTCAGTTATCGGGTAAGATTTCTTGGTTTTTGTCATGCTTCTTATCAAGTAAACTTATCGGTTCTTGTCATGCCTCTTATCAAGTAAACTTCTCGGTTCTTGTCATGCCTCTTATCAAGTAACTTCTCGATTCTTGTCATCCTTACAGCTAAGATGAGTGATTCAGTAATTTAAGTGCTTATCCGGTATGAGTTTAGTTAACAGCTCCTAAAGAGGAGAGAACTTTTGGGCAAACGTTGGTTAAACCAGATAAACTAAATATATTTTATTTCGTTTTGGGGTTTGAGGTGAGACGTTAGACGTATACATATATGTTTTCTAATCTAAGGACATTTTCAGTGTAAAACACCAAATTTTGTATCAGTTTGATGCAACAAGAGTAAATCAGTTCAAATTTTTACACAAAACAGATGTAAATTACAAAGACTGTTCTTGTGGTTCGGATTTCTTTTGTATGGATTTGTTTCTTGTGGTTTTATTTTCGTTATGGATTGATCATTTGTTTTTTTAGGATCGTTAAAAATGTTTTGTTAAGTTAGGGTTAACAACCTATTCCACATGGATATAAGATTAAATTTGTGAGCTTTTTATAAAATCAAAGTTATCAACTTCTACCATGATTTAAAGGTGTTTGTAATATCTCGATGAATTCTACATCACCAATTATTGCAATGTAGAAAAGAGTGATAAAGACGTCTATATCTATATTATATTACAAAGCATTTCATAAAACTTTTAAAATTCATTTTTTATATATAAAATACTGTTTATTGATATAATATTATTTAAAATTTACAAGTAAAGTAAATTGTGCATAAATGCAACTTATTAAATAATTATTTTTGAATTTGTTTAACTAACTGTAGATAAACATAATCAAATACATGATAGACATTTTATTTTAAATATAAAAAATATAAAATATAATTATGATAATCATTAGTTCGAACAGAATATTTAACTATTATTTTTATAAAAAATAAAAAAATACTCGTACAATACAACGAGATATATCTTGATTTTATAATGTTTCGTTTTATTTTTGTTTCTGTCGATAAATTAAGATTTTTGTGTTTTGAGAAAGTGAGAATGTTTTGAATAAAAATATAAATTTGAAGATAAAAAAAAATCGAAAAAATTATATATTTATTAGTATTAAATTAACTATCTAAAGGTATTCGATTTAAAAAAAAAATATTTAATTCAATTTTTTAATATAATTTAATTTAAATTTAATAATGAAGTAAATTTATTTTTGTTTTAACAATATAACTTTTTATAACAATAATAGTTAAGTATTCTTAACGAACCAAACTTGACTCACCCATAGAAGGAACGATTATTATAACGGTTGGGTTGTTAAGTGGTGGTATTTTAACTTTATAAGTGTTATGAAACGGAAAAGTTAAAGAAAGATATTTCGGTTTATAAACAAGTAAGAAAAGTATGTTATTTATAATTGGGTTAAATGCATGAAATAGCAACCTACATTCACAAAATTTCTTATTATAGCATTCTACTTTTGTTTTTCTTTATTACAACAATGTACTTTCAATTTATTTTTTATTAAGGCATTGTACTTTAAAAAATCTACACATAATAGCAATGGATAACCTGTTACCTTTTAAACCGGTTAACCCTTTGACTTTTTTGCTTGTGTGGCTTTAATGAGGTGATGTGGATGACACATCATTTTGATGACTTAACTAAAATTAAAATAAAAACATATTTCAAATTATTATTAGTGATTTTCATTTTTCATTGCTATTATCTAAAAAACATTTATTTTTTTTACTTTTTTTTTATTAAGCTGCATTTAAATTAAATATTCTTAGACTAAAATATTCATTAAATAAATATGCAACATTATTTTCGAGATATATTTTATTTGTAAAAAAGACAACTTTTCTTATTTTATGTTGTTCAAATAAATACATATCTTTTAAAGTTCTCTTTAAAATATTAACGAAATAAATTGTTATCTACAGTTTTTTAATATTGTTATATTAATAAATACTTCAAAAAAATCTAATTAATTTAATATATTTATACGTCAATTAAAATTTTTTAAACAAATATAATATATTCGTCAAGTAAAGATAATATTTTTTGGTAAAAAAGAACAATTCTTATTTTCTTTTTTTTTTTCAAAAAACACATATTTTTTTAAAAATATTAGCGAGATAAGTTGTGTTCTACTAGTTTTATTGATATTGGTATATTAATCAATAATTTAGAATTTTTTTAATTCATTTAATACATTTATTAAAAAAACATGTAAAATGTCTAAATATTAAAATAAAAAAATACAGTGTTTAATAAGAACTAGTAGATGCTATAATAAAATAATTTTGAAAGTACAATGATGTAGTAAGAAAGTCACATCACTATAGTACATGTGGACAACCTACGTGGACAATGAGGTGGCATGGAAACCTAGTATAATGGGTAAATTTAAATCAAAAGGTTACCCAATGCTATAATGGGTAAATTTTTCTAAGTACAATGTCCTAATAAAAAATAATTTGAAAGTACATTGCTGTAATAAAAAAAAACTGAAAGTACAATGCTATAATAAAAAAATTTATGAAAGTATATTGCTATTTTATGCATTTTGCCCTTTATAATTTTGTTTTTTGGTAAAATGAGGTATATTTGAAAAAACAAATTCCAAAGTTTTGAGTTTTGGCCCATATTTTTTTTATTGACCTGGATATCAAACCTGCTATGCGAACCGACTAATTTCAGGACGACCACTTGTTTTGCAGATAGCCCGAAGTCACCGCATTTAAACCTCCGTGGCCACAAAGAGATTTTTATTTTTCCTTGGATTTGAACCTGAGACCTCCAAATTCTTTTGACCTTTGAAGATAAGCTCAAACCAATCAGACACCACCCTTTTGGTTACTTTTGACCCATATTTTAGAACCAAAAAGCATAAAAACTGAAACACAAACAAAAGCAATATAGAATTTTCAGCAAACAACAATAGCATTAATTTTGGTTTCAATTCATCAAAACACCATCATCTTCACATCGACATATTTCGGCTGTTAATCGACTTGATCTCCAACAGCAGATGACCCACAATCCATGGAAACCCCAGACATTTTACGCTTCCGCTGCTGTAATCTGCACGGTAAGTCACGTGATACCATGCCGAAGCCAACTTGTGGTGGTCTTCCGCCTTACATCCGCCCTCGAACCACCCTTTTGCCTCCCTGTGCAGCTGCCGGACCGCCACCAGAATCCGATCTTTGGTCTCACCATACCTCCGGTTATCCCGCTGAAGATATGACGATTTGTTCCGTATGTTTCCCGTCAAAATCTCGTCTTCCGTCTCTGCTTCGTAGTAGTTCATCAAGCTCGTGAGAGAATCCAAGTACATCTCTTTATGTGTTTGTGCAATCTCGATGAAATTCTCGAAGCCGTCGACTTCAAGATCTTGATCGTAAGCATCTTGGATGGCTTTGGATGTATAAGCGGAGGCCGAGATTTTGAGAAGCTCGGATTCCTTGGTCGCACGGTAAAGTTTTCCGAGCGGTCCTTGGGAGATATACATGGGTTTGTCCCACCTTCCCATGAAATCAGGATACTCCCTTGGTCTTAGACCCCGAGGCATTTCGGCCGGAGCTCCCGTTTTCGCAAAATCAACGGCCATCGAGTGAAGTGTGGCCAATTGAAGACATTTTGCGCTTAGAGCTTTCTCGGGTTCGCAATCCGCATGAACCAAGTGTGCAGTAGAGATGGCCCCTAGTGTATCGCTCGTCATGTAATCCACAAAGAACTTTCCGATTTCCTGCAACGAGTTGTTGATTTCAGTTTCTTTTCAAGTGTATAATATTTATATACAGCAAATATTCACACACTCCTCAACTTTGGTAGGGTTTGAACCCCCGACCATATGGAAAGCTGGGCCCTACCGATAACCCCGGTTCCACTGGGAACCCTTGATCTTCAGTTTTCATGCTATAGTTTTGCCAGAAAATACAAGTGTCAGTTTTATGAATGTCGGACTTACCTCTAACGTCACGTCATGATCCATCAAACGTGGTCTTCGACCAGTGTAGTCCATTGGTGTCACGGTCCGAGGTGGGACTAGAGATTCATCCCAGCTAACGAAATATAAATCACCATCAAGATCACCACCGGAGCATTCATTTGGATGAGGCCTGTAATATGACAACAATTGAGCATACAAGTTTGCACCAATAAATCGGTCTGGGGTGAGATGTATGCAGATCTGTTCTCTACCACAAAGAGTAGAGCAGAGTTGTTTCCATGAAGACTTGGGGCTAGTCAAAGTAATTGTAAAACGAGAAAGATAAGTAAGTAATCATCACCTTTCTCCGTTTTGAGGAAACACGATGCAATCTTTATAATCTTTCTCATCTAATGCGATCTCGTAGACAGCCTCGAGCACCCTGACATCTCCCGGGTGAAGACACGGATTTCTCGTGACGACAACCTTCCCCATCACCAACGATGTGGTCTCATCCATTGTTCTGAAGTAGTGATGTTCCCTAGATCGTAGTTCCGACTTGGTCAACGTGATTCTAACATAAACCTGACCGTAGTCCAAAACCCCAGATTCATCCAAACACCCTACGAGAATCCGACCCTTGGGGACAAAGACCCGGCATCTGGTTCTGAGATCAACGAGCAGATTATCGTGATGTGAAAGAAGCATCATCGAGAGATAAGGTTCTCGATTCGGTTCATAACCTTGAAGCAACATCTTTACGAGAATATCTTTAACATCATACGATCCCAAACTATCTAAAACAGTGAGCGCATCCTCTCGACTGTACAACATTGCGTTTAGAACCCGAAGCTGTACATCTTGTAACGCCAGAAAAGCATCATCTTCGACTCCTAAAGTCGACATAAGGGTAACGATCTCACGGTTTAAGTAGCAAGATTGGGATTCGCTATGTTTTGTGACATTAAGCATTCGGTTTTTTGATTCGAACTTGAGCATGCTCTTACGTAAAGAGAGCTTCTTGAAGGAATTCCGATCGACCGCAATCACGCCTTTATATCCACCGTATCGAATCTGAAAAGCTGAAGGGGTATGCTTCAATCCGTATTTCGAAGCGACCTCTTTGGCAAAAGAAAGGGAGATTTTTCCGATACCATCTGAAAAGCAATAGTCAACACCATCAGTTTTGACTTCGATATCGGGAATAATCTCAACATGATGAGGTAGGACTTCGATGGTTTGCTTCGAAGTACTAAACAGCTGACCCATTCTCGCAGCACATTTTGATACACTACGAATACTTCTGAAACAGCCCATCCAATTCCTTATACTTTCGGCTGTCACGTGGTCGTTAGAAGCAAACATCCAAACAGAATTTGACCGGAGTTGACTCGCGGAGAACGCTAAAAACTCAAACTTTTTTGATCCTATACAAATCCCATTTCTCATAACATCAAGCGCTCGATCATACACCTTGGTTTTCTGAGGCTTTGAAAAGATCCCTTGCTGAAGGCTGGTTGAAATGACGGTCGGCTGAAGCTTACCCCAATCTTCTTCGACAAATGTTACTCTTAAAAAATCAGAAGAATATGCCGAATAATGCTTCACTATGTAATTTGAGGCCTCAAGTTCAGGACCCAAACAGTAGATCTTTGATGGGGTTATATAGACTCGATGAATGCTCATTATCTTGTTTTGACTTGCGGATTTGCTTTGAATAGATGATGTGATTTTGACGGTTTTACTTTGGATGTCGAGTTTATCCTTGATATATGTAATGGGATCGTAGCAAGTGGAATGTGATTTATGCATTCTCTTTAAAACCGTCATTACAGAATCCGAATTTTGGCTGATAATGAACTCAATTAGGTCACGATCTACGGAAGGAAGACTTAGTTTTTGTGTCTGAATTAGGGAGTTGAGCTGAAAGAGGATCTCGTACGGTAAATCCAACTCCGGGGGACATCTTACAAGCGGAACTACATCAGACGACGAATGAAATTCTTGTCCGTCTTTCACCGACAAATCTATCAGATCTTTGATATAAACAGGTAAACTTGTGAAACTATCTAAACCCGAACATCCTTCTTTAAATTCCAAACATAACGTGCAAGACTGACCGATGGATTTCGTGCTGGAGAAATCCGTGGTTCGAACCCAGGTGAACTCAAAATCTTCTTTGCAGATATGGTAACGATCGGGGGTGAACCGTGGTGAGACATTGGATCCTGATAGTTTCTGGTATAGCTTTGGTGCATGCTTAAGCTAATAAGGAAACATAAAGTTTTGATCATTAAATTCGATATTCGGTTCAAATTCGAACTCTTTTCAATGTGGTTTCTGTAAATTCATATGAAAGATTAAACTACAGTTCTGAAAGAGGATAAATCTTGAATGTTTAAATTTTAGGAAAATTAACAGCATAATCCCGAGATTAGTGTCTATTAATTGCTAAATAAAACTAAATCCATTGGATAAATTTCTACTAATCACATGTGAATATTCGAATTTTTTGCAAAAGGTAGAAGATTATATACCTTTAGAAGAACTGCATTGGTTTCTTGGCTATGAAGAGAGCATGGAAAAGCCTCCAAAACATCGCTAAATTGCAACTCCAATCTGTAACAATCCCCAAAATGTTTGACCCAAAACTCAAGAGACTTTCTTTCAGGCAAAACCCAAGCTTTAACATCTTCCCAGGACTCCAAAACAGACATGCAATCCCTTTTCAGCAACAATCCGGTTCTCAAAAACCCGTGTTCGACCCGATTGTGGGGCTGTACTGGACGGAAAATGACGTCATCGAGGGAATGCGAGAGGGAGAGGTTGAAACCCTTGAAGCAGAGGAGTCCCTGTCGAGATAGAGATATGGCTTTGGATTTGGATTCTAGGGTTTCGAACTGGATGCGACCAAAACCTCTAGACTTCCAGTTCTTGTGATCGGAGGAGATTTCGCAGGCGAATACAGTGGATTTTCCGGTGTGGGATTCGAGGAAGTCGAGGAGGTCTTGGGCGGTGACTGATCGGGGAATGTTTGAGACTCGAACGGTGGCTGTGGCTCTCTCTTCTACCGCCATTTTTTTAAGAGAAGGACGATGATCGATGCAGAAGGGGGGTTTTGGGGTTCAGTCCTTAAAAGAGTAGTAAAAAGGAAAGTGGAAAAGAGTACTACATGGAACGCTACCTTTGTGCCCCTAGTATCCGGAGTTTGGCAATTGCTGAATGGTTTGTCGTCGAATGATCAAGAAACTTTCATGATATAATGTAAAATCAAATATAATTGTTTGGTAATTATGGACAATGAAATTAAGGCTCTTAATGGTTAAGAGAGAATCATTCAGAGAGTTTTGGAACCATTAAGAGACATTTTTTTCTTGTCAAACAAAATTCATCTCTTAACGATTCAGATGTTGTCTTTTAATACAACTATGAGATTCACCAATTAACGTTTTTTTTCCTTTTTGTTTATGAGTTTTATTCTCAAAATAATTTTTATTTTATTTTATTTTATTTTATTTAATAAATAATATAGTATTTTGTATGTAACCAAAAACCACAACGACTAACGTTTCAATATTATATATATGATACAAACATATAACATAACATATTTTTACATGTTCATATGACATATAATCATTATATGTACGAAATAAAAAAATAATATTAATTAAGAAAAATTATTACATTTTAATATATTTAACGTATTATTACATAAAATAATCGATAAGAAAATGATCTTCAAGTAATTTTTACTTTGTTGAACAAATTATGCCCCATACATTTATTCTTTAAAGACAAACAAAAAAAGTAAAACCGATATGATTTGAAATCATTTAAACGATTACCATTGAAATCATGGACCAGAAGAAGCCATGGATCTTTCTTCTTCTTCCTTCAAGGAAACTATCATGGTTGCCACTTGACCAATGGGTGGTGAACCATTTATGCACTTCAAACCTATCTGCAACAGACCCACCATCCTCTCTTCACTCGCACCTTCCACCACCAATGCCTTGTCCACCACCTCACCCGTCCACTCTTCCTTCACCACTGAGTTAACCCACTTTACCAGATCGAGCCCGTTGTTCTGGACCGTCTTCCCTGTCAGCAACTCCAAGAGAATCACACCAAAGGCATACACATCTGCATTGAAGACGCTGTTGTTCTTCTGTGAGTGTGAACCACAACCGTTGTCAACCACCATTAAACCATACTCGCTCATGCAAGCCTCCATGTCCTTTGTAAGCAAGATGTTTGATGATTTTAAGTTTCCATGAGCCAGCTGGTCGTCTTGAAGCTCTGCGTGCATGAACGCCAGTGCCTCCGCGATGCTACATGCGATGTTGAGTCGACTTCCCCAGTCAAAAGTTTGTCCATTTTGTGATCCTGCATATCATTAAAAAAGGTAAACCATTGTTGCAACACACAGATCATCAAAACCTAAATATATAGGAATTTTCCCTCTTTATATAAGGGGTATTTTAGAGAGAGATTCAAAGGGGTTCGATTACCTTAACGCTTGTGATTTCTGAAATACAGTAAGAATGAACCAACTTACTATATATCCTATCATTGTATCAGACCACTGGTGTCTACTCGACACATTCTTTTGCCTCCGTTCTTGGAGGCACCTTCTAGCCTTCATAATTTGTAGAAACTTACAAACCAGATTCCACGTGAACACATATGAAAATATAATGTTTATATAGTGTTGATTCATACGTGAAACGTTCAGGACCTTTTTTTCGCACACAAAATAATCCTGAACGTTTCACATATTAAAACAATATTGCATTTTCACGTGCTGTTTCATATGTGAAGCAACACATGAAACTAGTATGTAAGTTTGTACAATTCACTGGGTTTGTAAATGAGTATACGTGTGTGTGTGTGTGTGTGTGTATATGTAGGAACCACCTTTCTCTACGAGGGATTTTCTAAAGGGAGGTTCAAAGAGATTATACATATCCTAACATGGAATTAGAGCGGGGATCTACCACATCTAGGAACTCGACACACTTTTTCACCTCCATTTTAGGGGCACAGTTTACCCTCCGTTGGAGGGGTGTGTCAGAGTTCCACATCGGCTAGACACGGGCCATCAAACATATACATATGTAGGAACATGCCATCTCTATAAGGGCACTTTTAAAGAGAGATTCAAAATATCCTATGAATGATAACAAGCTTGTGATTCTGAAATATGGCAAGAATGAAACAACTTTACCATGGAGAAGCGCAAGAAGACTGCCATTCTGCTGGAACTCATAAACCAGCAGCTTTTCTTGTTTAGAACAGTAATATGCAACCACTGGGAGCACTTTAGGGTGCTTCACTTGGTCTATTCTCTGCATTCTTTTCTTGAACTCATCTCTCGATATCTCCCAATCTTTTATCCTTTTAACGACAAGAGCAATCCCACCATTTGGAATGACTTTATAGAGGCTTCCATGTTTTCCCCTTCCAATCAATTCAGCTGGAGCTCTAAGCAGATCTTCAAATCTCAGCCCGTTAACCGCTTCCAATGGACTCGAAAGAACAACAAGAGAAGCTGAAACCCCACCATTTTCAGCCGACGTTATTGAGAATTCAGACCTGGTGACACCATTCTTGGACTCACTTGAATGACCACTATCATCGGTGTTCTTAACTCCCTTCTTAGAGGAACCAATCTTGGCATCTTCAAGCCTCTCTTTTTTCTTGAGGAATAAGAGAGCAATCAGAACCAGAACTATCAAACCAAGAATTGCATAACCGGAAAAAATAAGAAAATCATTCAAGTTTTTCTTCTTTTTCTTTGGGCATGCATTCGGCAACTCTTTCCCACACAACTGAGGATTACCGGCAAAACTTTTGGCACCAAAACCACCAGTGTCATCGGGAATTCGACCACTAAAACCATTATTGGAGACATCAAAATCTTCAAGTTGGCGATAATTGAAGTTTGGTAGCTGCCCAGTAAAATGATTGTTCTGGGCGAAAAAGCTTAATAAGCCTGTGATTCTTGACATATCTGGCAACTTACCACTGAACTCATTGTTGGATATATCAATCCTTTTCAAATTGGCCAAATCCGTAAGAGAATCGGGAAGATTACCTGAAAAGCGATTCCCACTTAGGTACAAGTGCCTCAGCCTTTTGCAGTTTGATATCTCCGGCGGCAAGCTTCCACTAAGATTGTTGTATTTCAGGCTCAGTGAAAGAAGGGAAGTTTCTTCGCAAACGGATTCAAAATCAAGGGTTCCTGATAGATTCAGCTGCTCAAGAACGATCTTCTGCACGGTTTGGTTGCCTGTGTCACATGTAACCCCTTGCCATTTAGTGGTACAAGGATCTGACGATCTATTCCATCCCCAATTCGTGGTGTTTTGCATGTCCTTAGGATCAAGGTTCTCCATGAAAGTGACTAATGCATCTATTACATCTTCTTTTTCTGTCTTGCCTACTGAAAAAAGAAGAAAGAAAACAAACCCACCCCAGAAAAGGGATCGAATTCGACCCATTTCTGACCAAGAAACGTAAAATGAGTACACTTCTGCTTCTCTTTATGCAGTTTTTTAGCTCAAACAACAGGCATTGAGCACAGGAAGCAGGAATAAAATGGAATTTAGAAACAGTCTTTCCTTATTCTAATGATGTTATATGATAAAACAGTTGACTGAATTTACAAAGATGAGATGTAATCAGCAAGAAAAAGCTGTGAATGCCCAATGGCGAGCCATTAAAGAATCTTTGAACTAGAGTCGGTAGATACTACAAAATATGTTTGGCCGGCCAAAGATGGTAAACAGTATACTATTCGTGACTTCACAGAAGCCGGCTTTTCAAGAAATGCCGATCTCTCTGCTTCCGATGCTTCATTGTTGCACTTGATTGAGTAACAACGTCCAAACAGGCTGGCCCCGCCCCCCTAATATTTGTAAATATGTGTCGTTGCCAATAACAATTGTGAAAATTTCTGTTATCTTGAATCTTAGATGAACAAGACCTCAAATTTACCAATTTTCAACATTCAAGAACAACAGTTAAATGAATTAACCATGATACAGTAGATTAGTGTAAAAAAGACACAAGCTAATCCCACCAAATCTTATTGAACATTGTGCTCATATGATCTTGCATTATAATTAGGGGACTGAAAAGCAATACCAACACAATTGCCATTGGCAATGAGGGGAGGAACTCGAATAATATAGCAGCATCTATCTGAAACAAGATTAGAGCAGTTTGCATCACGAAATAAACAGTGAATTAAGCTTGATTGCAATCCCAAAAGCTCTGATGAACAACTGATAAGATCCGTATACATGCATCAAAAAGAACCCCAGTAGTGATAGATATCGTGTCTCCTCCGATTGGATTCATTACAACTGCCACTATATCTGGAATAGCAGGCAGATCCCCAAATCCTCAGGCAACAAATTTTGAGCAAGAAGGATGAACTCTATTCGTCAGGAGCAAATTATCACTCAGAAATATCACAATCTGTTCCAATTTCGAGATTCATGACCACGTAGTTGGTATAGACTTCGCTCTAGTATAATGCTCCACCAACTGCGACCTCTTCCCAGCCGGAAATTAGCCTCTGTATAAGGAGCGAACACCATCACCTCCGCGTCCGTCGCCATGACCACGCTCACGTGTAAGGAATTATACCCAATAACATCAATATTTTTCCTCTAGTTGTACAAACAGAACAAGAGTTTTCCCAGGGTTTCCGGTGGCATGATCGGATGCTTTACGACGGCGACGGAAGTGGAGGTGCCATGCCACTGACAGTGAGACTGAGGTGGTGATGATGGTTATTGGTTCTGGATTTGGATTTGGACATCGAAAGTTGGGCTTTTGGGCTTAGGACTTTGTAAGTGTAAGCCCATGGGCCATCATGTTACAAATGAATTATCAACTGATATTTATCATAATCATAAATAARGTATTAATTTATTATCAAAAAAATTCACGTTCATTATTCATAATTTATAATTATAATAAATAGTGTTGCCCAAACAAATTACTAATCATATCTTATGATTTCATACTACCATGTGAAGATTGATTAATTATTGAAAAAGTAAATTAATTTTGATAATTAAAGAATTTAAAACATATAAATTAAATAATTTTAATGATTGTTTTTATATTTGGGTATTTTTTTTAATTATATATAATTGCTTAATGTTTACTCAGCATTCAGCAATACCATTACCATCCAAGCTGTCTAAAATGATTGTCCAGTCCATGTCCATGTCCATGGTTTAAATACTTGGCTTTGGAGCTACTTTTGGTCTTTTTATAACACTTTCTTGCCCTCTCTTTATAAAAATAGTTTAATTAAACTATTTTTCTTAAAATGCATATTTTTTGTGATTTCTTTTAAAAAATAAAATATTGTAATTATTATTCAAACATTTAAAATGCTTTTAATACAAATAAAAATATTGGAGTTGAGATTATAAATTATTTAAAAAATACAATATTGTTATTAGATAGTAGATAAACGATCATATATATATATATATATATATAGAGAGAGAGAGAGAGAGAGAGAGTTTGTTTCAAATGCAACTCATGGCATTTGTACAACCAATGCAACCTAATAAATTGAAATATTCATGGAAATGATGAGAGTTCATTTATTATGATTTAAATATTTATGAAAGATGAATAAGGTTAGTTAATTATGATCAATACTTTATATTAGAAAACAATCAAAACTTCTATAAAATTACATATTTATCAAATTAAATAGACGGTTGAGATTGAGTTGTATTGGTTGTACAAATGTAAGAGGTTGTATAATAACTCATCTATATATATATATATATATATATATATATATTGATGATGTAATTTGATTTTACAAAGTTAAAAATTTTGGATTTAAAAGTAAAAAAGAAAATTGTTTTATTTTTTTGGATTTAATTTAATTAGGGTTAGAAATAAGGTGCATTAATTATGAGATGAGTAATGAATTAATTAGCTTTTATGGTAAAGTTAGGTGAAATTATTGTCCATGTTCTTCTATAAATTGTAATAAATATTATATTTAATCATTAATAATGCATGCTAATTTTAGTAGGTGAATTTTAGGTAGTAGAGTCATGACAACACCCATGGTGCCCCACACTATCAGTATAAACTAAATTCACTCACTATACACTAAGGTTTCGTTTGGATCATGCTCAAGAATGAAAATGACAATGAATTTTCATTTCCTCCGGTTTAATCTGGAATGAAAATTTGGGTTTGTGGGAGAATGAGTCCATTATATTATATAATACCAAACAGTTTCTTTTATTTTCAATTCTATTGATTATTGCTTAATACTTCTAACCAAACACCCCCTAAAATATAAAACCTTCTTGTAATCCAAAAATTGAATTGTTTTAATTTTATATTTTATGTTGTTTTTCGAAAATGGTTCAATTACGAGCGAGATTTTCAAAAAAAAAATCGGATCTTATATTTTATAAGTTGTACCTTTTAAAAATTAAAAGTTTCTAGGAACAAAAAATAAAAATATTATATAATATAGTACGAAGATACAAGTCTTTTAACAAATGTGAAGTACGACCATTTGATTTAATTAACGGGTAAACTCATAAGACTTAGAGTAAATTACATTATTGGGTTGTGTGGTTTATATGTTATAACACTAAGGTTTAAGATTTTCATCGAATAACTGTACAAGGTTTTGTGTCTACATGACGAATCGCTCAAACTGCCTCACCTACCACCATGGGTTCAACCACAAGACTACCTCAAGATGCACAAATACAACGGGGCGATTTTGAGTTTACTTATCACAGTTTGATACATGACGAGCTTGAGGTTGGTTAACACAAAAGGATAGATTAGGTTGTAGGTTTGAATACAATATGGACCCAATTTCAGTACTTTGATTGTTCAATAATATAGTCAATATTCCAATAACTTGAATTTGAACATCAAATTAAGTAATTAACCACCCTCTAATATCTTTTAATTCAAAGTCTATATATATATATATATATATATATATATATATAGACTTAAATAAAATGTAAAATAGAAAGATGATGTAAAATTAATTGTAGTGGGTTGGTCCATGGAGGGGTGTGGTCACGGGTCAACCGTCCTAGAGTTAGTTGGGTGGCTGCATGCGGTGGTGTGGTCATCTTCCAATCCTTTTATGTACGCTAATAAAAACCAATTAATGCCATCAAATACCTTCCCCATCATCCATTTTATAAATATATAATATATATACATATAGGGGCCTAATCAAATTAGAACTAATTAGTTTGTGGTAACTGTGAGAATCAATATTAACCATAAATCAATAGATAAGTTAGAAAATTTATAATTTTGGCAATTTTGAATTAAAATATTAATGCAAGAATATTTTTGGTATTTTAAAACTTTCCTCCCTCATCTCTTCTCTCTCCGGCCACCGTCCGCCGGCCACCGTCCTCCGGTGATACTACAATGGTATCACAATGTATCATATATGTGCTTGGGTATCACATTGATGTCGTTTGTGTGGTCGATCGAAGATGTAACACAGTGGTATCACTATGCATCTTATATATGATTAGGTATCACAATGTATCTTATATATGATTAGGTATCACAATGTATCTTTTGTTTAACATAGTCAATATTTTTAGGTATCACAGTGGTATCATAGTGGTATCACCGGAGGACGGTGGCCGGAGAGAGGAGAGAGGAGAGTTTTAAAATACCAAAAATATCTTTGCATTAAGATTTTAATTTAAAATTACCAAATTTATAAATTTCCTAATTTATCTATTGATTTGTGGTTAATATTGGTTCTCACAGTTATCACAAACAACTCAGTTCTCTCTTGAATAGGCCCCTATACATATATATATATATATATATATATCTTTTAAAAATAAAACCGACATAATTTATAATTGAATAACGGTGTAACTGAATTACATCCGTTTTCCATTTTTGGTATTTTGAACTATTATCTAACAACTGATCAATTTTATTTATAATTAAATTGGTTTAATGGTATGACTTTCAATACACTTTCAAGCCTTAGTAGTTAGTAGTGACCAAGTAAGGGAAAGAGTGACAGATGAAGTGGTTTGTCTTAAACCATTTTTAATTAAAGGGGTGTTTGGGATTGCTTATAAAAATAATTTATTGACTTATTTCGTTATGACATCGGTAATAAGCACTTTTGAGTGTTTGGATAGATAACTTATACCGGTGTCAAACCGGTAATAAGAAGTTTTTAAAGAAGTTAAACTATTCTAACTTATAATAAGTTGATAAACACTTTTATAGAAAAATATATGTTGTTTTAAATAAGCAATCCCAAACACCCCCTAAATACGGGAAGGACATTAATCTTATATTAAATGCATTTTCTTTGGGAACTTTTGTAATTTAAATAACATTATTTCAGTTTTACTGTTTTATATTAAGAATGAAAACTGTTTGAACTCACTAGCCGTTAAGCCTAACATTTTTTTCTTGTCGGCATGTGTATCAGGTTTTTTTTAAGAGAATGGTACAAGTGTGTAACACCTGAATTTTTGTATAAGTGAAATTCCAAGTTTTATGTGTGTTTTTATCCTTAGAATAGTCTCATTAAGTATTATTATGGATTGGTGGTGTATGGGTATGAAAATATTCTTCAAATCTTGAATATGTTATTTTTCTCTAGTTTACTCATAATTTATTTTTTACCATCAATCATTGGGTACAACTTATCCATATTCTTAAATTTTAAGTATATCACTTTCAATTAAATTTTTCAATTTGCATATATACATTTAGGTGACGGATCGTTGAGAAGGGAAATTATGGTGAGAATGGAAGTTATGGTGAGAATCGTAAGTATAGATATGAATCATTGATCACTTTTAATCTCATGCTCACCCATGAATTGTGTTTTAGAAGTAAACTGATTCGGTGCATCTCAGTCAATCTCATTAGTGTTGACATTCAATTAGAATTGATCCAAGGGTGAACATTTCTTATTACGCTTCTCACTATAACTTCTTTTCTCATCGGAACCCAACCATATATATATATATATATATATGTGTGTGTGTGTGTGTGCGTGTGTGTTCACAGTTACTGAACATATATACGAAATAATTATATAGAGATGGAGAATAGATTGAAAATATATGTATATGAAGAAGGTAAGTTATAGTGTAATCGTCTAATGTATATATTCATAAAGACTCAATAATCATATTATATCTAAAAATAAAAGGATATCGGGTGCATCGAGTTGGGTTAGGTTCAAATAAAAGTAACCCAATATTAACTCGATACATACAGTTTGAAGATTTTACAACTCTATTAAACATCGAGTTGCTTCAGATTGAGTTATTTCGTGTTGCATTGATTGGTTGATTGGATTTTTGAGCATCCCTACTCCCTATGGCTTATTATAACAGGAAAAAAAAAACGAGAACACCTTCATTTTACGAGAAAGCGAGAACACTCTTATCACATATGATAATACGTGTGAGGGGACCATGTGATGTGTGAACGACATGTTCTACGACTTAGGTCGTGCCAAAGTTTGTCTATGTCTATGATTTATCATCATATGTGATGGTCTTGATGGATTATAGTATCATATTAACAACAACCTTATCACATGTGATAATACTTGTGAGGGGGCTTAGTGGTGTAAGGGCGACTTGACGCGCAATCAAAATCGTATCGAAAATCGTCCGTGTCTCTGATTTAGTATCACATGTATATCATATATGATGAAAAATAGTATCACATGTGATTGTCTATAGTAAAAAGTGTTCTTACATTCTCGTAAAATGAAGGTGTCTTGTTTGAACCCTTCTCTATATATGAATGCTTATATGTTTATTTATTTGTTAAGAATAAAATCACGAGTTCTATTATAATATTTTGTTTACGTGTATTTTAACACTCGAACAACAAACATCGAATCACTAATTTTTTTATTAGAATGTCGAGGAATAAATAATTTCTTTTATAGCTGTGTTGCTTGGACTGCAATTATATCGAAGTATCATAATACAAATTAAATTATACAAAACAATCAAATAAAATATTATATTTATATAATATAAAATATTATTCATTTATACTAAACAAAAAGTTTTAAAAACTATATTTCAAACATTAAGTATTATTTATTAATGCATATTATTTAAAATTCAAAAATACCAATAAATTGTGCGTATATACAACTTATTAAAGCTTCATGTTTGAATTTGTGTAACTAACTGTAGATAAAAACATAATCAAATTATGGATAAATATTTCATTTTAAACATACAAATTCTAAAATACATTTAAGATATCATTGAATTCTAACAAAATAATAATTATTATCTTTATATAAAAATTATATTAAATTATTAGATCTAAATTAAATTATAATCAATAAAAAAATTGTAAATATTTAATTTGATACTAAAAATAATACATTTTTTTCAAAATTTTATGATATATTCAAATTTATATTTTATTTAAAAAAACATTATCGTTTTTCAGTACCTTATAAAATCGTATTATAATATCGACGAAGACAGAATAAAAACGAAACATTAAAATTGAGATGTATCTCGCTACATTGTACGAGTTGTATATATATATATATATATGTGTGTGTGTGTGTTTGTGTGTGTTGACGTCACTTTTCTATTTTAATGTTGATCTTGAATTTGTCATCTTTACATCATTTTCAAAACAACTCCTAAAGCAAAAGAAGTTTTTTTTTTTTCAAGATTGAAGTATTTGATTTTTTTTATTTAAAAATAATTTAATGAAATATTAAATTTGCATTATTGATAACATGTGTTTTCTTCTATAAATTCATCATCTTTGATTGGTATTTGAACATTTAACCAATAACTCAAAATTGCTTAAATACAATTCATCAAAAGTGATATAACTTTTACATTAATAAACCAAACCAAACCAAAGATATAGAAGTAAGTTTTTTTCTTTTTTCTTTAGGGTTTCAAAATCGGCTTATTGTTCACAGACTAATCTTGTGAGCAACGAATGATTTGAAGTTATCGCAGGTTAACCTCCATAGCCACAGAAGCTTTGAAAATATAAAAGTAATGTTTGAGAATAGGAGATACATAAACTTGTTTTTTACCTTAAAAAGTAGAACTATTATTTCCATTGTTTACCCTGTTTATAAAACATTGTTTTATTATTATATACTTTTTTCTGACAATAAATCAAACAGATTTAATATATTTCATTTGGAAGTAAGGTTTGAAACTATATAGATATGTCACCTATCTCAAAAAATAAAACAATTATTTTTGGTGTTTAAAAAAAATAGAGGCTAAAAATTTATACACATAATTCATAGTGATGGGATGCAAATATATATATATATATATATATATATATATATGTATGTATGTATGTATGCATGTATGTATGTGAATCGAATCAAATGAGAACTAATTAGTTTGTGGTAACCGTGAAGTCCAATCTCAACTATAAATCAATAGATAAATTAGGAAATATATAATTTTGGTAATTTTGAATTAAAATTTTAATACAAGGATATTTTATGTATTTTAAAACTCTCCTCTCTCCTCCCCCGTCCTCTGCCGTCCGGCCACCGTCCTCCGGTGATACCACAGTGGTATCACAATGCATCTTATATGTGTTTGGGTATTACACTGAGGTCGGTTGTGTAGTCGATCAGAGATGTAATATAGTGGTATCACAATGCA
>NC_037530.1:33475912-33487755 GCF_001531365.2 Cynara cardunculus var. scolymus
TATATATATAGACTTGAGATCATGTGAGACCAATGGTTTTTCATGAGACCCGTAAGACCAATTATCAATCTTTGGATTAGATCTATAATCTGACAATCTAAACATTTATAAACGCCACGAGATTTCTTAATAATTACCAAATTGCCACCGTGCAATTTAAACCGTTAGATCATTAACTTATAAAGTTGATCAATGAACATAAATTGGTCTTACGGGTCTCATAAAAAAACATTTGGTTTCACGTGAACCCAATCATATATATATATATATATGTATATATGTATATGTATATATGGTTGAAGTAAAGGAGTGTGAAAAATCATGTGACTCTATTTAGCCTCCCCCCACCTTTTGTCTTTCTTCCACAAAACCAAAAACACAGACACACACACACACCAGCATTAAACAAAACACAAAAATCCCTCCTTCCCTTCTTCCATAATTTCAATTCCTTTATTCTTCTTCTTCTTCATCCTCTTCTTTCATTGGATTCTTGTTAATTCTACAGTTTCATTATTATTATTATTATTATTATTATTATTGTGTTCTTGAATGGCTGCAAGTGTCTCCAGGTTCATCAAGTGTGTCACTGTTGGTGATGGTGCTGTTGGCAAGACCTGTATGCTTATTTGTTACACCAGCAACAAATTCCCCACTGTAAGTCAACCCATTTATTATTCCTTTTGCATCTGGGTTTCTTCTTTATTTTGCAGCTTTCTTTCAAGATTCCTTTTCTAGGGTTCTGTGTCTGTCTGATGATTTCTTGGCTCCTTTTGCTTTGGTTTCATCTTTACTTTGTAGTCTTGTGAAATTGCCCTTTTCACATCTAGTTTTCTTCTTCTTTTTCCATAAAGAAACCAAAAGGAAAAGGTGAGAATTCTCCACACTTTATCTGCATACTTTTTTTGTAATTTATCAAGATTTGAACCAAGATCACAGGACCAAACTATGGGAGCTAAATCTTAACTGATTATAAACAACTAGATGTCTGTTTATCTTGACTTCTACACTGTCAGTTTAGTTTGTTACAAAATCCTAGAATTCTAGGATTTTGTGTAAACTAAAGTGACAGTGTACAACCCGAGATAACTAGTGGTATAATTGTTTAATCGATTGACCTAGCTATACCCTAGTCCAGTGATCTTGGTTCAAATCTTGATTGGTCACAAAAGGTGTATGGGTGTTGATTTTTGAACCATTTGGTCAATTCAAGGCACTAAAGCTATAAAATTTTAATATTGATGATATAAAAGGAAATTAGTAGGTAGATGGTTCGGATTAGAATACAATGTTTTCGTAAAGCATAAAGTCGGGTTTTCAGAGTCACGTCCACTGATCAGAATCGCATCGGTCTACAAACGATTCAAAGGAAAGGGTTAAATAGAATACCAAGTTCTTTTCTTTTCGGTCGATTACAGTGCTTGTTTTGTGTTGATACAAACAAAATACTAGCAAAAATGCACCAATGGGTGCCTTCTATGAACACCAATCACCCATTACTTGTTATTGATGTTGAACACACACATTTTGTGTGTGTGTTATGACGGTGTATTAATTAATCATAAAATAATTTGATGTTAACCAGGATTATGTACCAACTGTATTTGATAACTTCAGTGCAAATGTTGTGGTTGAAAGCACCACTGTCAATTTAGGCCTCTGGGACACTGCTGGTAAGATTTTATCCACAGTCACAAATGCTGTCATTTTCATTTTTAGAAGGAAAAAACCGCAAAGCGGAAACCGGAAACCGCACCTGAACAATGTGAAATAGTTGATACACGTTGATTTTCTAGACGGTATCAGATTCAAACTCAGGACCTGTAGGTTATGTGACTGATTTGGGTGATGTTTTTATTAACTCATAGGGCAAGAAGATTACAACAGGTTAAGACCCTTGAGTTATCGAGGAGCCGATGTGTTTGTTCTAGCCTTTTCATTGGTTAGTCGAGCCAGCTACGAGAACATACTCAAGAAGGTGTGTCGAGTATAAATTCCCCTTCTAGAATCGTTCGGTTTCATTTTGTTGGTGTTTTGAGTGATTTCTGATAGATAGTCGATTACTTGAGCAGTGGATACCCGAGCTTCAGCATTTTGCTCCCGGCGTCCCTGTTGTGTTGGCTGGAACCAAACTTGGTATGCTGCTTTTTTAAGTCGATAATCATTTATATATGATAAAACTCACACATACTCCTCAACTTTGGTAAGACTTGAACCCTTGACCTCCAGGAATGTCGGGCTCTACCAGTAACTTGGATATTATTGGGCCAATGACCCTTCGGTCAGTATGTTGCTTTTAAGAAGCATGTAGAATGCTCAAAGTTGTTTCGTTAGAACTTTTAGAAATGTGCAACTTCAAAATGATCGATATATTTCTTTAGATCTTCGCGAGGATAAACGTTACTTAGCTGATCATCCAGGTCTAGTGCCCGTGACAACCGCTCAGGTACGCTTTCCGCTGCCATTGCTCCCCGATTAGTACTCAGATTATGGATTTTGGGTAACAATGTGATTAGGGAGAGGAGCTCCGTAAACAGATGGGTGCTGCATATTACATCGAATGCAGCTCTAAAACTCAGCAGGTACGAAAAACTGCTGATTGATATCGTTATTTCAGCGATTATTGCTTTGGATTTTTGATCAAATTTTCTGAAAAAACAGAACATAAAAGCTGTCTTCGATGCCGCGATACGGGTGGTTATCAAGCCACAACAAGCACCAAAGGAAAAGAAAAAGCCACGCCCTGGATGTTTTGCGTTAGTTTCTTAATCTGATCTCTTTGCATCTCGATTTCTTTACAAAAATTCAAACTTCAGGGTTTTCTCGGACTTTTGATGGCAAAACTAGGGATGTAGATTGCTTAATAGGTAATATCGTACAAATTTCATGTCGATCACACTCTTACACAAGTGAAAGATCTTCACGGAAACAATCGTTCTATTCCTTGAGGTAGAAGACATGTTTGCTTACATCCCATCCCTCCTAGATTCTGCTTCTAAGTGGGATATTCATAATAGTTATGTGGATCAAACAATTTGCACACATTCACATTCATTTCCGAAGATCCTTCTTATAAGCTTGCCTCGTAAATAACCGTAATATGTTTTGCCATATAAGAACCTTCTAAAACCGAAAGATTCATGTAGCAAAACTAGGTTTCAGGCGAGTTGAGCTACTTAGAATTGGATCACAAATTTGATCATTCGGCCAGATATCAAGGTATATGATCTGATAAGCAATGGCTACCAGACTTTCTGGCCATCTACTAAGAAAAACTGGGTAAGATGCTCTAACTGTGCAAGTCTCTCCAGTCCTACTCGGTTAGCATCTCGGTCAGCAACATTTGTTGGTCAGAAGGTGTTTGTAAACAACAGTATCTCTTACCCTATAAGCACTACTTATCCCGTGACAGACTATAAGCAATTGGTAAACAACCCCTTAAAAGACGACTTTTTGACTTTTCCCTTATGCTGTCTGCTTTTTTGTCTTGTAAAGTAAACTTTCTTCATGTATCTGTATGGTAATTGGTAAGGCTGCATATGGTACATGAGACGGGACTGGACAGCAGAACAAAACTCACCGTTTCGGGACGGGTCTAGTCCAGTTCTGTCTTGTTAGAGTACCAAACGCTACCTAAAGAGGATTTATGAGCGGGCATCAGTGGATATAAACAAATGGTTAACTAGAATACTTCGTTCAGTTTTCTGTTGTGATTGTATGTGTACTGAGATTAGAAGCTAACTAGTTTTGATGGGATTGCAGAAACATGTTCTGCACAAGGAAACTGACTTGCCTGGGATAAGACAGATTCTGGATTCATTCATCTATTCTTCAGCTCCAATGTAACTTAACATGCAACTTTGATCGAATCGGCTGCCACTGTTAGTAAATAGGCAAGCAGAGAAGCATATTCGTTGGATATGTCCATCACAATTTATGTGTGTTTTTAGCTTTAACCATTTTGTATAAAAATCAATACTGAATAGGTGCTTGTAATTCAGTTTCTAGATATATTGTTGTTTCTAAAGTAAAAAAAAAAAAGATTTACAGAGAAAACCTCAGGGACACCAGGATAGAATTATGATGTCCTAAATTTATCGTGGAAATATTATCTGTTTGTTGATTGATAGTCCCCATAACCTAGAGTTGAAGACCATCGATAGCAGTTGCACAACACTTGGTTCATGTTTGTACTTTAAGATATATACTTTTGATACTAAGGGGTCATTTTCAAACAGAAATTGGGTAATCGCTAACCGGGTAAATGTGGTCTGGGCCAAAACTAATTACGAACCGAGTAACGTCCCCCTGTTAGCTTACCATGTCAGCATCATGGAGAGGTAAGAGGGACTTGGTAAAGAATCTTTGACTGTGTAAGAGTGGTAAGCAGGAAGTAACATGCTAGCTAACTGAGGCCAGGACCAGACAACTAAACCAGAACCCAACTATAGCTGGACCACAAAGCTAGAGCCCGACTAGGCAACAGTTGCTGGAAAACTAGCCCCAGGGCATGGGTGTCAAATATGGGCTATCTTTGGACATAATTGTTTACAGTTCAAGCTATCAATTGGTCATGCCTAGCAAAAACTTTTTGCACTCACCTAAAAATTATACACATAAACTGGAGTGTTTTGTTGCCATCTGCTATGAAGTCGTAAACTCGTAATCATTACAAGCTATGTCCTTCTGAGATGGGGCAGGACTGAGTGACACCAAAATATGTGGAACAAAAAACAAGGAGATGGGACAAGACTGACACATTGCCAAACTACCAATGTCAGAAAAAACTCCGAAACCTTCCACAGTTCTTTCACCCGCCTACCTCACTCTCGCTTGTCCAGTCCAGTCCATGTATCATAGTCTCCACTGCATGTTTGATGATTGTCCAAGCTTCTACACAATTCAAATGCACAATGGCACATCACACTCTTTTACCTTCTTGGTCTGGAAACCGAGAAGATGCGTTGCCTAGCTATCTTTGTATTTTAGTGTTTGTTTGCATCAGGCCTCTTTGAGTGTGCATGAGTGATATTATCAAGCTTCAGTTTAAAGCTTATACTTTAGGATTCATTTACATTAGTTACTATTATCATAAAAAGTTGGATCCATTACACCTGAACGATATGTGATGACGATGGCAACATATAATTCTTGCAACTATGCATTCCACCAAAACAGAGAAAATTTTGAGCTCCATTTGACCGTTCAAATTGTGTAAACCATGGTAACCATACCTGATACTTCGTTGACGGATTTCAAGTAAACTCATATCTCATAAACAAGAATAAGATCATATGTTATAACTAGCATAATCTTTTGATTGTAAGATTGATGGTTTCGAAAAAGTTTGTTTTAAATCTAAAAGTTTAAAATAGTGATGAAAAACTTTAACATGTGGTGAGATGGAAACTCAACTGATTTATATTAACTTACATAGAGTGTTATTTAGAATAATTAACATTGTGACTGTAAATGATGTCAATCGGTATATCATATAATGTTTTTTTATGGTGGAACGGATTGACGATGATATGGTAAAATAATATTAATTTAAAATAATTATTGATTGATTTCACGTTTAGGAATACTCCGAAAAACGGTTTTATATGAATTATAGTAGTTTTCTTGAATTAAAAATGTTATTTCTAATGATAAAAATGACCTATTAAAAAATCGTACTTATCAAGGGAGTTTTTTTATATCTCATCCAAAGCCTATAAAATATCAGGAACAAACCTATATTGAACAACTATAAATGAAATTATTTTTTAAATTTACTAAAGATGTTGAGTGATGGGCATAGAAATATAGAATTGTTTTTAGGTTTTAGGACGTGGTCGTCTTCATGTCATGGACTACATTCATTTTGAGGCAGTTTCCATGCATGCCCCTTCTTTTTGCGGATGTTAGCAATCAGTTCTTTCTTGAATTACCTCTATTTTATATATATAAGGGTCCATTTAAAAAAGAACTGATTAGTTTGTGATAACTGTGAGATTCAATCTCAACTACAAATCAATGGATAAATTAGAAAACTAATATTTTTAGTAATTTGACTTAAAATTATAATTAAAGAGCATTTTAGATATTTTAAAATTTTTATCTCTCATCTCTCTAGCTCTCCTACCTCCGGTCTCGGATGAACACCATGTGATACCCAAATTACACCAAGATACACTATGTGGTATTCAAAATACATACAATGTAATACCCAAAACACACTAAGTAAACTTTGAGACCACTGTGATACAAATTTTATCATTGTGATACCAACTGTGGAGGGGATGGGGGAAGGGAGATAGGTAGTGTGGGGGTCACAGGGACAAAGATGGGGCTAACTGTTAAGAATGCTCACAGGTGGGTGTTTAGTGGTCGATCATTGGAGACGGCGTCTTGGTCAGACAAGATGACTGGAGGAGGTCACCGGAGTCCGGAGTGATGATGGGTGCCGAAGAAGGCCACCGGATTTGGTCCCTATGTGTTTGTGTGTGTGTGTGTGTGTATATATACATATATTAAAATAATTAAACTAACTAAAGTAGGAATATTAAACTAATTAAAGTAAATTATATAATCAACACAATTTACTCATTTACCCTTTGTTTTATTTTAGTAAATAACATTAATTATCTAAAATGATTGACTCATATTGAACCTCACAGTTGCCACAAACTATATAGTTCTCACAATGAACTGAACAACTTTTTTTGTGACGATGGTCAATGACAACGAATTTTTAAGCTTACTTGCTGATAACGTGTTATAGAATAACAGAAAAGGAACAACAATAGAATAGTGAGAAGGAATATGTAATCTCATTAATCATAAGCCCTTTTTATAGGGATGAGTTACAATTAGATAACTGCGAGATATTTCACTTCTAATTTAACTCTGATATATCTATCTCTATCGTCATATCATTTAGACGTTGACACACTTATCCTACAACATAATGGAGTATTTTTCTTTCTATTTGCTGTTGTTGCTCATGCTCTTAGCTCCTGCTAGTTGCTAGTCTGAATATAATACAGTATATCTCTACAAGCTTCAACAGAGTACCTACATTTTTCAGCTTCAAGGATGAACCTATGTCATCCACTTCCTCACAAGAACATATTGAACACAAGGCACTACTTTCTTGGTGCTAGTTGCAGCTAAAAATGTTTCTAAACTTTATTTTGCATATATAAACAAGAGAAGCTGACTGACTCATAGTCCACTCTAATAAAGTGACAGATGTATATTCTTGTGGCATTTGCAGACTCTTGGACCAATGACTTCTAAGATCCGGAATGACATGATAAACCATGCTCAGAAGTCCGATGGGATGTTTTTGTACCTTGATCCAAGTAATGAACGACATGTTGTGGTTCTCGATGTCAAACTACAATTAAAGGGATTAATAGCAGACCCTCATCAGTACTTACTGGTTGACCACCTATCTGACAAACAAAAGGCAAGACACTCTCTTTCTATCTATCTACCTATCTATCTATCTATCTAACTATCTCCGCCCATGATTCATTTTAATTGATTCTATTAACAGGTAGATGCCCAAAATTTAGTAAATTTTGCATGTGAACACTTGGAGGTGCTCCACCCTTTTGAAGATAAGGCTTCTCTCATAGAACATCTCAAGTCAGGCACTGGTTTCAGCTCATTACCTTCTGCCAATCAAAGTTTGGGGACTTCCATGGTAATTGATAGACCACCAAGACCCTCTTCACAGACTACTTGTTCATTCCCAGTCTCATTGGAGCTCCAAGCAATTTGGATAACTCGAACTTGCACATGGCCCAAAGCAAGAACCAGGCACCTGTAGTAAGCTCTCAATCTGAATGGGGGAAAGAGATGGTCCCTTTAGATGAAGAGATGACTTACTCTACAAATTACTATCAGGAGCATATTTTGTTGCATCCGCCCAATCTTGAGAGTCCAAATGGGAATAACTTTGGGGCTGCTACTGAAAGGCATGCACATAATCCTACAGAGCCAGGTACCTCTTCTCAGGTTGTTGAGTCTCTACCCAATACATGTGGGATTATGAATGCATCAGACATCTTCTGTCAGAGTCTGGGAGACTTCCTGGATTTTGATTGCCTTAGACTATGATTCTAACATTCACCTTGAGATTCTTAATAACGAGTGGCATTCTAAGCCAACAAATTCTGATGCTAGTGCTCTGATGGTGGCTGTTCAGACTGTTTCTGCCTGTCCTATTGCCCGTACAAGATGGACAAAGGTGTCCAAACTGCTAAGGTGGAACTCACTGAGGGAAAGGATCAGCCTTCCAGAAGGGATTCAAGCCCTCAAAAAGCAACGGTGTTATTAGATGGCATGGAATCACACACTTCTTTCTTTCATTGCTTTCTGATGAATCCATGTACAGTTGTACTATTACAAGAAGAAATCTCATGTTCCTTCTTTTTTTTTTTCCTTTTCTTGGGAGCATAGTATTGATGCTTTTGTCTTTGTAAATTGTACATAGAGGTTTTAATTTATTGTTTTGAACTATCGAAAAGCACATAACCATTATTTAATGTATGTATATATACATAACTTCCACTATTACAGATGTTGGCATGCGGCTTTTTATACTTGATGTAAAACATGTAATTGTTACTGTACGGCGTCTAAGCAGACAGAGTCATGCCTTTAAAATTTATGGACATGAAATCTTGCCTGAACGTAGATTATGGACACAATAAGGAAGAGCTCTGAAGTTTATATCCTACAACTCTTGCTGTCATTGCATGTTTCATCCTGTCAATTTTGAAGAACCAATAAATCAATATCATACTGTATCTATTTATTGATAAATTAAACAAGCACTCTAAACTAGAGATCAATGTATAATCTGACCTTTTTCTTTCTAGCCTCCAAAACTTCTACTAAAGGTGGTCGACCTGAAAACAATAACGTTAATCAGTATGTAGAAGAAAACCAAGGACATATGCACGACTCTAGGTCACAAACCTGTGATTGGGAGACGATATTTAGCCCAAACACCATAAACAGCATCAGCTATTGTTGCAACCTGTCAATAACATGTTTTGGGACCAACATAATTTAAGGATCAACACCCATCACAGGATAAACAGACATCAAAGTAGGCAGTTCCACCAACAAAAGCATTATGGCTGCAATTTGGTAAAGATGACTTACAGGCTCATACTTAGTAATTGCATAAACCCATCCTAGATCAACTGCTTCGTATAACTTTCGGAATGCCTGCAGAATTTCAAAAGCTTGAGATGCCATTTCTTGACAGGAAAATGTTTGCAAAGAAAAGGGAGAAGATCAATAAGCTAATAACAAGTGATATTTGTTCCGACTCCCAGCTAAAAAACCAAATCAAACAATCCCGGTAAATCCCATACAGAGATAGGGTCTAGAGTATAATGTGCAAATGATAAAGGCCCAATTAAAGTATATGTGAGAAGAAGGAAACAGGCCACAGCTGCCGATATGGGCCAGCTGAATTCTGTTCTTGGGCTTAAGCTGGATCCACTCGGTCTAGAAGTTAGCGGTAATTTGAAAGAGTGGGGAGCAGTTACTATGCCTAATTAGTAGCAGGAAGATGAAAGGGKGAGGAGTTACTATGCCTAATTATTAGCGGGTAGATGAAAGGGTGAGGAGTTATTCCTCTGCCTACTTAATGTCGTGGGTTATTTAAAGCAGGCTTTTTACATTCGTTATTTTTCATCCTTGGTTTTCATTATCAAAGTATTGTGTAATTGGAGACATTGCCCCTCTCGAATCGGGCCGATTATTTCAGTTCCAATCAAAGTTGCCTGCTTGAATTTTAGATCTTATCAGCAAACCTTGCCTGTTGTTTCCGTGAATAACCCAGCTTGCAAAACGAAAATTTTAAATTTTTTTGCCAGCAAGCTACACGTGAGGTTGTTCTGGTCAATATTACTAGTCCTATCTTTTTGGTTGAGACTTGAGATCAAATATCCTAGTACAGTTATTAGAGCATCTCAAACAGGTTCTCCAAAGTTTTCTTCAAACCGGAGAAGCAAAACTCAAAATCTCTAAAACAAATTACATTCAACTCCAACAGATTCTCCATGGAGATTGCAACATTAATTATATTATTAAATTTTCTATACATTTCATAAAATATTGTTTCTCTCTCATAAACATTTAATTTCAAGGTTTCTTATTGGTGAAAATATAATAAAAAATTGTTTCTCGTATTCATTTTTGGAGAGCTCTCCAACTTTGGCGAATTTCACACTTTCTCATGTTTTCTCCATTTTTTTAGAATCTGTTGGAAATTTTTTTTTGCCCAAAATCTCCATTTCTCCATTTTGGAGAATCTGTTGGAGATGCTCTTAAGTGAGAATCAACATAATATCATTTCAATACGGGTAGGTTCATCCACTTTCTTTCTTTTATGACTGCAAATAAGATACGTTAAAAAAGCTAAGTCCTATAAAGTTAAGACGAGAAAACATCAATGCTGAGCAACACTTGGAATAATAGCATATCGGTAAAAGAAGAGCATACCTCAACGCTAGTGACTACAGTTCCATCAGACATGATTGCATGAATCGTTCCCATAGCCTAAGAATGTCGAAAGATTGTTAATGTTAAATCTACGGTGCATAATAATAAGAGGAATAGCAGTGAATACCATAAACATGGATCAGGATGTTGACTAACATACAGTTTTGTAGTCGAGGCCTTGATTATCCTCCGGAGAATAATCATCTGAACTTATATCAACAAAGTTGATTGAATTGTATTTCTTATTCCTTTCCTTTAGCATGTTAACCTAACAAGAAACATAATTTAGTCTAAACAATGTGTACCACACAAAGAGCACTGTCTTTGTATAAGCCTATCCCCACCCCCATAGCTATATGTAGAGAGGATTGTGTGAGAATTGACATTCTCATAGTTTCATACATGACAAAAAGGTTTGGAATGTGAGAATAAATCTCAACTGTGAAACTGGATGAGAGGGATCTGATCAACAAGGTGGCTACCACTTCTTTTTAGAACAAAAAATATTCTTCCCCTATTTTTCAATCGAAAATAGGTGAAATATTACCAAAATCGGAGCCAAACAAATTATACCAATAAAACGAGCATTTTATTCTCTTTAATTTAACATTCATATCGTATACCTTTTCGTTTGTTTTTTCGTCATCCTCACCTTCTCAACCTTTTGTCATTCTCATTTGAACTTGCCCTTATATTATGTACGAGAATTAGAAGTGCCATACCTCACGCATGCAAAGTGGACAATCACCATCATAAAGCATTTTAACCTTCCACTCAGGGGGAGATTGCCCACGCCCACCATTATCCGCTTTCATGGGAGTTATAGGGTCTGTTGTTGCCTCTTGTATTGCTCGAACAGAAAATCTGTATCCTGTAACCATTGACAATCGTAACATAATGAGCGTATAAAATAAATAACCCCTACAAATTGCAAAAGATATGCTCATGTAATCATGCTCTCTCATTCATTCCAAAGGCCAAACTTGCTACTCAAGCAAATGTATATACTACAAAAAGTTTGACAGTTTCAACCCCAAAAATATGCTAGGGGTTCTCTAAATATTCGTGAAAAATGTAATCAGAGGGCCAAAAATCGTTTGTAACAGACTGGAATGGGCAAACGCTATTCATGTTTACCTATAATATATTGATGGTTTTGAAGCCGGATCTCCAGGTAGAGGTATAATGGATGTTTCATGTGATAGGAAACCAGACTTAGCAGCATTTATAACTAAGTTAAATTTCGCAATGAATACGTTTTACATTTGAAACTTTCGAATCCGATTCAACAAAAGTTAAATTTCGCAATGAATACGTTTTACATTTGA
>NC_037530.1:33487855-33491814 GCF_001531365.2 Cynara cardunculus var. scolymus
GCAGATCAGCGAGGGATCAGCGAGGGAATGTGTTTTTTGTCATTTCCCTCGCTGATCCCTCGCTGATCTGCGAGGGAAATTTTCCCTCGCTGATAGTCGTCGCTGATACCTGGTTTTCTAGTAGTGGTCTTCTTCTATTACCTCAGGTTTTCTTATTTATCTTAACTTTGAAAGTTAATGCATTTTCATACATAAAATTAGTTGTCAATTAATTTAATATAATCTTCAATAAAATATTAATCATCTGAAAAGAATAATTAGACTATAATGTTAATAAGACACCTCTGTACTTTCACATCGGCTTTGGTGTTTAGCCCATCGTCACTCTGTTTATTCTTGCGAATGATGTAAAGACTGAAAAATAAATACTTATACGGGAAAGTAAATTGCAGAAATTAAATTACTGGAAATTAAAATACTGGAATATAAATGACTGAAATTTAATTGCTGGAATGTAAATTACAGAAAGGTAAAATGCAGAAATGTAAAGTGCAGTAATTAAAGTACTGGAAAGTAAAAGACTATAAATTAAATACTGAAAATTAAAATACAGAAAACTAAATATTGTAAATTAAAACTATTCTAAAAGAGTTGATATAAAGTAAAAGAAAATACTAGCAAATAATAAAATAAGAAAAGTTGCACTTTAAGTTATGAAACACTTGTAAACAAGTTTCATTACAAAAAGTGAGGAAATACTTGAAATATATATATATATATATATATATATATTTTAATGGTCGGGACAGGGACCGGCTCATTATAACCGGTTATACTTCATCTTAACCGGGCTCTTCATTTTTGACCGGGACCGGTTATGACCGGCACTGTTGAGGCCGTCCCGGCCTGTCCATGACCGTTTTTTAACCATTACTACTTTCATCTAACAAAGAAAAAACGACAATTATTATTTGTTAGAAAATAACACTTTTTGGTGATTTTTCCGTGTCATTTGTTGGTAAGGTCAATAAATTAAAGTAATCCATAATGGGGGTAATGACTTTCAAGTCAAGGAATTATATTTGATTTGAGAGTTAGAATTTTGATTTAACTAATCTGGTTTTGTTTATATATGATATTTATGTGTATATGATTTTTTTATATTAATTATATGTATATAAAGTCATATATTTATTTTTTTGGGATTGTTTACCAAACACTTATCCGGTATAAGTGCTTACATGTAAAATTTAACATTATTATTGACTTATCCAGTAAGATTTTAGTCCACCAAAACGGTATCGTATGCAACAATTTACTCGGTAAGCGCTTACCATGGTAAGAGTCATCGCCCTCACTTTTTTTTTTTTGAAGTATATAATATTTATATCGCCCTCATTTACCGGGTAAGACTCTTGGTCCTTGGCTCACTTTTACCGGGTAAGATTCTTGGTCCTTAACATATTCATCCGGTAACATAATAGGACTTTTGGTATTCACTTACCCAAGTAAGCGTTTGGTAAACGGCCCCTTAGTTCTTATCAATTCCTATAATGTAAAAAAAACCATTTGAATGTTTAATTTTTATGAAATTTCGTTAGCTCATTTAGAATAATCAAGAAGAAATTTAGGTGCAATCGGGAAGAGAAATTTAGTCTCGCATATTGTTATGTGTACGTTTGAAGCTATAAAAATGTCAGCTTTTAGTCTTAAGAGTGCGTTTGGTACGTAGACTGGTGGGACGGGACGGGACAAAAATAAATAGTCTCATGTTTGGTGTATCATGGGACAAAAGTGAGATTTCATGGGACTATTCTTGAGTTTTTCGTTTCCACCAAAAAAATGTTGAATAACATGGGACTAAACTTGAAATTACAATATTATCCTTATTATTTGATTTCAAATACAAAACCTAATTCCATCGCATCCTCTTCCTTCATCTTCCAGCTTATCGATTTTAGCCTCCGTTGTAGAACTCGAAACCCTCCATTCCACAAGCTCGAACTCGATTCCAGCCTCCATTCCAAGTACGATTTCTCCTCAATCTTCCATGATTATCGATTCCACAATCTGAATCAACGAAAGGAGGAGCCTCCATCTTCTCTTTTTTCATGGTTATCTATTCCTCCTCCATCTTCACTTCCATGATTTTGGATTCCACAATCACTTCCCCAATATTTGCAGTTCCACTATCTAAATGATAAGGGTTCTGACAGTTCATTTTCTACTATATGGCTATATTTTATTATTTATAAGAATGCCAAACCCATGGTTTCTGCATGTATACATATTTAAAAACTGCAGCTTAAATATTATAGATAAAATTATTTAAATTATTTTGGTTGATTTGTACCATTTACAATTATCATATGATATTAAATAGCATTCAGGGGCATTCTGGTCATTCTAACAGTTTTGTCTTGTCATGTTCAGCTTACCAAACGCAAGAGAGACAATTAGTCCAGTCATATTCTAATCATACCAAACGTAATGTCCTACCCAGTCCAATTTTGTCTCATCCAGTCTACGTACCAAACGCTACCTAAGGGATCACCGGCCACAACTATCATCACATCTAACACAAGCCCGACTCAATTCTCCAACCATTTTTTATTGCCAAACCCACTTATCATATCTAAAAGTTATTCAAAATGTTTACAACATCTTAAAGTTAACTTAATGTTTGATTAATACATTAATTATACAAGTTTGAATATGTATAACACATTAACTATTTATTAAGTTTAAAAATATGAATCAAAGAGTTGACAAGTTAACTTGACTTGATCCAATCCATATATTAAAAACAATTATTCAATATCCATTTTTTTATTAGTAATTCAATATTATGTTCAATTGACACCTAAGAAACGTGAAGTGAACCACAAGGATGGTGACTGATTGGTTGAACTTGGCTTTAAATGTCAAAAATGTCTGGAAGTCCCATATTCAAATCTAAGGATGAACAAAAATCCACTTATGGCCACGAAGGTTCAAATACGGTGACTCCAAGCTACCTACAAAGCAGGTGATTGTCCCGGGATTAATCGGTTCGCATAGTAGGTTGGATATCCAGTTAATGAAAAATAAAATAGAAAAGTTTGAAGTGGGCATTAGGTTGTCACTTGGGCTGTTGGGCATGTTCAACAAATTCATCCCCTTCTTTCTCTATCTTTGTGGTTATTGGCAGACCAATTTCAATGGTTACAAATACAATCCATATCAATACCTTCTTCTTCTTTTTATAAATATTCTGAAAATCATATTAACGAAACTTTTCTTACGTCTGTAATGATGGTGTTGGTTTTCGCTTTTGGTATCTGTTCTTCTAATGAGACCCAAAATGAAATGATACTTGATATCTGCAAGATCAAAATTAACATTACTCTAAGATAATAAGATTTGGTAGGAGGAATGAAGAGATCAAAATCTTTATTAGTTGTGTTTATTATTATTATTATTTATTTTTATAAATCACAATAATTAAAATGAAATCATCTTTGATTTTATTCATATTCTAAGTTTTCTAAAAACTTTCGTTTTAAAGAAGCAGCTTTTAAAACGTCTTATTTACGGGACTCGGTGATCAAATTCACGTCCCCAGCGAAAACAAAAATTCGGAAATTGGTTCCTTGAAATAAGATGTTATAAAAATGGGTAGGGTTTTAAGAAAATAATTGAAAAACAAACATATTTAATGAATTTGTTGTTTTGAATTTTGAAAATACAGATAAATATGATGACTTTAGGGACTATTTGGAAATGAAAATGACAGAGAATGAATTTTTATTCCTTTCAGTTTAATTTGGAATGAAAATTTGACCTTGTAAAAGAATGAACTGATTATATTATATACAATCAAACTGTTTATTTATTTATTTATTTCTAATCTCATTAATTATTGATTAATACCTCATTCATATCGAACACCCTTAAATCTTAAGATGATGATTTTCGCCTAAGGCTTTGGATCTTGGTGTCTTTGTTATCAACCTTAAATCTTAAGATGATGATTTTCG
>NC_037530.1:33493266-33509845 GCF_001531365.2 Cynara cardunculus var. scolymus
AAATAGATTGTTTCGTTATTAAACCTAAATAATAAGAACTTTTAAATAGTTAATTTAATACTAATATCAATATAAATTTTTATGGGGTCTTTAAATTTATATTTTATTCAAATATAAAAACAATATTTTTTTCTTAAAACCATACAAAATCGCATTATAAAATCGACAAAGATAAATAATAAAATGAAATATTAAGTCGAGATGTATCTCATTACATTACACAAGTACACTTCTAGCTTATTTAAATACTTATCTTTTTTTTATTAGTTGTCATGCTTTAATTAAAGTCTTAACCAATTTTATATATAAACACAAGTTTGACAAAAAAAAAATTGAATAAACACAAGTTTAACATTAAGAGGGTGTTTGGGATTGCTTATTTGAAACAACTTATGCTTTTTTATAAAAGTTTTTATCAACTTATTATAAGTCAGAAGGATTTAACTTTTTCAAAAACTTCTTATTACCGGTTTGGCACCGATATAAGTTGTTTATCCAAACACTCAAAAGTGCTTATTACCGGTATCACACCGGAATAAGTCAATAAGTTGTTTTTATAAGCAATCCCAAACACCCCCTAAAATCAAAAGGCCGACGAAGAAAATAATATCAGGTAGACGTTAGCAAGTGAGTCTGAGTGGTTGTTTACTAAATGTTTACAGGGTCATTTTACCTGATGGAAATAACAAAGATCGAGAATTTCACCTGGTAAAAGCGATGACAAGACCGGATGTCTTACCCGGTAAGTGAGAGTGACGACTCTTATCCAATAAATGTTTGCCGAATAAAAATGTCGCATACGATGTCATTTTAATTGATTAAAATCTTACTCGGTAAACTAAGTGGAAGTGTTGAACTTTACAGATAATTTCTTATCAGTAAGAGTTGGATAAACGGCTCCTAAGTATCAAGATATTCAACCCTGGCTCAAGAAAATAATATTAAATTTAAACTTAAATATTTTTTAATATATTTTTAACTGTAACACCTTAATTCCCCATTTGGATAAAACACATATGTTCCATATAACATGAAGTACAAATATACATAAAAGCTTGTCTTATAAAGGATTTGATACCTTCTTTATTATACGTGTTTTAAAACCATGAATCCATATAAATGAACAAATCGAACAATATTTAGTACGCTTAACTTTGGATGTTACATTAATTTTTATAATTAATCGAATGTTGATAAGATTAGATGTTATCGTCAGAACAAATAACGTCTTGGATAAACTTTGTTTAATAATTTCTATTTGATTTTTTTTATTAACCTGGATATCCAACCCACTATGCGAGCCGACTAATCTCACGACGACCACCTGCTTTGCAGATAGCCCGAAGTCACCGCATTTAAACCTCTGTGGCCACAAGGGGATTTTTATTCTTCCTTGGATTTGAACCTGAGACCTCCTGGTACTTTTGATCGTTAGAGTCAAGTTCAAACCAATCAGGCACCACCCTTATGGTTTAAATTTGAATTTTTATAATGTCCGCGACTCAACAATCATATATTGATCTATCTGAATTTTTCTGATTTTTGTTTTTTTATTTTACAAATATTTCTCAACAACGTTAACTTGCAAAAGGGTATTGTTCGTATGGCTCGACTCAGTTCAAAAATTTAATCGAGCTCTCAAACAAACTGAATCAAATAAGATGATTTATATCATCACCCGATAATTTATGAACTAATTTTTTGAATTTCCATTTCAACAACTCTCGGATCCATACATAACAAAATGGATTTATTCATACAGTTGCAGAATTCCAGTTCGAATCAACATCTTTCCAACCCATCATCTTTGGCTCATACAAGTGCCGGAGTTAAACCCGACGACGATGGCTTGACGTTGGCGGCATAATCTCGAGCCCACGAGTCGTAATGTATGATTTCCTCAAGCGAAGGTGCCGTCACCAACTCTGATTGATGCTTCTCGCAAGTCAACTCCACCACCTTGAATATGTCCAAATAGCTAATCCTGAAAACACCACCAAATTAATAACCCGTCAGATTACCCGGATATTTCCATCAAGAAACGCAGTTTAGAATCCATACTTTTCATCAATGAACATTTCAACGGCTTTCTCGTTAGCGGCACTAAGAACTCCGGTCATCGTACCACCAGCTCGCCCAGCGGAATAAGCCAAATCCATTGATGGGTATTTCACGTTGTCTGGAGCCTTGAATGTCAGTGATCCCAACCTGTATCACAGAAACAACTAGATATCGAGTCTGATTCAAGCCGTAAATTACTCTACTATCCTCGCTTCATGAATCACGATCCAACTTTCTAAGGTTGTGTTTAGCAAACTAATTGATAAATTTGTTGTTGGCTGATAAACTAGTCATGTTTGGTAAAAATTAGCTGATATGCTAGATGACAAATTAAGTGACCCAAAAAGAACATTTTATAAAATTAATTGATAAAAATATAACGGGCATAATTGAGAAAGGAGCTTGTGGGGCCTACTGATATGCATTTTATAACGCTAGCTTATGGCTGACCAAATGACGTTTTTTCAAGAAGCTAGCTTATGGTTGTCAAACATGGCCTAAGTATACAATTATCATAGTTAAAGATGATAGTTTTAGAGTCTTCCTTCTAAGAGTATAAGAAAGAATGTTACATACTTGCAAAGATCAAGACGGGGCCATGTAATCTCGGAGCAGTGTACTCTATCGGGCCACGATAACGTATACAGAATTGGCAAACGCATGTCGGGCCATCCTAATTGTGCCAGGACAGACGAGTCCTGAAATAAACAAGCGAAGAAAATATGGTACAACCATTGATTCGGTATTTGAGTGCAGAAAACAGCATGTCGAAAAGCTTACCTGTGTCTCGACCATAGAATGTATGATAGATTGAGGATGGATAACGATATCAATGTTGTCATAATCAGATCCGTAAAGATAATGAGCTTCAATAACCTCTAGACCCTATCAACAAGAATTTGAAGGTGATTGATTCAGCTTATTGTCGGATAGCAAATTTAATCAATCTCTTAGATCCATCTGTATCGGGTAGAAAGCAAGATTACCTTATTGAAGAGTGTGGCCGAGTCCACGGTGATCTTCTTCCCCATGCTCCAGTTTGGATGTTTCAAGGCATCCGCTACTTTAACATCTTTCAGTTTTTCAACAGGCCAGTCCCTAAGACGAACAACGAACAAAAAACACAACCAATGTGAGAATAGGTGGAACCCCATCAGATTACTCTCCAAAATAGCCCTTTAAGAAAACCCTTCAACGGAGGCTAAACAGGCAAACATGTCCTAGAGTGTTGAGTCCGTGGCAAAAATGTCTCAAATGATAGACATTGGCTCTGATATGATGTAAAAATATGTGAAGCCCCCATCAGATTACTCTCCAAAAGAGCCTTTGTGGGGAGAAGAGCAGTTCCAACATATATCAAAGAGAAGGAATCCAGATCTAGCTGATGTGGGACTCTAACACGTCACAAGTCCCCTCCAACGGAGGTAGATGGGCAAAAGATGAAGGGGGTTCAAACGTATAATGAAGAGAAATTGTCTAAGCTTAGCTGATGTAGACGCAAGTTTACTGTACCTGAAAGCACCACCGGATGCAGTCAAGATTATACGCCTTAGAGCACCTTCAGGAAAGCCTTGTATACACTAAAACCCAACATTTATATCATTCACTGTTAACGGTTTTCTGGCATATAGCTTGTATACTAAATGTCTTAATGGTTTTTATAGAGTATTATACCTGAAATATAGCAGAATGTTCTGAATCAGCAGGAAGAATCTTTACATTGTGCTTGTGTGCAAGAGGAAGAACAAAAGGACCGCCGGCGATCAAGGTTTCTTTATTTGCCAACGCTATGTTTTTCCCTGCTTCAATAGCAGCAACTGTGGGCTAAGAAAGAAAAACAGGAAAAGAGTCTCAAACAAGCATGAATGTTTCCATCCCAACAGAAAACTACTCACTTTACATCTTATGTACCAATTAAAGATTCTTGCTTTAACATTAAAATATGAACATAAAACCGATGAATGTAAACAGATTGGATCAAGTGTCGTTATGCTAATTTGTGTCTAAAACACAAAATGATACTGTGGAACCCTGTCAAATTACAAAAGAACCAAAAGGGTATAAAGATATACCTTCAAACCAGCACAACCAACAATTCCTGTGACCACAGTAACACAATCTGGGTGGCGGGCAACCTGAAGCCGATTAGAAGTTTCCGTTATGGATTTGTAATTAGCAGAAGCTTAGAATGATAATCAAGGAACTGGTGAAACTGACCTCAATGACACCTTCATTACCAGGAATGATTTCAGGCATGTAATCAGAACCAGCCAAAGCTTCTTTGAGTTCACCAACCAACGATTCGTTCTTGATAGAAACTAACTGTGGTTTAAATGCCTTAATCTGCCAAAAGGAAATACACTTGCTGGTAATTTGATTTCTAGATAAGCACTTCTTGATCTCAATTTGGTCATCATCTTATGAATCCAACATAAACCTCAAACTTTAAAGGCAAATAACAGATTTGAAGTTTGGTTTTTGATGATCTTGATTGCAATTCGAAATGGACGGTAAGGTTACCTGATCGGCAAGAAGTGTGACGTTTGAGCCAGCAGCAAGTGCTACAACTCTGAATTTATCTGGGTGTTCGGCAACAATGTCGAGTGTCTGCAAATCAAGAACTTGAAATGAAACACATCTAATAAAAAACCACGAGTAAATCATGAAGAATTAAGTGAAATTTACCTGAGTCCCAATGGAACCAGTGGATCCAATGATTGAGATGGGTTTAGGACCGTTCCAATTCTTGGTCTCCGGCTGAACAAGGGCCGTTCCCGGCCAAGCCGAAGGTGGTGGCGCCGCCGCCGAACAATGGATCCCTTTTCCGAATGGTGCCTTACTATCCTTTCTCTTAAAAGAAAACCCACCTACCAAAACAAATTAATCATCCCCAACAACCAGTAACTGTCAAACGTCAAAATCAAGGTTACAGAATCAAAGATTAACAAATGTATGTCATCCTGGTGAAACATAAACCTAGAAAGAGATGCAAATGAGTTGAACCATGAAACTAATATTAGCTAAAAATGGATTCATTAAAATGTCTGATAATCAAACAGCACCTTGAAGCTTGAGAAGGTGGGTGTTGGATTTGGAGGTGTCCAAGAAAGAGATCACCCTGACTTCTGCTGGAGACAGAATGTTCAAAGACATGATTTTTCTTTCGAAGTTTTCACAAGTTTCAGTAGATTACGAATTTCAAGAAAATCTTGATTCCAAGGAAGTGGTGAAAACGAAAAACCCGAATGGGATTCTTGATTTTGGCTAAAAGCAAAACTATGTGAGATTTAGTTATAGAAGGGGTGTAAAAGAAAGAACGAAAACAGTGTCAGTGCTGTTGGTGCTACCAGAGGAATAGGCCAATGTGGTGGTGAACATACTATAAATGGATATAAATTACAATTATTACCCCTTGAGGTTGGCTTGTAGTTGCAACAACCCCCCTCCCAAAAAAGTCTTTTTTCCAAAAATCTAAACCCTATCCTTTCAACCGTGAATCCAGGTTCAACTTGTTAAAGGGGAAATTGGTTCAAATGACCATATTTCACGACCAAATTAATTTTCCAATCATATATCTTTGTATTTTACTCAAAAGTCACTAAATCCGCAATTATTGTTGGTCCACCAAACGACAAAGTTTTAGACTGTTTTTGCTCAGGTCCTTAACCACATGTCCGTAATTATTATGGATCCGGTCCAAAACCCTAAATTCCTTGAATTTGTAATGCCACCTCACACTGCCAAGTCCGCAGTTATTGCAAACTTGCCATGTGGTAACGTCTGAAGAAACCCTAACCAACCAAGTGGCAGGTCCGTAAGCCAAGTCTGTAATCGTAATAAGCCAAACTCCGCAATTTTACCAAGAATCTCATTTATCATGTTTTCATGTATGTTTGGTTGCGGTTGTGCACTATATTTTTCTACCCTCATTATGAATTGTACAAACTTCAGTAGATCATTAAGAAGACCACTATATTGGTACAATTTGATTCCGTCAAATTTTTGAATAAGAAGATCAATGATGAAAGTTAAAAACCATCAAGTCTTTTCAATCAAATATTTCTCTCTTGTATCTTCCTTTTTCCTTGTTATGTGTTTTTTTTTTCAAAATAAGTTCTGGATCTAATAAAATTAGGTTATGTATTAGAGGTGTGGGATTGTGGCAGCAAACTAATCAAGAGTGGGGGTATGTTTCTGATCAACCGGTGATCCGCATCATGGTACCATCAAACATTACACATTCGAGATTGGTTAGTTATGTTCAAACAAAATGTGGTATCAACTCTTCTGTTGGTACCACTAGAATGACATACAAGTATTTTGGCCAAATTTTTGAGTTATGTGACAGTGGCGATATTTTTTATTTAATGGAATTTGTTGTTGGTTCAAATAACCCACCAACACTTTCTGTCTATGTCGATTTGTTGATGTGCGGTGGAAGCAATGTTGGTGGTAGTTCGAACACCGGAGGTGATGTGTATGCTCCTGAGCAGAGTCAAACTTCTTACGTGGCTTAGTTTGATTTGGAAAACGAGCATGCATATGGGGTTACCTTTGGTTTTATTTCGGAACAAACATTATGATCATGGTGAATATCCCCGATTTTGTTCCGAAAACAGAAGAAGTTCATAAAGACGATGAAGAGTCAGATGTTTACAACTTAGGTTTTTCTTATATTGATACTGATGAAGAAGCAACAACAAAAAGTTATTCTGTTAAATCATTTGTAGAGAAAAATGATTTTTTTGATATGCCTTCTCCCCTGCCAACATCAGAGTCCGTCATCACACCCAACCAACCTATACCTTATAATTGTAGCGCAATAGTAAGTTTGGCGCATTATTCAATACGAAAAAATGAAATGATGCTCGCCCTCGGGGTGAAGTTTATTGAAGAGGGTTTCCAGTTTAGAGGGCATAAATTTACAAAATCCATATATGAGGCGAAATGTTTCGAAGCAAACTGTGATTGACGTATGATGGCAACCTCTATCGGATCCACAAAGATGTTTCATGTACGAAAGTTGCATGATGTACACACATGCTCAAAGACCCAGATGCATCCCAACCACCGTAAGCAACCAGAAGGGTGTTGGGTCATTTAATTTATCCTAAATTGCAGGATACTTTGTGGATCCGACATCGTGAGCGATGTAAATGAACAGTTTAAAATAAATATTTTGTACTGGCAAGCTTGACGTGTGAAAGCTTATGCAAAAATGATGATGAAGGGTGACTCGGAGATTCGTTCACCCGACTCCCTGTGTATCTATATAATTTGGAGCTCCGTAATGTTGGTACGATGACACAAATTAGGACAGATAATAGAGGACAGTTTGAGATGTATTTCCTTGCTCTTGGTTGTGTGGTACGTATAATTTTGTCGTAACCCCTTTTCACTATTTTAAATTTTATTTTTATTTATTGCACAACTACATAGTATAATTTTCTAATATGTAAACCACCTAAATTTCCAGATTCATTTATTTGTATCTCATTTACATCGAGTGCTTATAATTGACAGTACTCATTTGATGGGGCCTTTCTTGGACACGATGTTCTTAGTTGTTGCTATGGACGCAAATAACCAATTTGTGTTCATCGCTTTTGGAGTAGGTAGGTCTGAGAGTGGAGAGGGTTGACTTGATTTTTGTCAATGTTGAAGCAATGTATCAGAGAAATGGAAGGGTTGATTTTCATATCAGACAAGGATGCTTCAATAAACTAAGCAATTACCACCATGTAACCAATGGCCCATCACGCGCTTCGTTATCGCGAGCTGGAGATGAATGTAAAATCCAGGAACAATAGAGTCAGATATAAGAAGAAATTATTTTGGAAGACTTATAAAGCGTACACTAACAATATTATAAACACTAAAATAAGGTGTTATAAAAATTTGACATTTATTTAACAAATATTATTGTAATATTAAAGTTTTATAACTATATATGTATATATATTGATTAATAGTTTAGTATATTAATTAATATGTTGTATTAAGTTATAATTTAGTTATTTTATAACTTCAAATTGTATATATATATGTATATATATATATATGTATATATATATATAATTTAATTATTTTATAAAAAATGAAATTTAATTAAAAAAGTATGAATTACTTTATCATAATTTTGTTCGACGAAACTTAATCATATTTAAAAAAATATTCGTAATCATAAAATATTTAACAAAATGAAATTTCATCAACAAAAATTTTAAAAAACATAATATTGACTATAGTTTTGTGTTAAAAAAAATAACAGAAAACATAATACAATAACGTAGATTCATAGAGTAAAGTATAAAGATGTACGCATTCAACTTCAAAATGCATTAATTGAACATTTGTAGGATGAGTATGTTAACTCGGAAAATCAGTGTAATTTAATTTGCTTTTGAATGGATGTTATCTTCTAGAATTGAATTACTGTAATTTAATTTACTTTGAAATGTAATTTTTATTAATTAAAAATTGTCATTTTAATAACGATGTTTTGTTAAATAAACAGTTTTAAAATCAAGTGATACTTGTTTATTGATTATAAAATTAATTATGTATTATAATTATTATGTTTTAATAAAATAGTAATAAATATATGAATACCATGGATTGAGGAATCTTTTCTAGGATCTTTGGAGGTAGATAATACCACGGGTCAAGTTTGGTTTGATTTTCTAGTAGCTGAATTGAAGTGTCTTTGGTTTGGATTTAGATGATGTGCGAGGATAATATTATGATAATGGTTCAAACATGAAGGGGAAACATCAAAGAATATAAATGAAACTACTAAATATAAATTCTAAGCATTTTATACTTCTTGTGCTTCTCATAGTCTTAATTTAACTTTGTGCATGATATAGCCAATACTTGTGGTAAAGCTAGAGATTTTTTTAGAATAATTTAACGTATTTATACAATATTTGCTAATTCTACTAAAAGATGACTAGTGTTTAAAGATGATGTAAAATGATGGACCGTCAAGTCATTGTCAATAACTCATTGGGAGATTCATATTGATAGTGTAAGAACTATAAGATTTCAAGTGTTAGAGATACGAGAAGCCTTACTTCAAGCGGCTGAAATAGATAATGGTTCAAAAATTAGAAATGAAGCAAAATTTGTAGCACACAGTGAGCTTGGTGATTGAGTTTCTAGTGTCAATGGTGGTTTGGTATGAAATATTATATGCTATAAATTTGGTCAGTAAACATTTACAGTTAGAAATATGTTAATTGATGTTGCTATTGATCAAGTTAAAGGACTGATTTTTGTAAGGGATATAAAGATACAAGATTTTTAGATGCTATAGAATCAGTAAAGAAGATTGCCACTGAATTAAATATTAATCCGTTGTTTCCTCAAAGACGTGAAATCCGAAGAAAAAGACATTTTGATGAAAATCCACGTGATGCATCTGAAATGAACTCACAATCAGCGAAGGAGTCATTTAGAGTTAATTATTTCTTATGTATCGTTGATCATGCAATTGCTTCACTAAGTAGGAGATTTGAACAATATGAAAGTGTATTTGGGTTTTTGTTACATATGATAAGTTGTGTTATTTGGATGATACATGTTTCAAGTCTTCTTGTACTAATTTTGAAAATGCACTTTAAACAAGACCAATCTGATATAGATGGGAATGACTTATAATATGTTGAACTGAAGATACTTCAAAAAAATTTACCCAAACAAAAGATGGGACCTCTTGATATTTTAAAGTATTTGAAACATGTTGAATGCTTCCCTAATCCAATTATTGCTTTTAGAGTTTGTTGACTATTCATGTAATTGTTGCATTTGTAGAAAAAAGTTTTTCAAAGTTGAAGTTGTTGAAGTCTTATATGTGCTCCATAATGACACAAGAAAAACTTAACGAACTTACAATGATAGCACTTGAAAATGACTTTTTAGAGAAAGTTGATTATGAAGATTTTGTTTCTAAAAATGTTAAAAGAATGATTCTATTCAAGTGAAAATTTACATGTTACTTTGTCTTTTGACTGTTCTTATTTGTAAGACTTTCAATATAATATAAACTTTTCTATTTAACTTTTATTTATTTTGTCAGCCAATCAACTTACATTTTTTATAATAGTGTAACAGGGTCTCCACAAAAATTAAGACGACCCTATATAATATCAAGAAAAATGGATACAAATTTCTGAATTTTTCTTCAAAGCTCAAACATGATAAAAATATAATCAACTAAAACATTAAGAAATATTTGGAAATAAGCAAACGTTCAAAAACTATAGGGGCCAATTGGAATATTTCCAGAAATGTAGGGGAAGAATAGAAATTTACCAAAGACTGTCGATTGACCATTGACCAAGAAGGATAAGACTAGTGGAAAACAAGGTCTGCTTGTCAGCTCCAGCTCGTGGCCTACTGCATTTTAGTTTATTTCCGGAATTACCACAATACGATGTCGTTTTATTATTAGCTCTTCAAGTTCATTTTTATTTCACAATGCCACCAAATTCTGTTCCTCATCACTATCTTATATTGCATCAAGTGTAAAATTATTTTTAGTGTAGGCCGTTTACTAAATGCTTATTTGAGTAAGCGTTTATCAAGTTATATTATTTTACTGGATAAATATGGTAAGAACCTAAAATCTTATCCGGTAAGAGCGAAACAAGAACCGAGAGTCTTACCCGGTAAGTGAGAACAATGACTCTTACCATGGTCAGTTCTTACCGGATAAATTGTTGCATTAGAAAAACCGTTTTTGTTGACTAAAATCTTACCTGATAAATAAATAATAATATTGAATTTTACCAATAAATGCTTACCGGGTAAGTGTTTAGTAAACGACCCCTAAGTTTTTAAACATCTTTTTGAACAAACAAAACCTTGGATTTTGTGAAAATCGAAGAAATAAATCCTTAAACTTATTGAAATCAAACAAATAAATTCTTAAACTTACTAAAACCAGGGACAACTCAAGTCTTGAAATATCTTTTGAACAAATAAATGTTTACACTTGTAAAACGAAAGAAATATACAATTTCTATTAAAATATATCAACAAATCAGTAGTAAAGTACGTATTTTTTGTTAATCTTTATTTATTTTTCCAATTCAAATGAAACTATAACAACTCACAAGTGTTTGTTCTGATCTAATGAATGTCATTTGAATATAAAAAATAAATAATTATTAACTTATTTTATAATTCACATTCGAATCTGAAAAATAAATAATGAAAATGGTTATAACTATTTTCTTTTATTAGGTTATTGTATTTTATCACGGATCTACTGATGCACTGATGGAAAAGTGGTATATATTTTTCTCATTTTATAAATATATTTAAAAAATATCTGATAACTTAATCATTCGGCATATGAAATTACATTTGGTTTTTCTTTGTTTTAAAAAGTTTAAGAAATTATTTCTTTGATTTCAATAAAAACTTAATTATTTTGAAAAAAAAAATTCGTATGTTATATCTGTAGAGAGAAAAAGAAATGGTTAAAAGTGGCAAAAATATGTATTTAGTTAATCATTATCTCCAAAAATAATATTTAAAATTTATATTAATCTATACTATATTACAAAACATTTGATAAAAATTCTTAAAAACCATTTTTTATGCATTAAGTATTGTTTATTGATGCATATTACTTAAAATTCAATAATACAAATAAATTGTACGTATGTACAACTTATTAAAGCTCTATGTTTGAATTTGTGTAACTAACTATACATAAACATAATTAAATACTGGATAATTATCTCATTTTAAATATAAAAAATCTAAAATATATTTAGGATAATCATTAAATTCTAATAAAATATTAATTATTATCTTTATAAAAAAAATATTATTAAACCAAAAATAATTGACATCATTATTAAAACTAAATTAAATTATAACAAAAAATTAAATTAAATAAATTACACAAAAAACAAGAACTTTTAATTATTAAATTTGATGCTAAATCCAATACATTTTTTTTCAAAATTTTGTGATACCTTCAAATTTATATTTTATTTCAAAAATAAAAACATTATCGTTTTTTTAATACCACATAAAATTGTATTATAACATCGATGGAGACATAATAAAACAAAACATTGAAATCGAGATGTATCTCGATGTATTGTATGAGTACTCTTCTAATTTTTTATGTTATATTTGATACATTAATACTTTATTGAAAAAAGAAAAAAGATATTGGTAGATTTTTTTTTGAAAAAGATATTGGTAGTTCATTTTCTTACCAAAAAAGATATGCTCCAGATTTTAGGTGTTAAACTGATTTTTAAGTAAACTGTTAATTTTTATTAGGTTAAAAAAGTATTTTAGATGTATCTCGCTGCATTATGTGAATATCTTTTTATCTGTATTTTAGAGTAAAACACATTGATGGTTGTTATGGTTTGTTCAAATTTTGGATTTGGTTCATAAAATAAACTATATATACTAATGGTCCATAACTTTTCATTTTCATAACACATGGTCCATTCACTTAACAATGTTAGTTAGCAACCATTATGATGGACTCATAAGTCTTTGAACAAACTATGAGGACCAAAAATACAATCTGTTCTAAAATATAACGTAGTTTACGTTTTTTATTAAAAGAATAATTTATATATCCAATCACAAATTAAATATTTTAAATAAAGTAAATATTAAATAAAAACCTTTATATTAATTTAGAAACTATAAAATTCACAAAAAGTTATGGTTTAAAAATCTCAAGTTTAAAAAAATAAAAAAAAAAGGAGATAAATTCACACATCTTTTGAGTTAAGAATTGAAATATGCGAGTAAAATATTGAAAATTAAGTTCGGTTAACATGAGATTATTAATATATAGTTAAACTACAAATAATTACAATAACAACAAAATAAGAATTAAGAGCTAAGATCAGAAAAACACTAAGGAGGCGTTTGGTTCGTAGAATGGAATTCGATGGAATTGAAATTCATCAAATGAATTTGACTTTGAAGGAATGGAATGGAATTTCATGGAATTTGACCATGCCTTGTGATTGCGTTTGGTTGCATGGAATTGAAATGAATTTGGATTAGGGAAGGAATTTGTCGGAAAGAAATTGAAATCCGAGGGTATTACCATGGAATGTAAAATCCATGAATGAAGGAATTTATTGGAATTGAAAGGATTCCAACATTTTTATTCCGTGAACCAAACATTGTAATTGGAATTTGGTCAAAGGATTTGGTCATTCCAATTCCTTTCAATTCCATCCAAATCCATGAACTAAACAGCCCCTAATTATTCAAACAATTAAAAGAATATAACTACGACAAAATTAAGTTTAGAAAAGGGAAAATTGCACCAAAATGGAACCAACTTTCACCTAATTCCTATTTTGGGGAACYAACTYTCAAAATCGTYATTTTRGGGAACCAACTTGYAYYTGATTCCTATTTTGGGGAACYAACTYKCAAAATAATTATAGAAAAATAACTAAAATTCATTTTTTTTCCAAAAATTAATGCAATAAAATCTATTTTTCATTTCAAATCTGGTTTATTTTAAATTCATATATCAAATTTAACATTTAAAAAAAATCCAAATTACCACAATAAAAATTGTTTTTTACTAATGAAAAAAAAATCAATTTAATAGAAAAAAATTAATTGATGCAGTAAAAAATAAATATTAAATATCACATTCAAGATTTTTACATCTAACCAATTGCATCAATTAATTTTTTCTATTAAATAGATTTTTTTTTTTGCATTAGTAAAAAAGTGGTAATTTGGATTTTTTTTTTTTAAATGTTCAATTTGATATCTGAATTTAAAAAAAACGAGATTTGAAATGAAAAATATATTTTATTGCATTAATTTTTGGAAAAAAAACGAATTTTAGTTATTTTTCTATAATTATTTTGCAAGTTGTTTCCCTAAAATAGAAATCAGGTGAAAGTTGGTTTCCCAAAATGACAATTTTGAAAGTTGGTTCCCCAAAATAGGAATCAGGTACAAGTTGGTTCCCCAAAATAGAAAATAGATGCAAGTTGGTTCCCCAAAATGACGATTTTGAAAGTTGGTTCCCCAAAATAGGAATCAGGTCCAAGTTGGTTCCCCAAAATGACGATTTTGAAAGTTGGTTTCCCAAAATAGAAATTAGGTAAAAGTTGGTTCCATTTTGGTGCAATTTTCCCTTTAGAAAAACACTGATTATAATTTAGTCAAACTACAAATAACTACAATAACAACAAAATATCACTACAACAAGCGTTCTATAAAAAGATGAGTTTTTAGGACACTTAATTTTTTTTTTTGCTCATATAAACCTAATTTTATTGTAATGATAGTTTTTCTTAATTGTTTGAATAATTAGTGTTTTTTCAATCTTAATTTATAATTTCTATTTTGTTATTATTATAAATATTTGTAGTTTGACTACATATTAATAATCGCATGTTAACCGAACTTAATTTTCAATATTTTGCTGACGTATTTCAAATCTCAACTCAAAAGAAATGTGAATTTTTTTAGATTTGTTTTGTTTTTCTAAACTTGAATTTTTTTAATACTAATTTTTTTATGAATTTTATAGTTTTTAAATAAATTTAAATATTTTTATTCAATATATATTTTATTTAAGATATTTGATTTGTCATTGTATATATAAAATATTTTTTAATAAAAATTAAAAAACCGTGAATTACATTATATTTTAGAATAGATTGCATTTTTGGTCCTTATAGTTTGTTCAAATACCAATGAGTCCATCATAATGGTTGTTAACTAACATTGTTAAGTGGACGGACCATGTGTGCTATAAAAATAAAAAAGTTAAGAACCACCTCTCTAAATAGTTTGTTTTAAAGGACCAAATCCAAAATTTAAGCAAACCACATGAATCACAAATGTAATTCGCTCTGTATTTTATTTTGTAAGTTAATAATTGACACAAACTGTTTAACATTAGGCTTAACAGAATATTATGAAAATTAGGTTGTTTTTATTTTAAAAAAGATTACTTCTTACAATTTTATATAAAATAATAGTTTATTTACATAAATTTTAATAATAAGAGCATCTCTAAAATGGAGAATCAAAAGTCAAAATTTTCAGAAAGAACTGATATTCATCTTTAACAGTTCTCAATTTTGGTGATTACAATATGAATTTATTATTAAAATATTTCATAAAATATATATTTTTCTCTTATATATATTTAATTTCAAAGATTTTTATTGGTGGAAAAAAGAAATTTATGTTTCATAGGTAAATATTTGTGGAGAATTCTCCAAATTTAGAGAATATCACTCTTATTTTCTTACTTTCTCCATTTTACAGAAGGTTTTGGAGAATTTATTGGAACAAAAATTATTAAATTGAAGATTATATTAGAGATGTTCTAAAAAAATCTTCAAGTTGAAATCAAAATTTCAGAAAATAGATATTTAATTATGGTAACTTTTATTATATCATTAAAATATTTTACGTATAATATTATTTATTTCTTTTAAACATTTAATTTTGAAGATTATTATTAATAAAAATATAGTAAATTATTTCTTTTTCACTGTAATTAGTTTTTTTTTAATGTAAGGGGTTATTTGTTTATCTCTTAATAATTCTATTAAGAGACAGTATCTGAATCATTAAAAGTTGAATCTTGTTTGGCAAAAAAAATATGTCTCTTAATTGTTTTAAAATCATTTGAATGATTTTGCATCATGAGTCTCCCTTAATCATTCAACACTTTAATTTCATTGTAAACAATTATATTTCATTTTACACTATATCATAAAAATCTTTAATCATTCTGATCACTTAATTATTTTATATCAAACCATTCAATAACCATCATACATCTGCAAATATAGTTCCAATAAAAAGAGTGATATATGAAGTTATTGATTAATATGAAATGTTAAAGTACTGTAGAAAAGGTATTCCCAAAGTCTGAGGCTAATGTTTATTTTATTATTTTCTATTAAATCATGTCGAATGGAGTTCAAGTGGGAATTTATAGGAATAAAATAAAAGTGAGGGTGTGGGGATCACATGTTCCAATACCACTCACAATCAATAATTACTAATAAAAACAGCAATTAATTAATTAATATAAAAAAAGTCAACAACGTTTTTGATGTAGTTGATGTGACAAGTGGTGTTTTTGGTGATTTTTTTTTGTTATAGTGAAGATTTTGGGGATACCTAACAAACTAACCGCCCTAATTTAATAAATTACATTTTTAGCTTTATTTTTTTAAAATTTTAAAAATAATTATGAGTTATTCTGTTAGTACCGTTAAGTGAGTATAAAGATTATTTTGTAATTAATGAAATTTAAGATTTTTTTTTTTAAAAAAAACAACTTTTTCATTCCCATCCAGGATCCTACAGGATTTAAATTTGTTTGATGAAACTTACGATTATTTATTTTTTAATTTTATTTTGTTTTAAATTTAAAAAAAATTATTTTCTTAATTTTTTTAAGAATTTAATCTTTTTAATATTTTAATTTTTTTTCAACTTTATTTTTTTCTAAAACTATAATTTT
>NC_037530.1:33510453-33514284 GCF_001531365.2 Cynara cardunculus var. scolymus
AAAATGTTGTAATCATAATTAATAATATTTAAGTTAATATATTGTAAAAACGAGATTATATTAAAACTAATACATTGTAGAAATTAGATTATATAAAGAATTAAATAAGTAAACTTACCATGATTTAGACGATTAAATGTTGGTAATGAAGATTGCATTAAGGTAATGGAGATTGTATTGAGAGAAAGGAGTATGAAATGTTGGTTTTGTATTGGTGATATTTAATTTGAATTGTTTATATAGTGGGATTGGGAAGAAAAAAGAAAAATTGAATATTGTTTTATTAGAAAGAAGTGAGAGTCCCAATACCCTCAAAATCAATGACGCGTGATCTAAACATATCTTCAAGTGTTTGATTAGTGATTTCACTTTGACCATTGGTTTGAGGATGGTAAGCCGTACTCAATTTTACCATCATACCCAACTATTTTTGCAAGTCGTCCCTGGAATTAGAGGTGAAACGACTGTCTTGATTGTACACAATTGACAACAGTATCTCGTGCCTCGAGATGACTTCATCGATATACAACTTGGCGAGCTTATCCATTGTCAAGGTTTTCCATATTGCCAAGAAATGAGCACTCTTCGTTAAAAGGTCCACCACCACCCATGTCGTTTCGTCACCTCTTACAGTTTTCAGTCACTAAATCCATGGTGATATGTTCCCACTTATATTCTAGGATCTTCAAGAATTGAAGGCTCTCATATGGTTGTTGGTGTTTCGCATTCACTTGCAAGCATGTCACTCACTTCTCTACATAATTGGCTACATCTAGCTTCATAATGGGCTACCAATGAGTCAGCTTCAAATCTCTATATATCTTGGTGCTCCCGAGATGAATAAAATACTTGGACTTGTATGCGTCTTCTAGCAACAACTCTCGGTTTCCCCCAGTCTGGGGTACCCAATATGCCCTAGGAATAATTTCAAACCTCGAACGTCTTCGGTTAAGAGCGAGTGTTGTTTCACCATCACTTCACTCTTGAGGTTTTCTTATAAAAGTGTTTCCCCTTAGGACATTTAATTCGCTCGATTAGGATAAACACCAAATCGGTTCTTGTAAGAGTATATTGAATACCACTACCACAATCTTTTCGACTCAGTGCATCCGCTGTCACATTTGCTTTACCCTGGTGGTAGAGCGATTCACAATCGTAGTCCTTAAGTAGTTCTAACCAACGACGCTGCCTCATATTCAACTCCTTTTGATCGAAGATATACTTCAAACTATTGTGGTCGGTAAAAAGCGTGCACTTAGTACCATAAAAATGGTGTCATCATAATTCCAAAGCGAACAATATCACCGAAAATTCCATGTCATGGGTAGGATAATACCACTCATGCTCCTTGAGTTACCTTGACGCGTAGGCAATCATTTTTCCTTATCACATCAAGATACATCCCAAGCCCATCTTGGACGTATCACTATACACCACAAAAGTCTTCAGATCCTTCCTTGTAATGATAGAATTAGAGCTCCACAGAACTTCCTTTGAAGAGTTTGGAAATCCTTCGCTTGAGTCTCGATCTACACAAGCTCACGTTCTTCCAAGTCAAGGTCGTCATGGAGGAAGCGATCTTGGAGAATTCTTGAATAAATCTCTTATAATATCCCTCCAAATCCAAGAAATGTCGGATTTCGAATGGAATCTTGGGTGGTTTCCGATTCATCATCGCTTCGATTATCGATTGATCTACTTTCACACTATCTCGTGTGACTACGTGACCCAAGACTTGGACTTCTTTCAACCAAGAATCACACTTGGAGAATTTTGCATACAACTTCTCCTTACTAAGCACCTCTAAGACTTCCTGGAGGTGTTGATCATGATCCGACTCGTTCTTGAAATAAACGAGTCTGTCTTCAATGAACGCGATTACCGACTTATCAAGGAATGGTCGGTAGACTCGGTTCATCAAGTCCATAAAAACCGCCGACGCGTTCGTCAAACCAAATGACATTATTAAGAATTAATAATGGCCATAACGCACCTTAAAAGCCGTCTTCGCAACATCATCATCTCACCTTCACTTGATGATATCCCTAATGGAGGTCGATTTTGGAGAAGCAACCTGCTCCTTGAAGTTGATTAAATAAATCATTACTGAACTGGATATTTTTTCTTCTCGGTTGCTTTGTTTAGCTCTTGCTAATCGATGCACATTCTCATAGTGTCATCCTTCTAGTTCATGAATAAGACCGGAGCTCCCCAAGGCAACAAACTCAGTCTCATAAATCCCTTATCAAGAAGATCTTGCAAGTATGACATCATTTCTTGCACTTATGATGGAGCCAAACAATAAGGCTCTCTAGCAATTGGAGCAGCTCCTAGAACAAGATTAATTTGAAATTCTACTTGTCGATCCCAAGTCGGTCCTGATCCTCTGTTGGTCACGTGCTAGGCACATTTAGGGGTTGTTTGTTTACCTCTTAATAGTTCGATTAAGAGACAACATCTGAATCATTAAGTGGTGAATCTTGTTTGGCAAAAAAAAAAAAAGTCTGTCACTTAATGGTTCTAAAACCCTCTGAATGATTTTGTATCCTGAGCCTCCCTTAACCATTAAGCGCCCTGATTTCATTGTAAACAATTACCAAACAATTATATTTCATCTTGCACTATACCATGAAAGCCTCTTAATCATTCTGACTACTTAATCATTATGTGTCAAACCATTAAGCAACTGCCAAACAACCCCTTAGCCATCTCTACTCTAGTGTTTAAGGAAAAAATTAATATGTAAGAATGTATTTAGCAATATATAAGGATGCATTAGCCCATCTTGAATAATTTTCATTTATTCTTCTACTCTAGGTGAAATGAATGACCTTAACCAAAGTGAGTTTGGTTGACTATTTGTGTCAAAAAGTATACATATTTAAGTAGGGAAAATGTCATAATCAAAATTTTCTATTTGAAGTTATTAAATTTTGAATTTTTTTAACAAATAAAACTGATTAAATACGTATTTGTAACCTATAAATCGATTGATGTAATAAAAATCTTTAAAAAGTCTGAAAAATACCAACTTACTTTCTATTTTGTGCAGTATGTCTTTGAACTTTTTTTTGAACAAATAAATCTCTTAACTTACAAAATGAAATAAATATATATATTTTCTTATCATCAACAAAATACAATAAACCAATTAAACAAATATCATTTTTATTACTAAGGGGTTGTTTGGCAGTTGCAGAATAATTTGGTACATAATGATTAAGTGATCAGAATGATTAAGAGACTCTCATGATATAGTTCAAAATGAAATATAATTCTTTAGTAAATGTTTACACTGAAATTAGGGCGTTGAATGGTTAAGGGAGGTCTATGATACAAAATCATTCAGAGGGTTTTGGAACCATTAAGAGACATACTTTTTTTTTTTGTCAAACAAGATTCACCTCTTAACGATTCAGATCATGTCTCTTCATGGAACTATTAAGAGATAAACAAACAACCCATAATTCTGTAAAAATTATGTCAAAAGCATGAATAGATGCATACAAAATTTATGCTCAAAACCTTCACAAAATATACTCAAAGTTGTTATCTTGTTTAAAATATGTATCAAAAGATATGTTTATCCCATCAACAAATGAATATAACCAAAGTTGTGTCATTTGCAATTACCAAGTAATGTCTAATTTAAATTAAGAGTCTTATTTATTGAAGACTCACTTCCATCTTTATCATTATATATATATGGTTTATTTCAAATACAACCTATCGCATTTGTACAACCAATGCAACCCAATAAATTGAAATATTTATGGAAGTGATTAGAGTTCATTTATTATGATTTAAATATTTATGGAAGATGAATACGGT
>NC_037530.1:33514864-33535031 GCF_001531365.2 Cynara cardunculus var. scolymus
GGAGGACGGTGGCCGGCGAACGGTGGCCGGAGAGAGAAGAGAGGAGGGAGGAAAGTTTTAAAATACCAAAAATATCCTTGCATTAATATTTTAATTCAAAATTGCCAAAATTATAAATTTCCTAATTTATCTATTGATTTGTGGTTAATATTGGTTCTCACGGTTACCACAAACTGATTAGTTCTCATTTGATTAGCCCCCTATATATATATATATATATATATATATATATATATATATATAGTTGGGTTCCGGTGAGAATGAAAGTTATAGTGAAAATGGATTTCCACCTTTGGATCAACACTAATGCGGTGCACCGAGATTTATCGGATCAATTATCATGATAAGTGCAATTCATGGAGTGGGGGTAACAAAATATCCAAATTCCTTCTTACAGTGTCCATCTTAACTCATATTCTTACACGGTCGTTCATGTGTATATATATACATATTCTTTTAAATTTTTTTTATTTTAATTAATTCATTTTTATCAAGTTTTATATAAAAAAAAATTAGATATATTTTTTATAAAAAAATCACAAATTTCATCTAACATGTGATATCCACAATGAAATTTATTATCTTTTTATCATTTTTTTCTCTATTTTTTGAATCCACGTTTTGAATCACATGTGATTAGTTTCGTTTAACATATGACCAATTCTGCGAATTCTTGTACATATCACATATGATAATATACGTGTGAGCATATGTTACGTATTATCACATGTGATAATAGGCGTATGAATATAATTGACATATTCTCATACGTGATAATACTTGCATCACAAAAAGATCTATAAATGTAAATATACATAATCACATATGTGCTAAAAACTTGTAAATCAAATTATTACAAATTTATCTTTGTTATGCAATCGGTTTATTATTGATTATTAGAAATCAGTTGGAAAACAAACTCAATTCCAATCTATTAGGGATTATCATGACAGTTATAGAGAATATCATTTTTTCAATTTAATTTAATAATGTTTTATTTAATTCATTTGTTAAATAAAGTATATGCACATATTCCTTCTCGGTCTTATCATAAATTAATTTGGTTTTTGCATGATTTTTCCTCATTAAGCTTGATTTGGATTATTCCGTTTGACCACCTTGTAATCTTGTTTATGTCCACAAACAACAAATGATATATATATATATATATATATATATATATATATATAGAGAGAGAGAGAGAGAGAGAGAGAGAGAGAGGAGCGTTTAAATAAAAACCACTCAATTTGTACAAACCGTGAAAACCACATTCAACCAATCATAATTTTTCATTTTGTTCATTTTTTTGTGATTATGAGAGATTGATTAACCATTTTTATTGTGGAGGGTATTAATCATGGATATTATGTCTTCATTATTTTAATTTTAAATAAATACATGAAACAATTTCATTAAATATTGTATGAAACAATTTCATAACCATATATGATATAAATTCATCAAAAAAAAGTATTATATGAAACAATTTCACAATATTAAACAATTTCATGAATTTTTTTTTCATAAGATTAAACAATGAAATCGACGTATGAGAATGGTTTGTACGGTTTGTACAAATGAGGGTGGTTTTCATTTGATCGCTCCTCTATATCTATATATCTATATCTATATATCTATATCTATATATCTATATATATATATATATATATATATATATATATGAGTCCATTCAAGGAAGAACTGACTAGTTTGTGGTAATCGTGAGATCCAATCTCAACCATAAATCAATAGATAAATTAGGAAATGTATAATTTTGAATTAAAATTTTAATACAATGACATTTTAAGTATTTTCTCTCATCTCTTCTCTCTCCGTCCTCCGGTGATACCACTGTGATACCTAAAAATATTGACTCTGTTAAACAAAAGACACAATGTGATACCCAAACATATATAAGATGCATTGAGGTACCACTATGTTACATCTCCGATCGACCACACAAACGACCTCAGTGGATCTCACGGTTACTACAAACTATATATATATATATATTTCTTTAAATGGTTAATTGCTCTTTGGTTATGATAAAAGGAAGCTTATATTCTTTTTATTTCATAAGTTTTAGGATTTATTTATTTAGAAAAAAATTCAAAAACTTAATTACTTGAGATATGAAAATACGTTAGAAAAGCTTTTCAGATTGTTTCAAAGATTTACCCGTTACAGAGATGCATTTAGAGCTTATCTGTTCATGAAAAATTTGAAGACTCAAAATGTCAAACTTTAATGTGACACTTTTTCTATGAAGTCAAAAAAGTGAAAGAAACATGTGTTCTGCGTTTTCTTTCATTGTCCATGTCGTTTTATCATGTTGAAGCTTGAACAATAACATAACCATCCCCTAACATCTGGTCTCGACGCAAATTCAGGGGGTGTTTGATAAGATGTATTAAACAGTAATTAATGGGAATGAAAATAAAAGAAATTGTTTGGTTTTTTATAATATAATAGGTCTATTCCCTCAGAAGCCCAAATTTTCATTCCAGGTTAAACTGAGGGGAATGAAAACTCATTCCCATTTTTATTCCCTGTCATTTACATTTTCATACCCATTTTCATTCCTCTGCTTGAACCAAACGCCCCCTTAGTGTCGAATTATTTATACCAAGAACACGCACCAACCATCAAATCTGTATATATGAAAACCTCCTCTATTTTTATTTAAACACCTCTTTTGTTCTTGGAGTCCATGTCAACTAGACACGAATCATCAAACCTGTATCTGGCTCTAGCTCCAGAAACTTATCATTTTCTACATAAATTTACAAAATTCTGAAAGAAACCAACCATGAAGAGTTTTTTGTTTTTCATCAAAAGATAGGTAAGGTAATTTTCAAGTTAAGTTTGCAAAGACAATTCATATGTATTAAGCTACTTGTACTATTATTTATTCTTAATATAATGAACAGATAAAGATACCTTCGAATCAAGCAGGGGAGATCGTTAAGCCTCGTAATACGATCCATCTTCCTCTCTTTGTATCTCACTTGTGTTTGTAACTACCGAACTCCCTCCACCGATATCCGATACACCGCCTGATTCAGATAACTTGGTCACCCTCTGTAACTCGTCGGTCACCTCTGCTGAACGCGCTAGGAACTCTTCATCTGTCAATTGTTGTTCCTTTTCAAAGGGTGATTTTTTCGGCTGCCTGATGGCGGCTGCTGCTTCTGCCATTGCTACAGGAGGTGGCTGTGGTGGCACCCACGCAGGTCGTTGGACAGGTCTCTCACTGGGACGGCCTGTCTTGTTCTCTTCTGGTTCGGCTTCAGTGATTCGTACATTCTTTTGTTGCCACCAAGGAGCCGAACTATCCCCGTTAGACTGATAGACAGATGCAGATGGCCCATACCCGTTATCTTGACCAGAGGAATTAAGTCCATTGTTGTTTTCATGAGGATAGGTTGAGCTTCCCTGTGATTGCGCAGCCTCCCAAGGCTAGTCGATAGAAGCACAGAAATAGTGTTAGTGGCAATTGGGCTGGTATAAAGAATACGTAAAATAGAAGCAAATATGTGTCCAAAACATATTTATTTAAAATACAGTGTAAATAAGGAAAGTTCGAGTGATAACCATAAATATTTTGAGAACCTCGGATTCATGATGAATTGAATAATCATGGATATTATTTGTCATGGATAGCATACATTTTTATCATGACATTCATCATGAATAAAGCATAAACAGTTGATTCCCAGGTTCTCAAATATTTACTGTAATCATTTGAACCAGCCCCTACCATAAGCTATGTATCTAAATATATCATTCATTCCACAAGCTCAAGTTCAGGAAAACGAAATTGCAAACTTCAGATGCAATAAGCATGTAGAAGCTGAACCTTTGGTTTCGGTGCTAAGCGAGGATTTGATACAGGTTGGTCAGGGTTTGGTGGCAGATCATTGATGTCCTGAAGCAAATGAAAACCGTTAAGTATTAGGACTAAACGTACTCAAGATAAACCTCCCCTCCATGGGAGCCAAAAAGAAGAAAGAAAAAGTCTATTTACTCGGATGTTGGGAGGCCTCTCGCCTCTTTGAACCATAGCCATGATCTGCAAGCCAAAGCATCAAAAAGTGGAGCTTTAGCACAACCTAAGAATTTCTTACCTAACCTTGAAACTAAATTAATTGTCATTACAATTGCTTTTATTTTGATGCTATGAAGGTTTTATTGCTTTACGAAGGTGAAAAAGGAAAGAAGAGAATGATGGTTTAGCAGATTAGCCTGTATTTTTCATGTATATAATAGCTGACAAATTGGCACACAGAAACATTACCTCCATATAAGATTTTGGGTGGGGTGGTTCTACAGATGCAGGTGGTGGTGACAAGGATCTTACTGTTCACAAAAAAAGCATTTGTCATGCAAATAAACAACTAATAGTAAGAAACAAAACGCACGTCCAGTTTTTTACCAGTGATCATTACCTGAGCGTGAGTCGTGGTCTGCCCTACTGCCATTTGCATAAGACGGCTGGCATATTGCAAAAATAAATGAATTAGTGGAAGACAAATGACTTATAGCATCAAATGGTCTTTCTACTGAGGCACTGTAAAGATATGTGTATATCTAACTCACCCTTGAGCTCGTGACTTGAACTTCTCGCCCTGGAATGTTGCTTTGTCCTGAAAAATACATGGAAACTTAGCAAGCTGATATAAGAGGAACATTTGTTGTCTTGTCCATGGTGATTTGACCAAATATTCAAATTGACATAATTTATTTTTCAATATATATTTCTTTTAAGAAAAACCAAAATATAGTTTTGTAAAAGTTAACAAAATTTTGGATAGATAATTTTTTTTCGATTTTGCTATATTTATCAATGTTCTAGTTTTAACTTCATCACATCGCATGTAGGACAACATGATAAGCAAGAAGGATTACACATGACATACTAAAATTATTAGTGTTCGTATATAGAGTATAGACTAGCTAAATTGATATGTTAGGCTTGGTGGTTCAGTGCCAACCCTTCTTTTCACATTCGAAAAGGTTTTAGAAACTAGTAATTCAACCAACAAAAACGTTCTTTGATCTTGCTAAAAGAATGCAAGCAAGTTTTCATGCGAGTTAAAATATTTTTACCCTGAGCACTAAAAGACTTTTTTCAGGTATGATAACTTTAGAAACGCATAAAAGAAAGAGCAACACATATATTATCAGATCATATATTATAATGAGAGACGATACTGCTGTTCAAGAAGTTGCAATTAATTAAGATATGCAAAAGTTCGTATGCTGTTAGGAAAACCATTTCTATATGATTAAAAGCAACTTCTGCTCTACTGCTACCTTCCAACTTCTTTATTGAGTTACTCATCGATTTCATTTCCTGTACTTGCATGTCCAAGAGACTCATGAGTTCCCCAAAGTATCTTTTCTCTGGAAAAAGCGAATGTGTCATCAGATACAAAGAAAACAACTCTTATACGTCAGTGAAGAAGGGGATAAAAGAAACAAAGGAACATCAAAACAAGAAAAATAAAGATAATGAAATTTAGGCAGTAGTTTACAATCCCACCTTCAGTTTTTGATAGCAACATCTCCTGGCTGGCACGTGCAACATCTGATGCTGCTGCCGCTGCAGCTTTTGCAGCAGCAGCAGCTTCTTCAGCTAGTGTTGGTTTTGCATCGGCTTTCTTTGCAAGGTCCTCTTCTCCTTCTTCATGAACAACTTTACGTATCCAAGATTTCAATCTAGGAACAACAGCATTCTAAGACCAAAAAAATTGTTACCCGATTGCATAATTCAATAAAAGATCTGAAGTACTTGGTTACCTCAAAGTAAAAACATAAATGGTAAAGGGATAAAGAATAATTTTGCATGAGAACTGTTTCACTGATTGAACAGCAACATCAACCAAAAGGTAGAAAGTCAGCTAATAGTTAACTGCAACACACCACCAACTTGAAAGTCAAATTCCTTGGTGGAGCAATTTTAAATTGTTTTTACCTTAAAAACTACAGCTGTCCCAGCTCCTGAGATAGCAAGAACTCCTACGGCAAGAAGAGCATGTGACCAATGGAACCGTGATGATGTCAAGGTCCCCAATTTAGAATCCGGAGCAGCTTGAGCAGCTGCTGCAGGTTGCTGATATTGAGTTGGCGGTTGTGCTTGAATGTTCGATATAGGCTGTGACTGGCCACCTATTATCAGATTCATAGAGATAATAGAACGTGAGATATCTTTTACTTTCTTCACTTCAAAATTAGGCACACGCTATTAATGTCTGTTAATTGGGACTCCCAAATCCTATGCTGGTGTACGCAAATTATACAGTCCGCTTATCAGTGCAAGGGAGAATGTTCGCTACTTTCACGTGACTCGGTAAGTCGCTCAACATGTCACGAACGACTTAAGGTATAATACTTGCGACTTCAATGTGATGTGCCCAATAAGTCCCGTACGAGAAACTGGACAACATTATAAGCAGTCTCAAGTCACCAATATGTCACATGTACTTTCAAGGAAAAACTGGGCCAGCAGCCAGGTGACTTCCCCCGAAAGGACTAGATGGGTTTTATTGCCATTTCTAGGTCACTTTGTTGGTCATCACATAATATACAAATAAACTTGGGTTGAACACTAGATTTGGGATTTAAGATTAACTAGCATTGATTAATTACAACAATTTTCAATGACTTGGGTTTATAACAATCATAAATATGGTCGTACATATGGTTGTACAACTTCCTATAACTGAAAAGCGTTTCTAGTGTCTAGTGGTTCAAGTATATTATTAATAGTATTGCATGTCAAACCATGACTGTTCTAGAGAAACAAAATTCACCTTGATTTGCGACAGCCGCCTGAGTAGTTGAAAGACTAGGGGATTCATCCTGCCATTCACATCAGATGTGAAACCAAATTATTAGTCTTATAATTGCATGTAAGGTACCACATTATGATGGAACATTATCAGTTGGCACTAATGGCAGATTAACAGTCAATCACAGGAAAGGGAAACTGGAAAAAACATGCATGACCAGAGGCAAAAAAAGCTTTCATACAGGAACACGTCGAAATGCTTCATCTATCTCCTCCTTCGTAAGTCCCTTCCTCTCAAGAAAAGACCGTCTATACATAACAGGAGATCCCTTAACCTTAGGGTGTGAAAGGAACTTCACAGCATTCTGCACTTGTTCCTCTCGTATTGGTTCTGTATTGACAAATATTGATGTTTCCTTGGCATCCGCTTTGTTGGCATCTTGTTGATCATCAACCGTTGGCTTTACCACCTCCGGAACTGTAGTCATAAGTTAAAACATAACTCTTATCAACTAAAGATTTATTTTAATATGCAACCATATCACTTATGGAGATCTTAAGGTTCATCCGTCCTCATCAAAGTCATAGGAGATGATGTACCTCCTGGGTCATGGGACATGAAGGTCATAATCCGATTAAAAAGTGCCTTCAGAGAAACTACAACTGGCTATAAATATAGAGAAATTGAGGGCATAATATAACTTTAACCGCTCTTCTCAACAGTAGATTCACTTTCAAACTAGGTTATCTCTCTAAATATTTTGACATCATCTACAGTGTTTTTAGCCATTCCCTCACCCTTAGGCGGTTCCACGGGAACAAACCGCTTGTTCACTGTGAAGGCTAGCCCTCGTTCTATGAAGGCTAGCAGAGCTAAGTCGTACGGAACCAAAATAGATGCTGCCATTATGCTTGTATTCTTATGAAAAACTTCCACAAGTAATCATAGGTTCTAACTAATTTTTGAAGTTGAAACATGGTCTGGTTTCAGTCAAATGCCAAACTGTATCGAATTTCAACCAGGGTATACCATAAGGGGGAAAGGGGAAGTCAATTAATTAAGATGAGCAACACACGTATTACTTCACTTAGAACTAATCTCAAACTAGGTATTTAATCAACTTCAACGTTGATAATCAAATAAAGCAGAAACTTGATCTAATTTTTCTCCTAAACAATTCAAAACACAAAACAGACAGTATCTAAAATAAAGTGGTCTTGAAGTAGATCAACTTAATTAAGCATAAATATTGATAAATTCAAACTCGCATATACATACATATACGATCCAGAGTTATATATAGAGAAAGATACCTGGATTCTGGGGATTTCCGTCAGTAGGGTTTGGAGGAGCTGCCATCTTCACACTGAAATTCCAGAAAACAGCAAAACCATAAGCCGATACACAAAGATTTGTGCTTCTCGTTTGAGCAACTTGAAGATTAAAACAAACGATCAGAGGGAGTGATGAAAGCTTACCGCAGGAGATTATGTCAGCGACAGGATTAGGGACGAGGGGTTTGCTCATCCCGAAGCCAAAGTTTACATAATTGCATTGCCACGTTTGATTATATGGTCCTTGGAGTTTTCATTGATTTGTATATTTAGTCCTCCTATTTCTCTATTCAACGTCACAAAGAAGGGAACCCAGGCCATGGTGGATGATAATACCATCGTTTTTTTAATTAAACTGGATATTCAACCCATTATATGAGACGACTAATCTCAGGACGACCACCTATTTTACAGATAATCCGGAGTCATCGCATTTGAACCTCCGTGGTCACAAGAAGATTTTTATTTTTTCTTGGATTTAAATCTGGAACCTACAGATACTTTTGACTTTTAGAGCCAAACTCAAACTAATCAGGCACCACCCTTGTGGTTGATAATACCATCGTTGTAATCATCTCAAAAGGTTAATTACATAATTTGAAAGGTTTAAACAGATTAGATTTTTAATCTGAGATGCAAATGCAATGACATTTTCATTATATTAATTGCCATTGAAAACTTTTTGAGTTTTATAATATCTTTCTTTATGATCTAATTAATTACTATAAATAAATATATCGTTTTTGAAATAGTTTATAAGGAAGTTTTTTTTATTAACCTGGATAAGTAATCCGTTATGCGAACCGACCAATTACAGAATAACCACCTATTTTGCAGATAGCTTGGAGTCACCGCATTTGAACCTCCGTGGCCACAAGAGGATTTTTATTCCTCCTTGGATTTGAACCTGTGACATCCAGGTACTTTTGACCTTTGGAGTGAAGCTCAAACCAATCAATCATCACCCTTGTGGTTGTTTATAAGCAAGTTTTTTTATTAACCTGGATAAGTAATCCGTTATACGAACCAACTAATCCCAGAACGACCACCTACTTTGCAGATAGCCCGGAATCACCGCATTTGAACCTCCGTGGCCACAAGAGGATTTTTATTTCTCCTTGGATTTGAACATGTGACCTCCAAGTACTTTTGACCTTTGAAATCAAGCTCAAACCAATCAATCACCACCCTTGTTATAAGCAAGTTTATTGCAACACTACTTGTAGTAGTGTTTTGATTTAGTTATAAAGACATGTTTTAACGATGTTTATGTAATATAAAACTAAACTTATACTTATTTTATTTCATAGATAATAAAAATGTATTAAATATATTTTTTGAAAAATTGTTAATTATTTAGGATATGTGAGGTATAATGTTTATATTTATATTTATATCATATCTAATGGTTATTTAAAATCGTAAATAATAGATTTGTTTGTATTAGTTGATATATTATATTATTAGAGATTTGTTTCAATTATATCTTGAAGGACTAGAAGGGTACTCGCACAATGCAACGAGATATATCTCGATTTTATTGTTTCCTTTTATTATTTGTTTATTGATATAATACAGTTTTATATTGTTTTGAGAAAATGATAATGTTTTTATTTTTAAATAAAATATAAATTTAAAGATATTGTAATTAAAATTCTGAAAAAAAAATCGATATTAGTATCAATTAACTGTTTAAAAGTTCTCGTTTTTTGTGTAAAGTTTTTGATTCAATGTTTTTATTATAATTTAATTTAAGTCTAATAATGATTCAATTTATTTGTGGTTTAATAATATAATTTTTTATAAAGATAATAATTAAGTATTTTATTATAACTCAACAATTATCCTAATTATTTTTTAGATTTTTTATATTTAAAATATGATATTTATCATGTATATGATTATGTTTATCTGCAGTTAGTTACACAAATTCAAAAATGAAGGTTTAATAAATTGTACTTATGCATAATTTACTTGTAATCTTGAACTGTAAGTAATATGCATCAATATACAGTACTTCATGCATAAAAAATAGTTTATAAGAATTTTTGTCAAATGCTTTTAATATAGTATAGATTAGCTATTTTTTGTTTTGATGATAAAATCAGATTTGGTTATGATTATGGTTTGGATTATTTTTATATTAGACAAGATAATTTAATTATCCCGTGGCATTATTTTTTAAAATAGATAAGAGATAACAACTAGCAATTTGGATTTGATTAGAGTATCTAATCTATCAAAACACTTTAATACCCTTTATTATTTAACTTCAGGTTATAACCCTTAATTATCCCTTAAAAATTGAAATTCATGTTATTCTTGTAAATTAATCATTTCTTATTTGAGCCCCTCGCTCTCTCTCACACACACACATATATATACTAGAAGGATACTCGTGCAATGCAACGAGATAAATCTTCATTTTAATGTTTAGTTTTTATTATTTGTCTATATCGATATAATACGATTTTATTTGATTTTAAGAAAACGATAATGTTTTTATTTTTGAATGAAATATAAATTTGAAGATAGTATAAAAAAATAAAATCGATATTAGTATCAAATTAACTATTTAATAATTCTCTGTTTTTTTGTGTAACTTCTTTAATTCAATTTTTTATTATAATTTAATTTAGGTCTAATAACAAAGTAATTTATTTTTGACTTGATAATATAATTTTTATTAAAGATAATAATTAAACATTTGGTTAGAAACTCAATGATTATCTTAATTATATTTTAGATTTTCTATATTTAAAATATATGTTTATCCTGTATTTGATTATGTTTATTTGCAGTTAGTTACACGAATTTAAAAATGAAGTTTTCATAAGTTATACTTATGCAAAATCACTTGTAATCTTGAATTTTAAGTAATATGTATCAATAAACAGTATTTCATGCATAAAAAATGGTTTTTAAGAATTTTTATCGAATTATAATATAGTATAGATATATATAACAAATTTTGCAATATAATTAAAGGTGGTACTTTCAAGGCTAGGCTTGATCCTAGATGGCATGAGTCCTCTATTTTTGAAGGCGTAGTTCTTACTTAAAACTTAGTATTATGTATTCATACTTAGGGGTGTTTGGAATTTCTTATTTCGGTGTGGTACCGGTAATAAACATTTTTTAGTGTTTGGATAAATAACTTATACCGGTAACAAAGAGTTTTTGAAGAAGTTAAACCCTTCTGACTTATAATAAGTTAATAAGTGCTTTTATATAAAAGCATAAGTTGTTTCAATTAAGCAATCCTAAACACCCCTTAATCACGAGTGTAATAAGTTAGCTCTTCGTACAAAAAGTTTCACTAATTTTTGGACAGATTGATGCTGCACCAAGAGCCATTCCTAGGGCCTAATTTTCATTGTTTGGAGTGTTTTTTTCGTTTGTTTGCTTCGATTGAGTCTTGATTGTTTGTTTTTAGCTTTGTTCGGTTGGGTTTGTGATGTTTGGGTTTTGGTGTCTAAGGCGCCGTTTACCTAAATGCTTACCCTGGTAAGTACTTAACATTAGGAGTCAACACTATAATTATTTTGTTGGGTAAGATTGTAGTACATTAAAACGTTTCTTATACAACAATTTACATGGTAAGCGCTTACCTGGGTAAGAGTCGTCACCCTCACTTACCGGGTAAGACTTTCCATCCTTATCATCGCTCTTACCGGGTAAGATTCTTGGTCCTTGTCATGTTCATTCGGTAAGAAAAATTACCCAGTAAGTACTTACCGGATAAGCGTTTAGTAAACGGCCTCTAAGTGTCTTAAAAGGATTCTTCTTCATGTTTTCTTTTTTGCAACAACTTATATCTTGATTTTGTTCCTTTTAATTGGTTTAATAAATTGTTTTCTTTTAATTGAAATAAAAAATATACAAATTTACATTACAAGGTTTAGATTTTTTTTTATTAACCTGAATATCCAACCCGTTATGCGAGCCGATTAATCTCAGGACGACCACGTGCTTTGCAGATAACACAGAGTCACCGCATTTGAACCTTCGTGGCCACAAAGGGATTTTTATTCCTCATTGGATTTGAACATGGGACCTCCTAGTACTTTTGACTTTTGGAGCCAAGCTCAAACCAATCAGACACCACCCTTGTGATTATAAGGTTTAGATTTAAAAGCTAAGGCTTGATGGAAATTGGGACTGGTCTCATAATTAGGTTTAAAAAGGGTAGGGCCTAATAAATTTCAACTCAAATACCAACTGAAATAAACTGTTCGATTAAAGAAGCTCAACGATGTTCATAAATGATTAAGATTTTTCATTAAAACTCCCAAAAAAATGGATCTACAAATCAACGCCCATCTCGTTTACGAGATTTGATGAGATTTGGTGAAATTTAAAAATGGATTTCATGTTAATTTCGAGTTTGGTTTAAAAAAAAGCCCGAAATGGAAATTCATGATTTTAATAAAATTCCATAAACATTGAATTTGGGAATCTTATTGAAGTAATTGGTATTTCATAAGATTTATTTATAATAATATTTTAGAATATGTTAAAAACGTGTGTATAATCATAATTAATTAAAATAAAACTAAATTATGCTCTAATATAAAAATAATTAAATACTTTTTTATTAATGGATTACTACAAAACAAGTGTTTTTCACATATTTTAAAAAATTATTACAAACAAATCCTGTAAAATCCAACAAAATATTAGTTATGGATCCACTTGGTTTGCAGGATTGTTTTTAGGGATTTGGATTTCATTGAGAGGTTTGAATTTGGATTGAAATGAATTTGAAATTATTGGTGTGTTTGGTATGTATGATTTGGAATGGAGATTCCATTACTTATAAAAAAATTATAAAAATAATTAAATTACATTTTTATTAATTGATTATTACAAAACAAATGTTTTTTATATTAAAACCTTATTTCATACAATTATACTAAAATCCCGTGAAATCTCGAGCACCTCCTAAGGATTTCAAAATCCTATGTTTGTAGGATTTCAAATCTGGACAATCCAACAAACCAAACATGAGATTGAAATGAATTTGCCAAATTTTCCTAACTAAATCCGTTCCATTCATGCAAGCCAAATGAAACATATGAGATTTCTAAATTCTAAGATTTTAGCTTTCTTTAAACCAAACGATAAGATTAAAATAAGATCAGACCAATTTCATATTGACTTATTCCGGTGTTACATCAATAATAAGCACTTTTGAGTGTTTGAATAAACAATTTATATCAGTGTCAAACAGGTAATAGGAGTTTTTGAAGAAGTTAAACCATTCTGACTTATAATAAATTGATAAGTGTTTTTTTGTAGAAAAACATTAATTATTACAAAAATAGCACAACTTTGTTTTTTACATACCGCAACCACTAAGGGCATCTCCAATGGGGTGTCATGGGGAGTTTAATGGGAAGGGAGTTCAATGGGCATTACACGCATCATGGGAGGAAGATGGGACCCACTATTTTTTTTTATTATAATTAAATTTGTAAGGATTTAATTATGATATTATATATATATATATATATATATATATATATACACACACACACACTATATAATATGATATTTATTAATCAATTAATTAATTTTAATTTTAATTTTTCTAGCTTTGGTACTTTTTAACTGATGTATTTTAGTCTCGTACTTTTTATTAAATGTATTTTAATTTCGTTTCATTTTCATTTTAATGTATTATTCCTTGTTTTTAGTAGATTTTTAAATTTGTTGGTAAAATTATATTTATAGATAATATATATATATATATATATATATATATATATATATATGATGTGGAAATCCATTAAACTCATTGAAATGTTATGGAGTGTGGGTATAAAATGATAGAGTTGTATGGTGAGTAGAATGCTGATGTGGCAGTCCATGACACTCTGGTAGAGTGTCATGCACTGGAGATGCCCTAAGGTTGATCTTAGGTAATTATATCTCCAAAATACATTGTAACATCTCAAACCCTACATAATAAATGAGATAATTTATTTTTAGTCTTGGACGACATATTATGAACCTTTTTACAGAAGTTCTTGATATCATCGTCAAACCTATGCATAAATTCAAAATAAAACTCAAGATCACTGTTTTCGAAAACGTTAAAGTTAAACTTAATATATTTTCGCAAATCACGTTATATATATAATTTATAAATTTTGTAAATATAAAGCAACAAATTGGTCAACTACGTTTTAAATCAACCAAAACAATGACGATAAGTTATCACAACTAATTACTGATAAGTAGTGACGAACGTATGTGGTTTGTTGGGTATACATGCATATTTTAAAAGAAATCGAGTGTAAAAAATAATAATTTGTTATAATAATTAATCATTTACGTTAAATGCTATTGTCCGACTTTAACGCTTGTCTTCATCTGATTTATTGATCCATCCATGTTTGTACTCTCCATTGCAGCACTTAATTATGGTTGATGTAGACACTTGTTATCTTATTTCATCCTTTTTGTATGGAGAATGAGTGGGGATTGAAATGATATCCTCAATTTGGAGGACTCTAGATAAGTCTGAATTAACACTACCCATATTTTGAGATATGAGAGTGGAACTGTGGCGAGGATCTGATTTGTCAACAACGTCATCTTAAGAGGGAACTGAGGAGAAGATTGTTATTTATGCATTGATTGAAATGATAAATGATTTGAGAAAATATTAAACTACATGTTAGATCGACTCTTCTTTCCGAGCATGTCAACAATTATCATTGAGATGATGTGGCAGCTTCATTTTTTCCAATGATTTTTCTAACAAGTTCTTTGGAGAAGTAATCTCCAAAGTTGATATTCCTTTGAAAAATGAGTGCATGAACAAATGTGTTGGTGTAGCTCGAAGATTGATCATAACCACTTGCCTTGCTGCTTAAGCAATAAGTCAATTAAGAAAATAGATAGTACCATACACTGCTCATATCCTTCCTTAGAAGGGTTCCAGTTGCATATGCCTTTGGTTGTTTCTTTCGATATTCTATGAGATATAGAACATCTTCAAGGTCTTCACTGGATGCTAGATCTTCAAACGTCATAGATTTTGATGATGGTAGATGAAGAATGTGAGCAACATCATCGACACTGAATGTGAGGTTTTTGTTAGACGGTACACTTGCAATTACCTTTTCGAACTCCACATCATAGATACAAGAACACCAAAAGTTTCCCAGTAACATGGAGCTCGTTCTTAGGTCGAATGTTAATGTATGATAGATTGGGGTTTCAGAGAGAAAGTTCATTAGTAGGTGATGATGAAAAGAACCATCGTGTTTTGATAGATAAGCTATGTAGTTGGTACCTTTGAGTAACATTCTTTAGTGGTGAAGGCCGCATTCGGAGAAGATGAGACTTGAAAGAAAGTTGCCATTGATGAACATCGAAAAAGATGAAGGAGGTCTAGACACATGTTCAGTGGGATGAAATGATGAAGGGTAAAAGTAATTTTATGGAATAAGAAGTGAATTTATATGATAAGAAGTAATTATAAGATTAGGGTTGATGCAGCGATTGAAATGACATATTAGGCTTTGGAAGCAATGTCGACTCTTCGAACTCTGACACATAATTACAGTCATCATATTGGGTATATCACAATCTCTTGGAGTCTTCAAGGAATATACGGAATGTGAAAGAAATTAGTGAAGAAGTCGGATGAAGAAGACATCCGATCAAGAACTGGATCTGGTGGAAAATAATCATAATTCTTTTAGGGGATGGAGAGAATGGATAAAAAGAAATTCCAACATCATGTAGGTGTGGATGGAGTGAATATCTGATCAAGACAATATATATATATATATATATATATATAATCGAAACATCAGATTTTCATCGGATGTAAGACAATTATGGTGAGACCATAAAGTCAAGAAATTTTAAGAAGAAGTAATACCTTGCCAATTTTAGATTTTGTAAGTTCCAAAATTTCATACTTTAGATCTTGAATTGAGTAAAGATATTTTGAATGAAAAGGTTCAAAAGTAAAATTGTTATGAAATGACAAAATGATATATTGATCAATTATATTGTTTTAACTTTCACCATTTAATATTTTCAATTCACTGATAAGATATTTGAACATTGATTGAACTAAAGGTTTAGTAAATAAATCAGCCAATTGATTATCTGTTGGAATAAAATGGAGTTTTACATTTCATTTAGATATGTGGTCTTTGATGAAGTGATACCTTATTTCAATATGCTATGTTCTTGAGTGTAGAACATGATTGTTGGCAATGTAAATGACATTGAAATTATCACATAGAATGGGTATAGCAGACAATTTGAGCTGTACAGTGTCTAACAACAACATATCCAGCTTTGGCAATAGATGTTGAACTTGAGTTTTATTTCTTACTTGACTCACTCATAAGTTTGCTACCTAGAAGTTGGCAGTTTTCTGTACCGTTTTTCTTGTTTATTTGGAAACCTGCATAGTTAGAATCTAAATATCCAGTGGGATCAAAACTTATAGCTTTGGGTACCAAAGAGCTAGGTTAGGAGTACCCTTCAAGTACCTAAAAATCCTTTTTACAACGACAAAATGTGATTATTTCAGATTGGCTTAATATCTTGCACAAACATGTGTAGATAACATAATATCTAGGCAACTATTAGTTATATATAAAAGAGAACCAATAATTCCTCTATAGTTGGTTACATCAATTAATTGGCCATTAGGGTTAGAGTGTAACTTTGATGAATGAGTCATTGGTGTTTTCATGGGTGAACAATGTTCAAACTTAAATTTCTTTGTCAAATATTTGAAAAATCTACTTTGACTAATGAAAATGCGATCATTGGTTTGTTTGGCTTTAAACCAAGAAATAAGGTTAGTTCATCCATCATACTTATTTCATATTTTCTTTTCATAAGATTCGCAAAATTCTAGCACATAGAAACATTTGTTGCACCAAATATTATATCATCTACATATATTTAGACAAGAATGACGTTATTATTAATATTTTTGAGAAATAGTGTTATCACACTTGGCATGACTAAATTCATTATTAAGAAGCAGGGTGGATAGAATGTCATACCATGTCCAAGGAGCTTGTTTGAGACCATAAAGTGTTTTGTCTAGCTTGTATGCATGATCAGAATGAATTAGAGCTTCAAATCTTGGAGGTTGTTTCACATATATTTCTTCTGACATTTTGCCATTTAGAGAGGCGCTCTCCATTTCAAAAACTTTGAAGTTTTTGTAGATAACATATGCTAGAAATATTTTGATGGCTTCAAGTATAGCTACAACACCAAATGTGTCATCATAATCTTTTCATTCTTCTTGAAAGTTTCTTTAAGTCACAAGTCTGGCTTTGCTTCTGACAACAATGTCATCTTCATACATTTTGTTTCTAAAGACCCATTTTGTAGATCTTCTTGTTTTAACATGATCTCCTATGATTTTTTTTATGGGGTGACTTTTTGTCCACTTAATGGAAGGAAGAAGAAAGATAGATGAAGAGATATTTGTTGAGTTGTATGAGGTGATTGAGGATAGATTATGAAAGGTTTCAGATGAAGGTTCAATCATTCTTAGTCAAGGGAGACTCCTGTACTTTAGATTCGTTATTGACAGGTTCAGATGAGAAAAATGGATTAAAGGGTGGAACCTGAAGAGTGGTTGAAGAGGGGTTCTTGAATGAATTTCATTAGGTATGATTAGATCCATTTATTGAGTTCATCTTCATCGAAGGTATTTGTGGATGACTAAGGTGCTGTTTCATTTTCATCAAAATGAACATGTATTGACTCATTAATACATTGTCTTCTTCTATTGTAAACTCTGTAAGCTTTTGAGACAACATAATATCCTAAAAAGATTCCTTCATTGGATTTTGGATCAAACTTTTCAAGATGATTTCTATCATTTAAAACATTACAAATGCCTCTAAATGTATGGAAGAAACCAATATTTGGTTTTTGTCCATGGAAGATTTCATAGGGAGTCTTCTGATGTCTTTTTACAATAGTAGCTCGATTTTTAGTGAAACAGACAATGCTCACAACTTCAGCCCTGAAGTAGGTGGGTAGACATGCATCACTGATCATCGATCTAACAACCTCACATAGAGTTTTATATCTTCTTTCTACAACTCTATTTTATCGAGGAGTTCTAGCTGTAGAAAAAATTGTGAGAAATACCTTTGTTTCAACATAAATTTTCTAGAATAGAATTTTTATGATAAGCATTGATTGTTGAACCGAATCGCTTTAGATTTGACCCGACTTACCACTATTGCAATTTTAACTGTGAACAAGGGGCCAGTTAGTTAATTATTATTTAGTGGACTCGACATCCGTCAATGACAATCTTACCCGATAAAGTAAATTATAGTGTTGACCCTAGGGATGGCAAAAAAAAACCCGATACCGATGGTGAAAATCGAAAGTTTCGGGCCAGGTTCGGAGACATTTTATCGAGGACGGGGAGGGGATCGGGGACAAATTTGGGGATTTTAACGGGGGCGGGGGCGGTGATCAACGGCCCGACCCGGCCCGATCTGTATATATATATATATATATATAATATCATTAAAAAAATAGTAACAGTAAAATTTAAAATACTTTTATCCACTTTACCTCAACAACTCAAATAAAGCTCACAAAAAAGTCTATTTTATTTGTCTAAAATCGTGATTTTAGTTGTATAATGTTTGAATTTCTGTTTAATTCTATATTGTAATCTAATACATTGTTTGTAATTGGTTCGGTTATATTTAAGACATTTAAACTTACATCTTTAAAAAAATTGTAATTTACTTTTAATTGTGAAAATTAGCATATTGTAATTTTTTTCAGATCGGTTCCGGTTTCGATTTCGGTTATAACCAACGGTGAAAGAGATGATTTTTACCTTTAACAGGTTCCCCAACGGGGATCGGGAAAATCGCGGGGACCCGATAAGAACCCCGACGGGGATCGGGGCGGTTACGGTGACGGTTTTAGCTATCGGTTTCGGGGACGGGGATACCAATACCCGGCCTGTTGTCATTCCTAGTTGACCCTTATTGGTAAGGGTTTGTATAAACGACTCCTTAGCTTACGGCACAAGATCTCTAAAATATCAGTCGAACCTGTCAACTGATAATCTAAATTAATACCGCCGGACCATTTATTTTCTAAAAAAACTCAATTAAATAATGTTTTTAAACATTAACAATAAGCTTATGTAGCAATTGATGAAATATGATATGATTATAGATTACGTACTACTACTTGTTTGCAACATACGTGACAAATTAACACTAGTTTTAAGATATTTAAAAACGTATTCCATCCCTCGCTCCTTGCATTCAGTCCACATGAATGAATTTCATTCGTTTCGCGCAAGAATTTTCCATAAATACACATTTTCGATCCATTTTAATGTTATTTTTTCGTATATGTACAGCAGTTATAACAATTTCAAAACTTCCTAAGATGTTCATACACTAGAAATATCGTCAACTGGAACAATAAGACCCTCAAGGTAAACGGGTTTTTTTTATATCTCTATTTATTTAATATTATATATATGGAGAAAGACCGAAAGAGATGGGGATGGGTTCCCAACTTCTCATGAGAATTCTCATTTTTTTTTTGTTAAAACCACTTTTCTGGCTTTTTTTCGCACTTGATTGAAACAACACTACTGGCATGTCGTGTTAATTTGCGAAACAAGGGTAATCTCGTCATTTGGTGTTCCCCATACAGGCATTGTGACATACTTAACATGATAGTTTTCATGTTAACGTATGTAAGATGCAATAAAATTGTGATGGCATTTTCATGTTTGTTCAGATTTGTTAAAGTCAATTAATGTGTGTTAATATTTAGTGTTTTTGTGATAAATTATGTTAAAGTTTTCATGTGAAGATGTGTGTAAGGTATGCTAACGTATATTATTGTCCTTGAAGTTTCGGTTATTTATAGTTTTTTCCTTTGGGGTGGGGGGTTCCAATCAAGGTCCAAATTTCATGTGAAGTTCTCATCGTATTCTTGAAAGATACAAAGTTTCACATGATCTCAAGTTCTCCCCCCCCC
>NC_037530.1:33535516-33537702 GCF_001531365.2 Cynara cardunculus var. scolymus
TATATATATATATATATATATATATAAACATCTGTTTTCTGATAATTACATTAGATTAGGTTATACGTTAAAATTAACAACTAAGACATTTAAAATGTAAGAAAAATCAAATATGACATTAAAAAATCGTGCAACATAGCATCAGACACAACTCACAATAGTGGTCGAGACTTTTAGAACATTGATATAGACACACACACACACACATGTTTTTTTAAAAATACATTATAGTAGCATGGCTAACATTTAGAAACCGTTTTACATTTTATATGTGCGTTTGTTTGACTATTGGTTTTTTTTTTGGACCGACTATGAATTATAGATTTATGAATTACAACGAAGAAGCAAATGAGAATACGGAAACTTACTTCACTATAAGACATTTAACAATCGTCGAAATTTGACCCTATCAAAAGATCAGAGAAGGAGTTAACGGCGACTTAAAGGCTAACGAGTACAAGTAAGCCATTTGAAACTCGACCATGTTACGATCAATAATATAAATTAAATTTTTATTATTTTTTTCAAATATATATATATGATATAATTTATGTTTAATTTTTCTGAAATAATCATAATATACATAATTTTACAACAAGTATCTAACTCATCATCGTACACTTGCAAAATAACAAGAGCCAAAGGTACGTAAATTCTTATTCAAAATAACCACAAGGGTGGTGTCTGATTGGTTTGAGTTTGGCTCCAAAGGTCAAAAGTACCAGAAAGTCTCAAGTTCATATCCAAGGAATAATAAAAATCCCCTTGTGACCATGGAGGTTCAAATGCGGTGACTTCAGGCTATCTGCAAAGCAGATGGTCGCCCTGGGATTAGTCGGCTCGCATAGCGGGTTGGACATCCAGGTTAATAAAAAAATATTCTTATTCAAATCATACTTTTTGGCGTTAAAAGTAATTATCAGATAGAAAAAGACGTGTTGAGTTAACTAGTACATTCATGTGATATGAGGCAAAGTTCTTTCATTAGTTGAGATTACGTAACCTAGAGGCTTTGAAATGTTGGTTGAGTAAGGGTCGGTTCAGGTTGATCCTACCATTTTCTTTAATATTACAAATAATTAATTAACGCATGTAAATATTTATACTATATTATAAAGCATTTGACAAAAACTCTTAAATACTATTTTTTATGCATGAAGTATTGTATACTGATGCATATTACTTAAAATTCAATATTACAAGTAATTATGCATAAGTACAACTTATTAAAACTCTATATTTGAATTCGTGTAACTAACTGCGGATAAACATAATTAGATAGATGATAAACATCTCATTTTAAAATACAAAAAATATAAAATATAATTAGGATAATTATCGAGTTCTAACAAAATAATTAACTATTATCTTTATAAAAAGATTTATATTACTAAACCAAATATAGATTACTTCGTTATTTAACTTAAATTAAATTATAATTAAAAAAGTACACAAAAATAAAGAATTTTAAATAGTTAATTTGATACTAATATCGATATAATTTTGTCAAATTTTTATGATATGTTTAAATTTATACTTTACTCAAAAATAAAAGGGAAAAGTACAATAAAAACCAATGGACTTTCTAGTTTGGAATGATTAAGTCCTTAGACTTTTTTTTTTTGAACAAATAAGTCCTTGGACATTCTAAAACATGTTAAATAAGTCATTGAACAATTTTTTGGAACAAATAAGTCCTTGAACATTCCAAAATATGTTAAATAACTCCTTGGACAATTTTTGGAACAAGTATTTGGACATTCCAAAAAATGTTAAATAACTCCTTGGACAATTTTTGGAACAAATAAGTCATTGGACATTCCAAAAAATGTTAAATAACTCCTTGGACAATTTTTGGAACAAATAAGTCCTTGAACAATCCAAAACATGTTAAATAACTTCTTGAACTTTTATAAAACATGTTGGATACATTCTTATGACTTGTACAACTAGTTAAAGCGGTAAAATAGTGGCGGAAAAAATCCGGAAAAAACTCCAATGAACATTCATATTTTGAACGATAAAGTGGTAAAATAGTGAAAAAAATCCGAAAATATATTTTGTCAGTGCTAAAAAAATTATAAAATATATTATTTTTAATTGAAATAAATTTCACCATTAATCTTTTTAAATCTTTTTTTAATTTAAAAAATCACATACATGATATATATATTTTTAATTAAAAT
>NC_037530.1:33537897-33554992 GCF_001531365.2 Cynara cardunculus var. scolymus
ACTTATTTGTTCCAAAAATTGTCCAAGAACTTATTTAACATATTTTGGAATGTCCAAGGACTTATTTGTTCCAAAAAATTGTCCAATGACTTATTTAACATGTTTTGGAATGTCCAATGACTTATTTGTTCCAAAAAAAAGTCTAAGGACTTAATCATTCCAAACAAGAAAGTCCATTGGTTTTTATTGTACTTTTCCCAAAATAAAAACATCATCGTTTTTTCAAAATCACATAAGACTATATTATAACATTCATTGAGATAAAAAATAAAATAAAATATTAAAATCATGATATATCTTGTTGCATTGCGTGAATACCCTTATAGTAATTATAAAATATATCACTATTATAACAATATTCTTTTTTACTCAAATAAAGCTAAAATCACCCAATTGATTCAAGTTTGAACACAAATTATATCATAAACTTTCATTGGTTACAATAAATAATTTGGGTAATAGTTTAAATTTTTTCTAGAAAGATAAAATTTTAAATATATAATTAAAATTTAAAATGTTTTTTCCAGCCTTCATATTAACTCCAATAATTACTGGTTTATAATTTACCGTTAAATATAAGAGACGAAAATAACAATGAATTGTAAACCACATAGACGAAAACCATAATTTAAATAGCATAAAAACGAAAATATCAATTTTCAACAAACTTAAAAAATTTCAAGTTCTCCGCATGTGAAAATGATGCTAATTAGACTTTGTTTTTATAATGATTTTCTATTGTGGAATTTTGAATGAGCCGAGGTTTTATGGATGTTAAAAAATTACCGAGCCTTGAAAATCAGTTGAAAACAGGCGGCGTCGCCTTATGCTCCATTATTGTTGTCCTGATTTATGTCCCAGAGTACTCCTATGGTCAATCTGTCACCCAACCTATTTAAACAATCTAAAGGGTTGGTCCCGTCCAGTTTGGAGAACGACCCCTTATGACACGGCTTAATCAGTTATTCTCGTAGTTCAGATAAGATTCAGACTGCCACCATGTCAAATAAAAAAAATCATTTATTTGTATTATCCATATATATATATATATATATATATATACAACAAAACTAAACATAATCTAAATAACCATGTTCATGAAATAATGAAAACCCAAATATCATGCATTTATTTGGTTTTGAAATTTCATTATCATAATAATTCCAAAACACTATTCAAATCCTTATAATTTAAACTTAAGAGAAAAGCATTATTTCGTGCACGTAAAGTTGATTTCAATGCAAGAAGTTGTTGCAAAAATGAACAGATTTTAATTATCGAGGATCATTAATATTTGAATTTATTTCAAATTAAGTTTGTAATTAAATTTTGTTATAAACTCGATCATTCTTAACTACTTTCACCTATAAATAAAAGATATTGTCTTTTTTAAATAAAAGAAAATCGTAAACAGCTTTCTCTTCATTAAACTCGGTATATAAATAACTTTCTCTTCACTCCATTGTCGAATGTGTTCACCAAGATAACCCAACACCAAATTCTTTCCATATTCCAAGTTTATTTATCTATACTATATTATAAAGTATTTCACAAAAACTCTTAAAAACAATTTTTTTATGCGTAGAGTACTGTTTATTAATACTTAAAACTCAAGATTGCAAGTAGATTATGCGTAAGTACAATTTATTAAAGCTCCATATCTGAATTCGTGAAACTAATTGCAAATAAACATAATCAAATATAAGATAAACATCTCATTTTAAATATAAAAAATMTAAAATATAATTARGATAATCATTGARTTCTAACAGAATACTTAATTATTATCTTTATAAAATGTTATTATATTAAACCAAAAAATAAATTATTTCGTTATTAAACTTAAATTAAATTATAATAATAAAAAATTAAGGAAATTACATAAAAAATGAAAACTTTTAAATAGTTGATATAAACATTGATATATTGTTTTTCAAATTTTTATAATATCTTCAAATTTATATTTTATTCAAAAATAAAATCATTATTGTTTTCTTAAAAACACATAAAATCGTATTATAACATCGCCAGAGACAAATAATAAATTAGAACATTAAAATCGAGATATGTCTCGCTGCATTACGCAAATACTCTTCTAGTTAGTGTTAAATTTGTTTGGTCTCTTGTAAAAACAAGCCTAGATAATTATCTTAAACCTTCCAAATAGCAGTTTTGGTCCTTATGGTATGTCAAAAGTTACAGATTATGTCCTTGTGGTTTGAAAATTAGATCGACAGTCAACATCTTTTACAAATGTTTACGATTGTGGTCCCTCATCCCATTGACTGATCGGGTTTTTGTTGATTAGACACATCAGAAGCCTTTGCCAAAAAAATTCGATGCATAGGTTGTAAACGTAAACGAAAGCATTGATTTTTTTTAGTTTTTTGGGAAATACCCTTCATATTTGTAATTTGGTTTAGAAACTCGTGCATTAAAAAAACTTGTGAAGGGTATTTAACAGAAATACGTTAACGTAACTATTAACTAGGACAAGGGACCTAATACGTACGTAATAAAAGTAAACCACAAAAACCATATTTATAGTTATTTCGTATGATCGGCACAATCCATGACAGGTATATAACCAGATAAACGAGATTCGCAATTTATGACTTATAATGTGAAATCAAAACAAACATTTAGATGTCAACTATATGGTTCTTTTCTTGATATTATATTGTTATGTTATGTTATTTTAAACATGACATAAAGAAAATAAATATTTTAATTGAGAAGTCAAATTAAATATTTGTCCTTTCTTAAACATAGGATATGTATTGAATGTGATATTATTTATTTATTTTAATTTAAATATATCTACAAATTTCCAAGTTATTAGTAATTTATTTGCAATTAAAAAATATAAATTACATCATTATTGTTTAATTAAGTTTAGTTAAATTAATTAACATAAAGTATTAAGGATTGAATCAATGTTCTTGTCATCAAATTGCTTATTTTAAATGACCATAAATATCATGATTAAACCCTGATAAAAATAATATAATAATATATTTATGAAAATTATAAAGAAAATTACAAAGAATTCGGATCGATAGAGAAATAAAATAAAGAAATCGATATTACAAAACGTTAATTATATGAATTCGTTTTAAATATTAAGGGGCTGAATGGTTTGATGCAGAATGATATAACACAAAATGAAATATAATTTTTTGGTAATCGTGTAGAATGAAATTAGGGCTCTTAATGGTTAAGGGATATCCAATATACAAAATCATTCAGAGGGTTTTAAAATCACTCAGAGACAAAAAAAAATTTGTCAAACAAGATTCACCTCTTAACAATTCAGATGCTGCCTCTTAATGAAATTATTAAGAGATAAATAAACAACCCCTAAAGAGTTTAAGACTTAATTTATGAAAAAAGACGTTAAGAAAAAAACAAAATAAATTTAAAATTGGTTTTTAGTTATGAACTACACACGTTTTGTATGAGTTACTTCATTAGTATTATTTATTTTTTAGAGTCCGTTTATCAAATGTTTATTCGGGTAAGCACTTACCATTTACCAAGTCACATTATATTACCAGATAAATATATGACAAGGACCAAAAATCTTGTCCGACAAAAACAAATACAAGGACTAAGAGTCTTAATTACCTGGTAAGTGATGGTAATAACTTTTACCACGGTTGTATTTTTTAGACGTAGAGAATATTTGTATATCAAGTCAAACATTCGTTAACAATACCGATGGATGTTGACAAGTCAAAAATTTATATCAAAACATACGTAGTCGCAAATTCGATGATGATGAATGTTGGCAAGTCAAAATCATATTACTAAAATTATGTAATATTTTTTCGTATGACTTCATTTATCAAAAGCTTATTGGGTAAATATTTACTGGTAAGAGTCACCACCTCATTTATTTTATTAGGTAACATATAAGCGTTTATTAGGTAAGAGTTTTCTCCTTCATCGCTTACCAAGTAAAATTCTCGAACCTTCACGTCTTAATGAATAAGATTCTCGATTACTGTCATGTTGAAAAAAGGTAGATGACATCATAACATTTGATGGGAATGGTTATGAGGAAATTAGGCAATAGTTTATGGCTTCATATTGGCTATAAATACACCCATTTTTCTCAATTTAAATCAGACACTTAACTTTCATTTTTCAAACATTCTCGACAAATATAATTCAGGTACTAGTCGTTTTCTTTTCCGTCAGTGGATAGAAGGTTGCTTTTTTATATTTAGGTTTTAATAAAGGAGGCCATCATTCGGTTGTCTTGTGCAAATCTAAACAACCCATCGTTAGCCATCCACCACCTTCCATTGACGACACTGCACCATCACTATCATTCCCACCCCCAAATATTGTATCCACCACGACTACTCACCCAACGGCAGTAACAACTCCTTCCCCTCCCCAACACCATCCTCCTTCCTCTCGATCCCCACCCTCCTCCTTGTGATGTCACCAACCCTTTCACCTTCTTCCAAGTAATTAAACGACGACCTGTTGAATCTGACGTACATGTGATTTTGTTTATTCTGTATATTGATGATCTCCATACATCATGCAATTAGTCTACATTTATGTTATTTGATCATGTTTTTTTTTTTACAAAAGTTGCAGGAACACAACACTTGAATATGGCAGATTACTCGAACAATGAGGTGATCGCATCAACAGAAACATTAAGGTGTTGTATTTATATTTAAGGTGTTTTGAGTATCAACCGTTACAATCAAATGGTGTTTTATGTCTGTCACTACTAATGATGATGAAAAGTACAATTTTGAATTGTAGAATAGAAGAGGAAGCAGAGAACACAAATGATACAAGTCTCGAAAAGCCCCCTTTTGACCCCATAAAAAGGATCAACGAAGGGTTTCGCGTATTCAAGACTAATGAATTCAAGTAAGCTATCAAACCTCCTCTAATTACATGAATATAACAGAACTCTAAAAATTTAGTTGCGTAAACTAATTCTTACTCTCATCCATTTTATTATTATAAATAAAAATTTGCAGTAAATTTCCAGATTACTACCGTCAACTAGCAGAGAAACAAGAACCCAAGGTGATTATATCAGTATTAAAATATTTAAGAAAAAGTGATGATTACACATTATCCAATAAATTTTTTATGTTATCTCAGATATAAAAATTCGATTTTTACATAAATAATAATTGAATTGGTGCAGTTTCTGATATTTGCTTGCTCGGATTCCCGCGTTTCTCCTACAAATATCCTGAACCTACGACCTGGGGAAGCTTTCATGGCCCGTAATATTGCCAACTTGGTCCCTGCACCTAATAAGGTCTCAAAAACAGTTCAATATTCATTTCATTTGATCTGTTTTCTTTCTATTATTTTTAGAGTTCAATTTTAAGGATTACTGATAAATTGATTTTCAAGTTTATCTTTTTTGGGGTGATTTTAAATATGGAAAAGATATGAAAAACCATTTGATGTGAGGATAATTGCTTAAAAGATTGTGTGTTACGTTCGTCCTATTTTAGGGGTGTTTGGGATTGCTTATTTGAAACAATTTATGCTAGTCTACAAAAGCATTTATCAACTTATTATAAATCAGAAAGATTTAATTTCTTCAAAAACTCCTTATTACCGGTTTGGCACCGGTATAAGTTGTTTATCCAAACACTCAAAAGTGTTTATTGCCGATGTCACACCGGAATAAGTCAATAAGTTGTTTTTATAAGCAATCCCAAACACCCCTTAAACTCTAACAAGCAAGAAAGTAGATACTTTTGTAGAATGAGTGAGAGATCTTGATTTAGACTTCAAATACCATTCATTCACTTGTTCTTTGAACACACAATTTACCTCCCTCGTAATAGTTATTGAGCTGATATGAAAGGGACGCACCAAAGGATGTCGACATACCCTTTTAGTAGAAGATTGTAACGTTATTGATGCTAGTAATTGTTATGTTTGCCTTTCAGCTTAGGTACTCTGGGACTGGTGCTATTATTGAATATGCAGTCTTGGCTCTCAAGGTCAGTTTGTAAAACCGCTTGTATTTCTATCTAACTATTCTTTTAATTCTTGAAAACTATGAACAGTCGAGTGTATGTATAAATTGAAATATTCCTAAACCATCGGAAATTGTCAGTGTTGTGTTCTCGAATTTGGGAAGAAAAAGAAAGAAATGAAATTTTTATTTGTGTTCTTGAAAAGAGAACATATTAACATTATTTCCATTCTTAAAAAGAAGTCGAGAACAAGGACGACGTAACGTAAGACTGAACGTTAACGTGAAGAAAACACTTGTTATAGGTTGAGGTAATTGTGGTGATTGGACATAGTCGATGTGGTGGAATCAACCGACTGTTATCTCTTCCGAACGAAGAAGCTTCCTAGTAAGTCTCTTTTATCTAAAAACAACGCAATATTTCTGTTCAAATATCTTATCGAGCCTTTGGTTTGGGGATCCATTTCCATTCGTTCAAAAAAGAGTGTTAATTAAGTGGAAAAAACCCTTTTTCTGTTAGAAAATATCGTATAATGCGATGTGATATATCTTGATTTTAATGTTTTGTTTTATAATACGGTTATGTATCGTTTTGAGAAATCGATAATGTTTTTATATTTAAATAAAAATAATATTTGAAGACCCATCAAATTTCTACCGATATTATCAAATTAATAATTTAAAAGTTCTCGTTTTTTGTGTAATTTAATTTACGTTTAATAACGAAGTAATTTATTTTAAGTCTAATAATGTAATGTTTTAATAGAGATAATTTTTAGTTCAATCTTTTTATTATAATTTAATTTAAGTTTAATAAAGAATCAATTTATTTTAGGTTTAATAATATGAATTTTTTATAAGATAATAATTAAATATTTTGTTAAAACTTAATGGTTACTTTAATTATATTTTAGATTTTTTATATTGAAATTGAAATGTTTATCATATATTTGATTATTTTATTAGTTACTTGTATACATTCAAACATATAGCTTAAAAAAGCTGTATTAATGGACCATTTACCTATAATATTGAATTTTAAATAATATGTATCATTAAACAGTATCTGATACATTAAAAATAGTTTTAAAAATTTCATCCAAATATTTTATAATATAGTGTAGATATAACCATTGGAATTCAATTTCAATTTCATAAAAAATGTTTTAAGTGACGAAAAAACCCTTCTCCATAATAGTACATAATTTTAATTGATTAATAATTTTAACAAAAAGTTTATAATAATTATATGTGATATTTTTATTAAATGGTTTTTATATAAAATGGCAACTTCTGATGTGTGTATATATAATTAAATTATATATATATATATATATATATATATATATATTACGTTTCAAATTCAACCAATTCAACTCAATCAATTGAGATATTTATGAAAATGATTAGAGTTCATTTATTATGATTTAAATATTTATGAAAGATGACTATGACTTATTAATTATGATCAATACTTTATATTAGGAAACAATCAAAACTTTTATGAAATCACATATTCATCAAATTAAATGGACGGTTAAGATTGAGTTGTATTGGTTGTATAAATGTAAATGGTTGCATAATAACCCACATCTCTCTTTCTCTATAAACCGAAGAAGATTTTACACATATATCATTGAAGGATAAACCTATTATCTAGTAATGCTTACATTTCAATTCCAAAGTTATAATTGGTAAATTAGACACAAAATTTATTGAAATGGAATTGATTTCATTGTATTCTCTACCAATATATAAAATATTTGGTTGAATCAGATCAATTCCATTCCAAATTCCACGGATTTCAATTCCTTTAACCAGTTTCATGTCTTTTAAAAAACATTATGCGACCAAACATCCTTAACAATTACTATAAAGCCCGAATCTTTAGAATAACCATTGCTTAGTTTTCCCCCAACATACAAAAACTAGTTGTCACCCCACCGGTAGTAGGAGATACAAGGATTGGTCTTTCACTTCAGAATCCCAAACTATTCGATCAGGGGTCAAGAAAGGAGGCCAACCTCTTTCAAATATACAACATGGATTCTGGCAATGCAATGTAGTGGGAATCTCATGTCGATCCGAAATGAATAAAGAATTCCGTAATAAAAAAAATGTGGAATATTTTTGCAGTGACTTCATAGATGATTGGGTTAGCATTGCTCAACCTGCCAAGAAAAAGGTGATAGCAAAGAATCCCGGCGTTACAGGAGAAGTACTCCAAACACTTGTTGAGAAGGTAAGATTAACCTTACCCCACTAATTTCTCCAATCCAATCTTAATCAAGTTGTACCATGTGCTTTGTATGATGTGGCAGGAGTCGGTGATGGATTCGCTAGCGAATTTACAATCCTACTCTTATGTTAAATCTGGAGTAGCTGCTAAGAAACTTCAACTAATTGGTGGCTACTATGATTTTGTCCGTGGAAATTTTGAGTTTTTGAAAGTCGGTTCTAATATAGAACCAGTGAGCGACATATAAGCATAATCAAGTTGAAGGGCTCTTATCCTATTTCTCTATTTTACCTTCGGGCGAAGAATAAGCACAATGTGCAGTTGAATAAACTTGTGTATTTGTTTTCTATGTTATGATCAATAGCCTTGTATTGGTTAATCCCGTTGAAACAATGGGCGGTAGTGTGTGAAAGTACTTAAAGATATATAATTAATTGCATTCGATCTTTTATTTAAATTGTTTTGCTATCAGAATATATAACATTATGGTAACAAAACCAGATTGAGCTTACTCGAGCTCTTAAGCAATTTCTCTAAATAAATATTCTGTTGCACCATGCTGAGTGATTCTGATTTCTGTATTGCATTTCCAACAAAGATTACTATTGATGTTTGTGATGAATTCACCTATACCAATTTCAAAACATGTTAACAAACATATGTATAGACTTGGGATCATGTGAGACCAGGGGTTTTTCGTGAGACCCGTAATACCAATTCACAACCCTTGGATTATATCTACAATCTGAACATTCATAATCACAAAATTGCCACGAGACTTCTCAATAATCACAAAATTGCTACCGTGCAACTTTAGACCATTAGATCATTAGCTTATAAAGTTGATCAATGAACACAAATTGGTCTTACGGGTCTCACGAAAAACCATTGGTCTCACGTGAACCCAACCCCACATGTATAATATGTATAAATTTTTTTCTAAGGGACCATTTGTGTAACCATACATGTATCTCCGAGTCAGATATTCCACGAGGTTCAAATGATAGGAATTTTTTTTGAAGTATTTGGAGAATGTGAGTCAAGATATTTGAATTCTCCTTGTTCATGTTGTTTTACTTGTCGATTAAGAAGGGAACGAAGGTATTTCGCAGTAAATCGTTTACACTGTAAGTTAAGGTTTCGGCCATAAGAATATGATTTTATATTGATGTTTTAGTATGTTTATATAGTAAGTGACGACTTGCAAAAAGTGGGTGTCTTAAGTCATCAAGAAGCATACCCAAAAAGGAACATTTATGCCAATAACTATCTCGAAGGAGAGTTTCTTCTCAAGGGCTTGAAGAACCAAATAAGGTGGAGTAATCAGCAGTCTGGAAAGATAGTAAACTTTAGCGCTTTTTTCTGGTAAAGTGTACAGTTTTGAAAAATAAAGTAAGCATACATAAAAGGCTGTTATTACGCATCAGATAAAATTCCAAAATCAATCATTGAATAAGTTGAAACTATTTCTTACATTCTAGAGAGTCCAGTGGATGATTCAAACATATAGATGCTCTGCTACTTTGCCACCGGCTACAATCAAAGCATTGTGATTCTTGACTGTTAGTAAGAACTAGGGGGTTTAATTATTATTTTGACATACCATTTGGTGCAACTTCTGATATTTATTTGCTCGGATTCCCGAGTTTCTCCTACAGATATCCTCAACCCACAACCTGGTCAACCTTTCATTATCCTTAATATTGCCAACTTGGTCCCTGCATTTAATAAGGTGTCAAAAGTAGTCTTTCTATTTAGCAGTCTTCATTTTCATATAATTTATTTTCTTTTTATTATTTTTAAAGTTCAATTTCAGGGGTTATTCATAAATTTATATTTAAAGTTATCTTTTTGGGGTGTTAATTTAAAATACATAATGCATTTTAAAAACTATTCAATATGATTAAAATATTGTAATGTTACATCGATGCGACTTTAACCTAACCGTAAGAAGATGGATATCATAATCGAATGAGTGGATTTATGAGTTTCAACTTCAAACACCAGCAATTGCTATTATGCGGGGACGCTTTAGAGGGTGAGATCATATATCTGTGTTGTTTCATCTCTGAAAATACATGAAATTGGTTTTCATAGTTTATAACATTTAGCGGGTATTTATTTGATTTACAACATGTGTATATATATATATATATATATATATATATATATGTGTGTGTGTGTGTGTGTGTGTGTGTATATATATATATAGGTGAGTTATTATACAACCTTTTACATTTGTATAACCAATACAACTCAATCTCAACCATCCATTTAATTTTATGAATATGTTATCTTATAGAAGTTTTCATTGTTTCCTAATATAAAGTATTGATCATAATTAATGAACTCTAGTTATCTTATATAAATATTCAAATCATAATAAATGAATTCTCATCATTTTCATAAATATTTCAATTAATTAGGTTACAAATAAACATGGTTACATTTGAAATATATCATATATATATATATATATATATATATGACAAATCAAATGAAAACCATAAAAAAAATTGACAACCGTAAAAATCAATTTTCAAATATTATTTCATAGTTGTTTCACAATTTGATTCTTTTTAATGTCTACTTTTATTTATTATTGTTGCACATGGTCAAACAACACATAATTAATGATTCTCATGCTTTTTATTAATGCGAAAGTTGTCAGAAAGATGAAGTACTTTAATTGAATTATTAAGAATCATTAATATTTGAATTCATTTCAAATTAAATTATTATTTAATTTTTATTCAACTGTTAATGATTTCACTCATTTTATATTCATCATCATATATTACTTATAATTAGAAAACATTAAAGAAATTTCTTTTTTATTTATTTATTGAGTTTCCATAATAAATAAATAAAAGCACAAGAATGGTGTTGCCACATTTCCTTTTCATTTTTGCTGTTTATTTTGTTGCCATTAAATTTGTTTTCGAAATCACAATTAGCCATGAGAATGGAACGGGAACTTCAATCCTTATCCCCGATCCCTCATCTATTTTCCCGTCTTGTTCCCATTCCTATTAGGAAATATAATCATATCTTCATCCCCATCTCTAATAGGAAACGGGGAAATGAAGATTTTTTTTCCCGTTTATGTAAGTTATTTTTAAATCAAATACGTAAGACATCACACGTGTTTAAATTTCACAAATTTCAAATGGTCTATGAGAATACTACACGACCATTGGATGGGAGCAACATGTGGACTCCAACACCTTACATCAAACCAAACCCACCTAAGGAGAGGAGAATGCCGGGTAGACTATCCATCAAAAGGAAAATATTAGAATCTGAGAGTCAAGGTATAAGAGTGACTCAATATGGGAAGACAGTGTCATATAGCAATTGCTTGGAAACGGGCACAATGCTAGGACTTGTAAGGATGAAAAGAAGAACCCACCACCTAAACTTGTTAAGACAAAAGGTAGACCAAGATTCAACATTCCAAAACCGATTACAACAAGAAAAGCCAATTGTTAGCATTTTTTGGCGTAACTGTTAGCATTTTTTAGCACAATTGTTAGTATTTTTGGAGCAACTTTTGTTATATATTTTGGTTCAACTTTTGGTAAATATGCCCAAATTTTGTATACATATTATTATACTTTGGATACAAATTTTTTATGTTTTCGAAAGAGTACTGAAAATGATATATTGGTTTCGTTTTATAAATATAAGTACTTTTTTTCATGTGGAAAATGTTTAAGAACTTGATCGTTCAAAATATAAAAATCCATTGGTTTTTTTCGGATTTTTTCCGTTACTTTACCACATTAACCAGTTTTATAGATCATAAAAATGTATTTAACAGATTTTAAATAGTCCAGGAAGTTATTTAACAGGTTTTAAAAAGTCCAATGACTTATTTAACAGGTTTTGGAACGTTCAAGAACTTATTTATTCTAAAAACTTATCCAATGACTTAATCATTCCAAACACTAAAGTCCATTAAATTTTTTTTAGACGTTTCCCTTTTAAATTTGGAAGATTAATTGGAGGTATTGTTGCAAATTATAAAAAATGAAAATTTAATTTTGAATTTTAAAAACCCCATCGACAACCATCCATCACCTCCTATTCACAGATCCACATCACCAACCCAACGGCAACAGCACTACAACACCATGCCCCCTAACATTTTTACAAGTAACCGGCAACAATGAAGCATGTTTAGTCACATTGTATTTAATGAACATGTGATTGTGTTTATTTTGTACATCAATTAGGTGCCGTTTATCAAACATTTACCCGGTAAACACTTACCGGTAAAATTTAACACTGTTATTTACTTACCGGATAAGATTTTAGTCCACCAAAACGGTATCGTACGCAACAATTTACCCGGTAAGCGCTTACCGTAGCAAGAGTCGTCGCCCTCACTTACCGGGTAAGACTCTTGGTCTTTGTCTCGCTCTTACACGGTAAGATTCTTCATCCTTACCATATTCATCCAATAAGGTAAAATAACTTGGTGTTCACCTACCCGAGTAAGCGTTTGGTAAACGGCCCTTTGGTCTAGATTTATGTCATTTGATCACCTTTTTTCTACAATAAACATATTTGTATGTTATTTTGAATTAAACCAAAGAGTGACACAAGCAGAATCAAGTTCACAACTTGTCATTCTTATCCTATTTCTCTATTTTATGTTTGAGCCAAGAATAAGCACAATGTGCAGTTGAATAAACTTGTTTGTTCGTTTTCAATGTTTTTTTTTATTAACCTGGATATCCAACCCGCTATGCAAGCCGACTAATCCCAGGGCGACCACCTGCTTTGCAGATAGCCCGGAATCACTGCATTTGAACCTCCGTGGCCACAAGGGGATTTTTATTCCTTCTTGGATTTGAACCCATGACCTACCTGGTACCTTTGGCCTTTAGAGCCAAGCTCAAACCAATCAGACACCACCTTTGTGGTTTGTTCGTTTTCAATGTTATGATCAATAGACTTGTACTGATTAATCCTGTTTAAATTACTGGGGGTAGTGTGCGCAACTAGTAAAAGAACAAAAAAGGAGATATATAATTAATTGCATTAGATCTTGATGTGTTGTTATTCAGGATATATAAAATTATGGTAACATGACAAATTAAGCTTACTTGATCACTGAATGCTCTTAAGCAATTTCTCTAAGTAAATCTTCTGTTGTACCATGCTGAGTGATTCTGATTTCTGTATGGCATTTCCAACAAGGATTACTGTTGATGATTGTGATGCATTCACCTATACCAATTCCACCAAATTTAACAAATGTTAAGAACACGAGTAAAATCTGTATAGATTTCCCCACTTCGTAGCAGCCATAAACATAGGTTGACTACACACTAGGGGACCGTTTGTGCAACCATGCATCTCGGGGTCGGATATTCCAAGGGGGGGTCAAAGGGTAAGAAAAAGTTAAGTATTTGGAGAATTTGAGTAGAAATATTGGGTATTTAACAGTGTAAGTGAAGGCTTCGACCTTAAGAATATGATTTTATATTGATGTTTTGGTATGTTTACGTTGTAACAAAAGTGGGTGTCTTGGGATATAAAGGAGCATACCCAAAAACAGCCGTTTATGCCAACAGCTATCTCAAAGGAGAGTTTCTTCCCAAGGGCTTCAAGAACTGGATAAGGTGGAGAACTCAGCAGCCTGGAAAGATCATGAAGTTCAGTTCTTTTTTTGGTGAAGTGTAAAGTTTTAAAAAATAAAATAAGTAAACATAAAAGGCTGTTTTTATGCATCAGCAAAAATTCCTAAATCAATCATTCAAGAAGTGGAAACAAATTCTTACATTCTAGAGAGTCCGGTGGATGATTCAAACATATAGCCCTCTTTAAGTACGCCGTACTCTGCTGCTTTGCCACTGGCTACAAAGAAAGGATGGTGATTCTTGAATTGCAGTTGGAACTATGGGGGTTTATAGAATAAAGATCGATTCTAATACTTAATAAAGGACATGACACAAGTAAAAACATGACTAACCATCCATGCAAGATAACTCAGGGTTCATGCCGGTATTTGCATTGACCACACGAACATATAACAAAGTGCCCACCTGCAATGTAAAACCTAAACCAAATGAGAAGTTCTGCCAGATGCAGTTCAATAGCAAATAATAAACCAAAAAATGAAAAAAAGCATGCTAGCAACAAGCATGATAACACCAGCCTACATGGTTTAATATGACATATTTAAGCAACTGAAATGATGCATCATTGCTTTAAACAATCACAAGTACTATAAATACTTGAGTAGGGTCCAGATCATGAAATTGATCCCATCATCTTAGAGAAGAGTTTTTCTTTAACCAAAGATGTTTGCACCAGTTCATGTTGCGTCCATTACTGGCTCCAAATTCCATGAATGTTAGGGTAAATTTTGGTTTATAATAATGTGGTAGAAAGATGACTACATATTTCAGTATACAATCAGAAAGAAAATAATCAAGCACAGATGGAACTACCATACAAACAAGAAAGTCTAATACCTCAAACTTTGGTATGTTCCTCCTAGTTCCTCCTTCAAATGCCAGAACAGGTAGAAATGCCAATGCAGGTCCTCTAATGTCCACAAGGAAGTTCTGAAACACAAACGAAAAACATAAAACAAAAAATGAATCCAAACTTTTCTTAAAGACTGGAAAAGAAGTAGGAACTTATTATTGTGACATGGCCACATTGGTGATTAAAAGGATGGAACTTAAAGGCAAAGGTTTAGATGGTAATCCTTTTCCTTCTTTCATCCATTTATTTTTGCTTTTACAAATAAAATATAAGCTTGATTGATAGATTACTCTTATAAATTCAGCCTTCTTAAAGGAGACGATTCTCTATTTAAACTCAAAAACGTTGAAAGATGAACCACTTAGAAAATTGTTCGAAGATGCCAATTTTTAGCATGCAACACCACAAGCATAAATATGTTTGCTGGAAATATAATGCATACACAAATGGCATATGAGAGAAATTTGAGAGAAAAGATAAGAACTAAGAGTTCCAATCCAAAAAAAAAATGGTTTTACAAATACTGTAACGTGTACAATGCTCAAGTTTTAAAAATTAATGAATCGTTATAATGCAGAACAAAAATTTAAGTCTAAGTACCATTGTAAATTAAAATGTCAAAGAAACTTACTTCTGGTTTAGTATCCACCACCACTCCAAGAACATTATCCCCAGCACAAGGTACATACTACAAATGATCAATAAATCATGGTAACTTGTTAGTCGTCAAGGCTTTCTTATGGCACATTTGCAGAGCTAAAGAACGCAAGAAATCGACATATACTTCAAGCAATTGAATACCAGAAAACAAGTCAAGCTATGCATAAAAATATACATCCACATGCACATATGCAGAGGATAGTAATATAGCATTGATCATACATTATTTGTCTGGCTGTTGTATTTATAACAGAAGCATCATATAACAAAAAGAATAGCTATAAAGAGGATTTCTGTTAATAACCTAAATTTGTGTATCTACAGGAACCAACTTGAGATAAGAACATTTGCTTATGACTATTACGCACAGCTGACAATAGCACAAATCATGAAAATACTAGATGGAAGAAGCAGAAACTTACTTTACAGAAAAGATATGTCAAGATCATACATGTTGGGAGAACATAATTAAAGGGGTCCTAATCTTATTACAGACATGACATTAGATAAAATTATATAAACGAAAAATGTGAAAACATGTACATTTTAAAATAATTTGACAACCTTGATCTTAGATACTTCAAATGGTTTTGCAAACAACGTATAGTTTCATCATCAGTTCTTGAGGTTTCTTTCATGAACATCGCTGAAGCAAACTGGGTAGATACACATTCGAAGAGTTTGCAATAACTAATTTAGACAAGTCTGTAAGGTACCATAAATCATAATGCAGCTGCAGGGCTTAAGAAGGATAGATATTTTGGGCTCACAAAACCTGAAACTGAATCCTAACAAGAAAAGTGACCATATAACAATAAGCTTACCCTCTTATGGGAGCTCTCAACCCAGTATTTGTTTGGCTTCGTAAATCTCAACGTCCCAGCTTTCATTACAGAAATGGAATCACCATCCTAACAGTAAAGAAGTCAAAATTTCTTATCTCAACCAAATGTCAAACATCTATAAAGACATTTTTACATCAAATTCAATTGGAAGAAATCAACAAAAGAATAGGTTCCAAAGTAAATTTCCCCTATCTTGGTATAAGTGGGAGTATTCTACCATAGATTTTTTGTTAATTACAGTAGTAACTAGGCATAAAACAGTATTTTTGTTAGTTCAGACTTCATTAAAACTCATTTCAAAAGTATATAAACGCTAAATAATCCTTAGCATTCAAAAGGTTCTAGGTTTGACCAAGAAAATCAAAGTGTAACTCATTTTTACAAATGAAGGTAAATTGAAGACTTAAGATAATGTTAGGAAGTATGTGAAACCATAAACCCTATAATGAAATAAAGACCTGACGAAGGCCGCCTCCAAGCTTGATAGTTTGATTGGCCATACTTGAGAGGTCCAATATCACATCTCCTGGGACCTAAATCACAAACAAACAAACTGAGAATAGCAGACGACGCCTTTAACACGAGAAGGACAACAAGTAAGGCAAAGAAGGCGAAAATAGGCAGGAGATGGTATGCTTACAACTACTTGATCGACAAACTTTGAGGAGAGATTGGACGACGGCTTCGCTTCCATTGTTCTAACTCACACTTGCAGAGCCGGAGAAAAGGCAGAGTCGTTGGAGAGGAGAATGATTTTCCGTCGCCGGCGAGATTTCTGTAAATTGCTTTAATCCGACAATGCCCTTTGCTGTCCACGCTTTATGTTTTCAGGCTCAATAGCCCAGCCCAATATCATAGAAAACCCCGAAC
>NC_037530.1:33555673-33569738 GCF_001531365.2 Cynara cardunculus var. scolymus
ATTAGTCAACCTTACATATTTTAATTAATTAATAATTTTTTAATATAATTAATAATTAAATTAAATATTTTATCAAAATCATTTAGGAATGATTACCAAAATTTGTAGGAAAAAAATTATAAATTAACCCTAAAAACATTTTTTACAAAAAAGACCACCGGTTCCTCCTTCCTCCTAACCCGATGTGTAATGGCCCATTGTTTTTCCAATTTTCTGAAAAACCTGCCGTTGATTTAACTAAAGAGGTTGACGATTTTGAGTTGTGACTGATGTGAGTCAACCCCGGCGTTAGTTGATGACGTGCACCGTTGGGAGGAGCGTGTGGTAGGCCCACTCGGCACCCCCCCAACGTGACCATGCACCTTTTTTTCGTTTCAAACAATTTTCTTCCCTTCCCAATACATCATCACATTAACTCTTAGAGGTCGTTTACGAAACGCTTACTCGGGTAAGTATTTACCAAGTCACATTATCTCATCGAATGAATATGGTAAAGACCAAGAATCTTATCTGGTAAGTGCGAGACAAAGACCAAGAGTCTTACCCGGTAAGTGAGGGCGACGACTCTTACCATGGTAAACACTTACCGGGTAAATTGTTGCATGCGATGTCGTTTTGCTGCACTAAAATCTTACCCGGTAAGTATATAATAGTGTTAAATTTTATTGGTAAGCACTTACCAGGTAGGTATTTGGTAAACAACCCCTTAATTTGTTTTTTTACTTCAAACTCGCTATGAATATCTTATTTTCATTTACCATGATCAACACATTCCGATTTTTACACAACTATATCAACTCTCTATATAATCTAATTTTTTACACATCAATAGCAAACCAAGCATCCAATTTTAAATATTCAACTACCACTTTCACCGTCGTGAGCCGTTGACCAAGATTTGACCGTCGTTCATCATGATAAGTTTTCTTACATTAAACGAATAACACATTTTCATTACACACTAATTTAGATTGATATGTTACTTTTGTAACATATTTATATTACATCTACCAAGGGGATTATTATCAAACACTTGTGACGATAAAATCAAGTATATAATTTGCAAATACAATTTTGACGGTATTTTGGTTATCGAGAAACAGACTACAAAAGTTTAGTAGTACATGTGTTCGGTCATTCGTTTGATGTACGATCAGCACATGGAGATTCGATGCTCTTACATTTGATGTAAAAAATGCAAGAACAACCACCCGATGCTCGTACATTTTCTGGTCGGGTCTGGTTTTCGGGTTTTACTCACCCCTACCAGCCACCATGGCATGGCGATCAGCACCTACGGTGCCAGTTTTGGTCGACACGACAACAACCATGATGGGACGATGGCCAGGGAACGGGCTAAGTCCTAGCCACGGTGTTGGCGACCAAAAGGGAGAGAGGTTTATGTTTCATTTTTATTTTGATCTGATTTGTTTGTTGTAATGTCGAAGTGGCTCTGATACCACCGTAGGGTTTCAAATTAATTTTATAACCTTAAAAAGACAATGGAAAATAATTTTAGGCTACTTTTTTATAAAGTTTTTCCCGGAAAGAAATCCTAACCCGGATTCATTGACATTTAAAACAAAATTTAAACAATCCATAGGGGATTTAGAAGGTACCTTTTAGATTTGGTATTGGTTCTGATAGAGCACTTAGAAATCAATGTTGAAACATAAAATGAGGGTTAGACCGTGAGGTCTAGTAAGAAAACCATTTGATGCAATTACGAGATTAATAATCACCAAATCACATTTATGAACTCATATTTTGTAAAAATAACAAATATACATCATTTTGTTATAACAAACCTCAATTATCGCATCAAAATAATCAAATCACTTAATAAACACATTCTGAGTATAAAGTTTTCACATCACTCACAACACAACGGTGCGAGAATATCAATTCATCGCATCACACTGGCGTGATAAACTCAACCTGTCGCATCATATGGGTGCGACAAGTCAACTTATCGCATAACATCATATAGATGCGATAACCACACTTCATTGCATCCATAGGATGAGATAATTTTAAGTCATCGCATCACACAGATGTGAACACTCAAAGTCATCGCATCACAAAGATGCGATAACAATTAATGTTGGGTCAAAATCCAGATTTTATAACTCATGATTTGTTCACCCTTATCCTGGTATACACATCTCCCTGATATGTCACCCTTTCAGAATCAACTCTCTACTAGCTCCTCTTTCAGGTTTTGTTTTTGCTTCGCACAAACAACACACACACACACATAAAAGCTTAATTGCCTTCTCTTCTTCAAAATACCATCCCAATGAGATAATGAAATTATCTCATATAATATGTTTTAAAAGAAATAAGGCGGTGACAGTTTTAACAAATTTTAAGCACATAAACAATTTTAACCCCTCAACTTATTAACACTTATCAAAAACAACCCCAACTTTTTAACACCAAATAATCAGTTATCACATTAATTGATAATCTCGTACAAGTTGTTTCTCAATTCATCACAATTCTTGGTTTTCCATGTAACAGTCAAATTAGTTATTTGTCGACATGAACTGTCTACCATTATATTTTTGATTATTTTCGCATCGTAAAATATACGACATCTGGATTAAAACATTAAATGATAAAATGGGCCAAAAATATTTCTTCAATAACTTGTTTGTAATAAGAAATGCATACACAAGACAACTAGCATCAACCTCTATCACCCATCTTCAAACATTGTTTAATGATTGTCGAATACACATACACCACCACCACCACCCCTCATGGACGGACCCAGGCTTGTGGTATAGGTGGCACGTGCCACCATATTATTTATCCGTCGAAGGGTAAAAAAATTAGGTTTCGTGAACGATGTACCGTATTAATTTGTTGTGTGTTACCGTATGTATTTTGAAACTACAATGAGAACAAGTTTTATTTGGTAAAATTGGTTTGCAAGGTTTTTATTCCACCCACACCTAAGTTCGAATCTTGTTAGTGTCATTTTCTTACAGGGTCATCCCTTAGCATGTTAAATGTTAGAATTTGAACAGGGTCCCCCAAAATTTTGGGGCCCAAATTTACATGTGTTTAGGTCTTTTATCAACTTGTGTAAAACTATAGCTGAAATTATTTAGGTTCACACATTAATTGTTTGGTTTTAGGTTCAAATCATTAATGGTTTAGGTTTAGTTTCAGATTGTTAGTCGTTTTAGGTTTAGTCCATTTTTGTTCTTAACATATATTTTCTTTTATCTCATTTATGCAATGTAACCAAAAGTTTTGGATGTAGCAGGGCCTCCAAAAAGATTGAAACGTCCCTGTTTTCTTAGTCAAATGTTGAAAAAAAATTCCGTATATTTGTATTTTATAGTCAAACGGTGCCATCGTTTAAAAAATTTCCCAATATTTTTTTCCTTATGGTCAAATGGTGTCACTGTTTGAAAAACATTTTGGGTCCGTCCTTACCACCACCACATAAATCTTCTAATATATTTAGAAGTCTAAATGTATCTTTATATATTGTTAAATATCGAGTTACTAACAAATATGACAAAAAAATTATTTTGAATTATAAATAATATTATTAAAGTTGAACATATATGTAAAATATAAGTAATAAATATAACAATTATTTTACATCTAATTTGTTATAATAAACATTTTAATATTACTCTAAATATCATAATATAATGTTTTAAAAACAATATAAAAATTGTAAAACAACAATTTTCGTTTTATTTATTTTTCGGACCTTGTCTTGTTTCTCGTTTAATCATCATGAATTCTTTTACTCGATAAATATAAAAGTACATCAATTACGCATTAATATATATCATATACGCTAGCATTATAAAAAACTAGAAGGGTACTCGCACAATGCAGCGAGATACATCTTCATTTTAATATTTTGTTTTATTTTTTGTCTATATTGATATAATAATGTTTATGTGGTTTTGAGAAATATAATGTCTTTACTTTTGAGTAAAAATAAATTTAAAAAAATATATATCGATATTAATATAAAATTAACTATTCAAAAGTTCTTTTTTTTACAAACTCTTTAGTTTAATTTTTTATTATAATTTAATTTAGGTCAAATAGTAAAATAATTTATTTTTGGCTTAACAATAAATTTTTTATATGGATAATAATTCTTTTAGAACTTAATGATTATTTTAATTATATTTTAGATTTTTTATACTTAAAGTGAGATGTTTATCCTATATATGAATATATTTATCTGCAGTTATTTATATGAATTAAAAAGTTGAGCTTTAATAAGTTTTATTTACGCATAATTTACTTGTAACCTTAAATTTTAAGTAATATGCATTAATACACAGTACTTCATACATAAAAAATGATTTTTAAGAGTTTTTGTCAAATATTTTATAATATAGTATAGATACTACAAAGTATTATATATACTTGAAAACTTGTGCATCATGTTTTATTTCATTTGTTTTTTTTTTCTTCGTAGGATTTAAAATAGTGGTTAACATATATTTGTTTCACAATGTGTTTGTTTTACATATGTTCAGTTTACAAGAGAACATTTTTGAGGTGTTTGTAAAACAAAATATACACATAAAAAGTTTCACATTGTGAACCGAATACATACGAAACAAACACATTACGAAATAAATATATGTTAACCAATACATTAAATACTAAGATGGAAAAATCATGTGAAATAGAAACTTAATATAGTTCTCACGGATTTCAGGAATTTCAGAGTTATGAAATGATTAAACTCCTATTTTTTCATATTACTATTTAACTTTATGTTATACATACATATAGATGTATATTATTTTGTAACGTGTAACGGATAACGGAAAATCGTTTATTCATATTCTACCCACTAAAATTTTGGATAAAACGATAAATGGATAATTTTTTCTTTACACACACCTTTATCCATTGTGAGTCCCAACTAAATGCACTCCTGTATATTATTAATTGCATCTCTACCTACTAATGTCTCCAATGACGATGCTATTTTTGAAATTTGGTCCAACAGTTATATTAAACTCTCCTCTAAAATAGAAAAAAATAGAAGAGACAATGGAGAAATCTCCAAATTTGGGAAATGAGATAGCAAATTGTGAAAAATAGTTAAATCTGATATACTTAAGATTTAAGAAGTATGGATAAGCTACCAAATGATTGATGATGAAAAATAAATTATGAGTAGAAAAAAACATATTCAATGTTAGAATAATATTTTGATATACCAAAGTATTAACCCGACCAACCTGTATGGTTTGGGTTGAGTTGGGTTGGGTTCCACTTTGGGTTGGGTTGAGAAACCTGACCAACTCAACTAAGGAGCACCTCTACATATATCAACACAAAAACTTACTTTTACATTCTTAATATATGATTTGACTCGAGTCTGATATAGAAATTATTATACACACACACACACACACACATATATATATATATATATATATATATACTACCTTATAAACCAGATTTATCAAAAGTCTTAAAAACAATTCATAATGTATTAAATACTACTACTTTATGCATTCAATCTTAAAATCTTTTGATCTACAATTAAAATAACATATAGTACAAGTTACCAATGCACATTATTGTCTTTTTTTTTCATGTTCCCAAGATACTTTTGACACCTTTCACTTTATACTTTCACCCTCTCATACATCTATGTCTTCTCCTCATCCTCCAAAGTAAGATTCAAACTGATATTCACCATGAGTTATTAAAAGTTCTCTCATTCATCTCTCATTCAGTTGCTTTAGAACCCTCGGTCTCGGTCTCGATCTCTTGATTCTTTGCTCTTGGTGTAAGTCGAACACATTTGTGAAATCGTTTAAATATGTTGGATTCTAAATATATTGGGTTTTAAACTGTTATACAATTTTTTTCATCGATAGACTATAATTGGAACCATAGTTTGTATTTATTCAAATTGTATTAATATGTAAAGACCAAGTGTAACTTATATCATCGTTAAATCTTCTCAAATAAAACCAGTGAAACTTCAAAATCATTAAAATTTACGACTCTCATCACATTGCACCGGTACACAACTAGTATATATAAATAAATAGGTACTAAAAAGACACACGTGGAAGAGATTCTGAGAAAAACATGTCATGATTGTACAAACATCATCAGTTTCTTGAACGTGTATAATAAGAATAAGAATAATAATGTACAAATGAGTTCAAAGCCACCTCACATCATAAATAACCTTATAAAAAAAGTACAACCCCAAAATAATATGCAAAAAAAAACCCCTACTTTCTCAACTTTTTTGTATTTTTGTTCCAAATATACATATAATTATGTGTTTATCAACTCATTACCTTAATTATTTGCACCATTCTTTGTTGTCGATTCATTGCTGGAGTCAAGAAGGTGTTCCAATGATCTGTTTTTTCTGGTTCGAACCTTCCCCGCCTCTTTCAGCAACTCGGCTAACCGCCTCTTTTCGTCATCCACGTCCGGGTGCGCAGTCCCCAGCTTTTCTTCCCTCATCACGACAATATGTTCCAAGATTGCAATCGCATCGTCCAATCTGGTTTAAAAGGGTAATTTGTTGGTTTTAAGATGTTGATTTGCATATGTCGTAACACGGACCATCAAACATATACATAAGTATGAACTTCCGTTTAGAGAGAGATTCAAAGGGTTTACATGTGGTTTCAAAGCAGGTCTAGTACCACCTAGTGACTCAACAAGCACTTTCACATCCATTTGAGGGACGTGTTGCAGACTTGAAGTCTCATATCAGCTAGACATGGACAATCAAACTTGTACATATTCGGAAACCTCCCCTTAATACTCTCTCTATAAAGGTTCTTCCAGAGAGATTCAAAGGGTTCAACGTACCCTAATTGGGTATCTAAGTTGGGGTCTAACACTAGGGACTCAACACAATGTTTCACCTCCGTTTGAGGGGGCGTGTTGAATCCCATACCAGCTAGACTCAGACCATCAGACCTGCATATGTAGGAACCTTCCCTTATGCTCTCTATAAGGCTACTTTTAGAGACTCAAAAGGTTCCACGTATCCTAATATGGTATCACGGCCAGGGCCTAGCGTCACCTAATGACTTAACACACTCTTTCACCTCCGTTTCAGGGGGCGAATTGGAGTCATATCGACTAAACACAAACTATAAAACCTATATATATATATATATATGTAGGCTTGAGTTCCAATGAGAAGGAGAGTTAAAGTGAGCAGCGTAAGAAAGGATATCCACCCTTGGATGCACATTAAGATGAGATGCATCAAATCAATCTCCATATCAAGCACGATTCATGGGTGCATTTGAGAATTAAAGTGATCAAGGGTCCGGATCCCCTTCCTACGTTTCTCATCTTAACTTTTTTCTCACACGATCCTTCGTCTGTATATGTATATGTATATATATACGGGGTTGGGTTCCGGTGAGAAAGTTAAAGTGAGAAGTGTAAGAAGGGATCTCCACCCTTGGTTACACATTAGGATGAGATACACCGAGATGAGAGACATCAAGATGCCTCGGATCAATACCCATATCAAGTGATTCATGGGTGAGTTTGAGATTACAGGTGATCAAGGGTCCGGATCCCTTCTCACGCTAATCACCTTTAACTCCCCTCCTCACACGATCCTTCGGCTATAAATATATATATAGGAACCTCTCATCTCTATAATAGCTTTACCTGCCAACAGCGTCATAAGTGGCAGCAAGATTGCTGTAAACGGCCAGTGTATCGGGGTGGTACGAGCCACATTCATGCTCCAAGACGTTTCTCGCTTCTTCAAAAAGGTCTAGAGCTTCGTTTATAGCGTATTGTTGCACACAAGTGAGTCCCATTTGGTTAAGTGCGATACCGAAAAAAGCGGATTTCTTCTCACCGCTAGCACGGAGCTTTGCTGTGGCGTTCTCGAAAGAAGCATACGATTCGGAGTATTTTCCCAACACGTAATACATGACTCCCATCTGGGCTTCAATGCCTGCGATCGTGTTTTGCTGGCCAGGAGCATCGTTGTATATCTTCAACGCCTTTTGTAACAACTTGAGTGCGTGATCAAGCTCGTTCATCGATTCATAAATAGCGGAAACATCCGTGAAACCAGACGCGATTTCCTCTTGAGGGATCCCGGGGACGGGCTTTTCGTATATACGAAGAGCGTTTTCACAATAAGATTTCGATTCTCTTAATTTCCCAGTCTTGTTATATAAATCCGCCAAACGAACGTAAACCGAAGCAACCGCCGGATAATTCTCCCCTTTCGACGATTTAAGAGCATTGAGCGCCTTTTGGTAAGCATGAACAGCCTCGTCGAATCTCGATAGTGATAAATACGCATCTCCAATGCTTAAATCCACAGAAGAAACCTCGTGTTCTTGCCCATTTGCCACCATCGCCATACTAGCCAAAACCAGATGCTCGAGAGCAGCCTCGTGATCGCCTTTTGTTTCACATATAAGTCCCATAAGCTTTCTATCGGCTGCTTCTTCTAACGAAGCTGGTAAACCATTTTCTCGATGGATTTCAAGCGCCATCTGACAAAGCTTCTCGGCCTCATCGAATTGCAAAGCCTGAACATGAGCTTCAGCAAGATATCTACAAGTCTCACCAACTCTTGGGTCAGTTTCACCCAAACTTTTCCGCTGTACCTCCAAGCCCGACGTGTAACACTGCAACGAATTTTCGAGTTGACCCAACATGGCATAAGTATCACCCAACTGCATATAACCTGCGAATTTAGCGAGTGCATGATCTTGACCTTCCTCAATCACCGAAACGGTAATGGAGTTCTCAAGGATCGGAATAGCTTCATTATACTGGCCTAAGTTACAGTAAATGGCTGCGGTTACGTGCAAACACATAACGACATCTAAACTGGGCTTACCATTAGTGATTTTCTCAAACGATTTTGTTGCTCGAAGAGCTAAATCGAGTGCTTTTCGAGAGTTATCACCAGCAGCCATCAAATCCCGAGCTTGTTTAAGCAAATATGGACCAAGATCCAAGTTTTTATCACCAACAGCAGGTTTTTTGGCATTTTTATCGTTTTGCTTCTCGATTAGAGGCTTCTTTGGATGGGTTTTGCTCTTACAATTTGATCCAGAATTCACTTCTGAATCCAACTTCAATTCAGAAGCTTTCTTGGATTTCTTTGATGAGACAGATTTCGAGCTTTCTTCCTTCTCTTCGACCTTAGAAATGTCTTCATCTTGCTTGATGATCTCCACTTCTTTCGACTCTCCTCCCACCAGGTGTCTTAACTCCGAATCAATCCGGGATTCTTCCCCATCTGATCCGTAGCTAAGCCGAGATGGAGATTGATCAGAACTCTGCATCTCACACACATTATCGTAAAGTTGTTCGATAGAAGGTTCGACCACTAAACTCGAACTGTTTCCAGTACCCACATTATCAACAGACTCAGCACCATCAGGTGGGTTGCTCAAATCCAAATTATCCTTAGTTTTCGACAAACTCCCATTCTCAGGCATTTCATCGATCACCTTATCTTCATGGATTTCATCCAAAACCAACCCAGGCATCTCTCACTACGCCACCGAAATCAATGCTGGTTTTGAATAAATTCTGTCAAGAAAAATACCCAAATAGCAAAACAAAACATTAACCATCCACAGTTGTTCCAGATATAGGTTTGACAAATCAAACGTTAACAAATCACCAACAGTAGAAAAGGGAAAATTTGAAGGAAAGGGCAAATAGAGTTAAAACGAACAATAATAGCATAAAAAGTTATGGATAACAGATCATAAAGAGACGCACCCATTGTTTTAAAAATCTAAGTACACATTAAAAAGCTCCAAAGGGGGAACATTAGACCCAGTAAAGTTGGATCTTTTCAAAAGTAAATTAACAGCTCATTCAAGAGAAAAAGAAGCTTCAAGTTAATTAAAAATACGAACACACTGTTCTATAGACCACATAAAACAGATCTTATGGAATCATATACCCTACAGATTCTTCCATTTTCCACTGAAACCCATCGGAAAACAAGAAAACCAGATGAAACAGAACCCAAAAATTGGAACTTTATGCACAGTTGACCTCTTTTAACTGAAGAAAATTCATCAAAAATCAAAGAAAAATTGGGGAAAGGTCGTACCTTAGTGAGAACCCATGAAGGAACTTTGTGCAAATTTAAGCTTTTTGCTGGATATTATACAGAAAAAGATAAAGATACGTTGTATCTTTTGCCAAGTGGAGCTGATGAGACAGGTGATAAAGAGAAGACAAAAGGGGGATTGTGATTTGTGAATTGTGAATTGTGAATTGTGAATTGTGAATGAGAGCTTGGTAACAAAATGTAGAAAGATTTCGTTTTTTCTTTTTCTTTAGGGGAAAACGATGGTTTCTTGGGGGGGGGGGGGTTCTCAGAAGGCTTTTTTTCTTCTGGACTTGTTTTTTAGCTGTTTGTTTGCATTTGCTAAATATAGAGGAATTTGGCGATGTGTGAAATGACGGATATGGCCCTGGTGGGTAGTGGGTTCGTGTTGGGTAAAATGTTAAAAAAAGAATTAGACACAGGGTCACAGTCGATTGTATAAGATTACTTTGGAACGGTGCAATCACTTGGTGGTGGACGTTCCTTCTTTCACACAAGAAAATGGAATCCTAAGCAATCTTAAGATTTTTTATTTATTTTTAAAGAAAAGAATCAAGAAACCGATATTTAGTGTTGGAAAGTGGCATGACGCATTGCTATGGAAGTCAAGTCTTAGAGTGGAGCCACAAGGATTAATGTGTCGGTGAACCCAAACTTTGACGCTATAACAAGGTAATAACGAGTTATGTTGATAATGTAATCATATCAAATTAATGATAGGACAATCTAAAAAAACATGGCGGATCTCTATAAGACACAAAATAAACCCAATCAAGCCAAATTATATGATTAACAATTTCATCGTACCAAATATTGAAGACGATCTAAAATATTTTTGATTGAACGTTAAAGATTGAGTCTATAAACCAGAAGGGTGGTGCTTGATTGGTTTGAGTTTGGCTACAAAGGTCAAAAGTACCTGGAGGTCTCAGGTTTAAATCCAATGAGGAATAGAAATCCCCTTGTGGCAACGGAGGTTCAAATGCGACTATTTGCAAAGCAAGTGGTCGTCATGGGATTAGTCGGCTTGCATAGCGGATTGGATATCCAGGTTAATCAAAAAAAAAAGATTGAGTGTATATATTGTTTTAGTTTCTTGTAAGCGTAACCTAGTCGATATCTATGTACATTTTTGGTAAATTATGTAATAAAATCGAAGGACTAACTCATAAAACTAAATGCCAAATTTGGTTTAGAATATCACATCTTCAACAAATACAATCAAATATAGTTTAAACTTACAAATCAGTATTTCTTTTATTTTTTTATAAAAAAAATTGATAAATTTAACGATCGAGTTGGTAATATATCTGAATCATCAAAAAAGAATTATTTGCAAGCCATATATATAATAGATCAATTTGCAATACAAAATTTGTCACAAACATCAACCTTAAATATGGTGGTTGTTATCCAGTGAAACATTTATTGGTACGTAAATTGACGCAATAACTAGTTACGTTTTTATGGTCTATAAATACACATAACTTCTTTTAATTTCCTTATTTAACAACATCTGATCCTTGGATTTTTTGAAATTTATACTTTTGGTAATTTTGAATTAAAATATTAATGCAAGGACATTTTAGGTATTTTCTCTCTCCTCTCCTCTCTTCCCTCTCTGTCCCTCGTCTTCCGGTGATACCACTGTGATACCTAAAAATATTAATTATGTTAAACAAAAGACATTGTACGATACCCAAGCACATATAAGATGCATTGTGATACCACTGTGTTACATCTCCGATCGATTACACAAACGACCTTAGTGTGATACACAAACGACCTTAGTGTGATACACAAACACATATAAAATGCATTGTGATACCACTGTGGTATCACCGGAGGACGGGGGACAGAGAAAGAAAAGAGAAAGTACCTAAAATGTCCTTGCATTAAAATTTTAATTCAAAATTACCAAAATTATAAATTTATCTATTAATTTGTGGTTGAGAATGGACCTCACGGTTAGCATAAACTAATTAATTCTCATTTGATTATATACGTACGTATACATATATATATATATATATATATATATGTATATATGTATATATGTATATATATATATATGTGTATATATATGTATGTACCATAAACTACTAGTTGTGTACCCGTGCAATGCGGCGGGAGCCATGAATTTTAACGATTTTGAAGTTCCACTGGTTTTATAAGATAAGGTTTAACGATGATATACACTTGGTCTTTGCATATTAATACAATTTGAATAAATAAGAGTTATGGTTCCAATTACAAAACTATCGATAAAAAAATTGTATGACAGTTTAAAATCCAATATATTTAAAATCCAACATATTTAAACGACTCCGCAAATGTATTCGATTTACACCAAGAGCAAAGAATCAAGAAACTTGAGTTTTAAGGTAAACACTCAAAACCAATAAAGAAAACTACAAATTTGACAGATCATAATAAGTCATGAAAAGACAAAAAAAGATGAGTTTTAGAATGAAATTTCAACTGATTACCCTCTTTTTTGTCTAGAAACTCAGATTATGGTTGAACTAATACATGTATATATATATATATATATATATTTCAAAAAAACCCAAGAACATATTAATTCAAAACATATTATACAGTGCAATTTGGACAGTCTAACCCCAAAATATATAGTATATATATAAATAAATAACTATAAAAGTATAAATCATAAATATTAAAAATATTTTTTCATAGTATATATAATATATAATAATATAATTAAGTCAAAAACTATCCAATATTTGACTCATTTCGAATGTATTAACGAGACGATTATAATGGTGTAACTTGTTAAAATAAAAATGTATTTTTTAAACATGTTTTAATTGATATACGATTATGTATGTTAATTTGATAAATGTTTAAAATGAAACATTTAAAAGTAAATGATGTAAAGTAAATTAATTAATTAATTATAGGGGTATAAAGTGTAAATTTAAAATTATAATTTTAAAAAAATTGGTTGTGAGAGGGTGAGTATATGTGATGAGAGGAGCGGGTAAAAAAGTGAGTATAAATAGTATTTTAATCATTTAGTATTTTAATACTTTAAGACTTTTGCTAAATTTACTTAATAAAATAGTATAGGATATATATACACTAAAAAGGTTGGTATGAATGGAATAAATATGACATATTTAAAGAGTTGTTGGATGTATCTTAAAAGAAATTGTTGAGCATATGAATTTATTATTGAATTTTTTTGTTTTTGATGAAATATAAAAATTACAAAAGTATAAGTTAATTTTGAGAAATTTCATAAATGTTAATGAGGTGGCGTAGGCTGGCATAGTATTAATATTAATATTAGTATTAGTAGGTACACAAACACCATTTTATTATTTATTTCTTCTTTCAATCATTTTTCAATTATTATTATAAGTATTAAAAATTAGATTTATATTTTTAAAAGAATATGATTTAAATACAACAACATTTATTAAATGGAAAACCAAGTAATGACAAGTATCCATTTTCTTTTTCATGTTTTATATTAAACATGTTATCTGTGTATTTGTATTACAACAACACTGATTTTCGACATCGTGCGATGATCAAATTTTATGTTGATGAAAAAATTTTAAAAAAAAAATATTGACTATTTTTATGTGTAAAAGTGATTCATCAGCTTCATTTTCTAAATCGATTGTCTTTGATACATTTTTTTACAGGTATCAATCTAAAGATTGAAGCAAAACAATGTTGAAACTGTTAAGTTGTATGAAACAAAAAAGTAAATTCACAAAATGAAATCAATCTAGTTTTGGACATGATTCAAAATCATTGAAGGTCAAAAAAACAAACTCCGAAGAATGTTTAACCAATTTACATTATCGTAGAACTTTGATTTTTCAAATGAAACACTAAAAACATATATTGGTAATCAAGAAGTGAATGTAAAAATTAAAATCTACTGTTCGTTCGTGAGTAACAATGTAATATCAAAATAAA
>NC_037530.1:33571263-33599939 GCF_001531365.2 Cynara cardunculus var. scolymus
ATACATAACATAAATAACTTTCGAAAAAATGAGAGATGAGGAGCCATAGTGAATAAAATATAATAACATGGAATTTTTTTTGAAAAAATCATCAGCGTCATCATAACCCACACAAATATTTAAATAAAATGTAATAGTTGTTAGCCTAGAAAAGTTTATGGGGGAATAACATTCGAGCATGTACAATAACAAAGTTCTGTAAAAAAATATATAATGCATAGAAAAACAAATGTAACAATAATTAACAAAAATATAATAATATGGAATAAAAAACACTCATCAACAAAATATAAAAAATGTAACATTTCTTACATAGATTTTATGGAGGAARAACAACAATATCAACGATAAAAAAAATTTGCAAAAAAAAAAAAAAAAATTCAACACACATCAATAACAACAAATAACTCACAATAAAACATAAAATAAACCATAAAAAATGTATTTTCCATTTGATTAGACATTCAGCTGTATAATTTACAATATGATGAAGGATTCGATAAAACAAAAGAAAAAAAACGTTATATGAGACATAATATGTAGATGAAATAAAAAACAAAAAGTTTAAGAAATTTATGACTTAATGAAAGACAATCAACATAACCAACAAAAATATTTTAAAAATATATAAATTTGAGAAAAAAGAATTAAGAAATAACTCTTTCACWAAGTGGAAATATAAAAAATATATATAGTAAATGTCTCTAAGAGTTAAGTGGATTGAAAGTTAAAGTAATTAAATTGAAAATAAAATTACCAAATTAGCCTTTGAAATACATATTTTTTATTTTAAGGATATAATAGTCTTTAACTTATTTAATATTTAAAAACTCAAAACAATGAAATTTTTTTTAGACAAATCATATTCTAAGAATGTGCCACGTCAATTTTATAGCAAAATTCTATTGTACATTTGAACTATAATAAAATTATCTAAATGAAACGGTTTCTTCGATTTTTATTAAAGTTGTATTTATTTTCTTAAGATAAATTAAGTAATTGTTTTCCATTAAATCGTGTATGGATTAAATTATCTTAATTTGTTTTTCATCAAAAAATAAATTACAAATGACAAAAATTACAAATTCAATATCTCATTTCATTCCTAATTGATGGAGATTTTGTTGATGTTGGTGACACATTATTTTAACTCCACATAACAGAAGAAAAACAATATAATACATGTGTATGATAAAAATAATTAATTTAAAAAAATAAGGATATGTTAAATTAAAGCTTTTTATATCTAATAGAAATTCATTATTAAACTTATTGAAATAAGACACTCATGCATAATTACATGTACAAATGTATATAAAATACATTTTCACAACAAAACATAATAAATGATGGAAATTGAAATTGACTCGTTATATTGATTTAATTGAAAAGACACTTCGCTATTAATTATATATATAATTCATGATGTCAAATGGCAACACTTTCATCATTTGACTTTTAATGATTTCAGATGTTGTGAATTTGGATATATATATATATATATATAAAGAGTTCGTGAGAAATCACATCAAAAAACTTGGATAAAAATCCGCCTTATATGTTGATCCTTAAATGTGTGGATTTAATAATCTCACGTTATATTTCGATCCTCAAATGTGTGCATGGATGATTGCATGAAATTTAATCAAGGATAGATTCATACCCTTGATTTAAGCAGAAAATGAAGAGCAATAAACATAGAGAAATCTGTAGATTAAAACCAAGAACTATTACGTACACCTTTCATAAGGTAGTCTTTACCCTAATTTCAGTCAACTTAGGAGTCTAGTTTCTAGTACCTATTTAAGACTCTCTCTCATCTTTTGGTCTCTCAAGTTCAATTTTTCCTCATTTATTCTTTTATCTATTTATTGAGCAAAGCTGTGGTGAATTTCAACAACTAACTAACTATGCTGGTAGCTCTTTGACTTTCAGTCTGCCTGCAGAGCCTTTTTGCACCTGGTCAACAACAAAGACAGAGGGAACAACCCTGATTATGTTGGTCGTAGGTTGAAGATTATTGATAAGTCAAGGTGAGGGGCTGTCATTTTCTCAGATTATTGATAAGTCATTTGGTGAGAAAAACTACAATTGGATAGACTCTCGACATGGAAAAACCCTTATAAGGAGGTCTGGATTTTTTGAGTCATGCATCGGCTATTGACCAATATAATTGAACAAGCTTAACTAAGATTTGAGATACCAAGGTATAGATAGACCTAGTAGTTGAGTTTGTTAACTCATTAAACTATAGATCTGGAGTAATTGATCTTAATGAATGTAAATTCGTAAGTGATGCTCATATTCATATAACATAGATACGTGACCTACTTTTATGTTCCATCACATTCAGTGGAATCTACTCTCTCCGGTCATCAAAAGGTGAGTTTTGAGTATGACATTTTATCCATGTTTTTGTGTGGTCCTTGAAAACAATTTTTCTTTTGAATGATGAAGCAACAGTTAGTTAAAGAAGATGGATAAGAAACATGATGTTGTAGTATAACTTAATAGTGTAAGTAAATCCCCACGCTAGCTAATTTGGGCAGGGGGGAGGAGGCCAATAACAAACAATCCCAACCCTTGTCTTTTTAAAAGTATTGTAGTAATCTTACAGGCAGGAAGGAACCAACCATAAGCCATGATTAATGCTGCTTTCCTTTCCTCAAGCATCCCAACAAACTTCCACCACCCTTACCAGGTTCATACCATGTCAAGAAATTTGGATCTTCCTCGACACATGCTCTGTATCTCTCCAGAATCCTCACTATTTCATCGAACCCCAATCGCTTCTCTGGTTTGCTTGACCAGCATCGACGTATCAGCTGCCGAAATGCACTTGGACACGTACCAGGTAACGGAGGTCGAGCATTCTGCACACATTCATACTCCTTAAACAGCTACTATTAACTTTATAATTCATTTTGGATTTCAAAAGTTACACTTTAAATGTTTGTGGGCACAACCCACCTCTTGTCTCTCACTTGGTTTCATGTTCAATCAATAAGATCTGGTTATTAAAGCATATCCTCCACTCTGCACATGATGATGTTTCTACTCCACTCTCTTATCCATATTTCAGGAGCTTTATAAATATAACATATATATATATACACACACACACAATATGTTTTATTGTTATAAAATTTGTGTTCTTTCTCCTTCTGATGAGTGATGATAGCATACTTCATTTATCAACTATTTGAACAGCTTCCTTTAATGCTAATAAATGAATCTCAAAAGCAATTGGGAAACATCATAAAAAAGGAATAACAATGAAATATCTCTTAGAATAGTAATTATAAACCTCATATAAAGAGAATGGCAGTTCAACTGATATGATGAACAAGTTGGCTTAAGGTCCAAAACTGCATCATATTATCCCTAAATTTTCATAAATATGTGTACATCAATAATATCTTGGGAGGATCAATACCCAATCATATTGATCTCTAGTGCCCTTTTTCTTTATGCCTACAATGTCAAATATATTTGAGTGTTCACATGCAGCTCTCCACCTTATACATCCTTAATAGATAAGCTCCCCATGTTTGTATTTTATGCTCAGAAAAATGAGTAGAAATGATCCCTATGTTTCTCACTCCATTTCATTAAAATAAAATCCATATCTTAGGCCAACGAAAGGGCCTAGGCCCTTAGTGGTATATTATATGCATAAGGCCAGATACTGGAGTGTAAACGTCAGTATTTTACTTTTCAATCATCTCCATGAATAGGGTGGACTGTGGAGGATGGATCAGATTGACATGCTTATAATATCAGACAATTTGAGTAAATAAGCATCATCGAGCGCTAGCCTAGCTCTCTAATGGAGGTAACTAGTTTTTTAAACTTTTGTCGTCTCTACCGTATGAAACTTGTCTGGATTCTATCCTTGTCCCAAAAACTTGAAATATGATTTGACATTTGTAGTGAAACAAGTCATTTTTAGAACCTGAAGTTGATATGGATTCTTTTAGAACACCCCTCTCAAATTAAGCCTGCATTAAACTACACTTAGTTTGCTTATAAGAATCTGGTTAGATGACAAATTATTCTTAACCTTGATATGTAATGCCATGAATCTATATGCAAAAGTATTAGGATATAGAATACACCATAAAACAATATGATTACCTTCTGGCACACAGCAAATGCAGCCTGTTCCGGAGTCATGTCGTCAAATGGTGTCAATGCAGTTAAAAGTTCCCACAGAACAATCGCAAAACTGTAAACATCAATTTTCTTTGTATGTTTCTTCTCTTTGATCATTTCTGGTGCCATCCAACGATAAGTACCTGTAAATCCCTTTGCACTACCACATTGAGATTCCAAACATGAGATACCAAAATCCGCTACTTTTACACACATATCTTCACCAAGCAGTAGATTTTCAGATTTCAGATCCCTGTGAAGTACACCCTGAGAATGAAGATATTGCATTCCCAAGGCAATGTCAAGGGCCAACTTTAGAACTAGGTTGGGAGGCAGTGAATACGGCTCCTGCTGATGGAGGTATGCCCTCAGGGAACCACCCGCCAAGTACTCGGTGATTATACAAAATACAGGAGGTTTCTTACAAGCCGCAATGAGCTGCACGAAAACAAGAAATGATGTTTGTTACAAACACAGGAACTAAAAATTGTGAGATGAATATTGCATACTTGCCAATTCCAATTTTTTTAGCGACATGTAAAGGCAAATTCTTGTTATTAACACACCAATCTTAATTTAATTACATGTTGATCTCATCTCTTCTCTATCAAAGCTTATAGACGCCACCACGCGGGCCATACCAAACTTTCTAAACTGCAAGCAGATTTTTTGACAAGGACTATAATTTCTCTTAAAATGGTAAAATTACCAACTGATTTAGGAGAGAGCAGTGTTAGGTGTTAGCGATAGATTCAAACAATCATGCTCTTATTACTTGTTAAAGGAAATATACTATGCTCTCAAGTGTGCTGCTTTCACACTTGGGGAGGTCTAATATATTAACTAGTTGTACTATAATTCAATAAAAGCAATTGCTAAAAAAAATTAAACAAATATAATACATGGAAAAGATTATAACATCAGATCCCACTAACCAAAATGTAACCAGAAACATACACGTAAAGAGGACCATACAAAATATGGCTGTACCAATCGCGGTCCCAAATAGAGACACGTTACTTAACAGGGGGAAGGCCGCTTGAAGAGGTTAAGCAACCTCAGGAGAAGAGTTCCCCTCCCCTTGAAAGACCTAAGCCCTAAAGTACTTTGGGGGCCACCCCTATCCACCCACTAGACCTACTTCAGGTAAAGAAAACAACTCTCTTCACAAATTAAAAGTACACAGGGGTGCTCTCTACTCAACCTCTCACCTGAGGTGGATTCAGAGGGGTCAAACCCTTTTGCGGACATTGATTGCAGATCAGGGAGCATCCCAGGAGCTCAACCAAAAGTGATGACAGAAACACGCATCAACATTTGGTGCTAGGAGGGAGTAGATGCTACTGGAGCAACTTTCGCCTGTTGTGACTCTTTAAGTTCAAAACAATTTACTGTATTCTGAAACTTCCGCACAAGCAAATCAACTCTTCTATCTTATACTGAAGCAAAGTAGTTAACAAGCCAAAGCCATAATTCCAACAAGACAAAAATAAAGGCGAAGAGAAAAAGAGTAAGACAATAGAAAGAAAACCAAAGAAAGCACAATGTTACTCTGGATTAGTAAGACATTCTTTGACTTGCATTGAAGGCATTATTTAACAAAACTGTCTCTTTTGTTCACACTTTCACAACATAAGCTCACTAATGGTAATAAATTTAAAAGGTCGTTGAAGAACTCGAGGAAAAGTCATTACAAATTTTGTTTGTCAATTTAATCATCAAGCAAACCAGATCTTAAGTGGTTGGCATTCTTAATCACGCCGGAGAAGATGCAGTTCATTACTATTCTTTTTAAACCTAAGTAAATATTCATTGTCACTGCTGGAAGCATCCAAACATTTTTTTGTAAGTTCTAATATATGTGTGGGGAAGGTAAAAGATTCTTAATTGAAGTCCATCAATATGACCCAGAAAGTGAGAATGCAACAGAATTTGTATATACACATAGCAATCTACGATACAAGGCTAGAGAAAAAGGTAATGTGGTCCATTTCCTGACAATATGCAGCTAGTACTCTCTGAAAAGTTATGTTGCATTCTATTATCATTTCAGAAAATCCATGTACCCGAATAGATTTCATCCTGCCATCTCAGGAACTTCACATGCGTGTACGGTATAATCACCTAACATGTGAAGCCTTCAAAGCGGTGGCAAGAAAACTTTAGGGGTAACATGGAAGATCCTTAGACATCTAGCCGGTTATAGTTATGATTATGGCCTTCACCAACAATTACAACTGAATTTAAAGCTTCCATTTATTTGTTCATAAGATTGATGACGACGTCTTAGGCCATCTCAAAGGCTTCACATGCTTGTACGATATAATCACATAGCATGTGAAACCGTCACGACGGCGGCGGCTTCGACCAAAACTTTTGGGGGACGAAGGCATAGAGGATTCTTATAAATCTAACTGTCTATAGTTATGGTAGATTCTTATCCGTAATTCTATTACCCACCTTCATAAAATTAGAAGTTATTAATAAACACATACTTTTATGTCACATATTAACATGTAAGTATTTGGTACTACGATGAGAATAATCATTGTATACTTACAGTGATGATGTTGGGATGTTGGAGACGAAAAAGCAAGACGACCTCCGAAGTGAACTGCTTTTCCAACATAGAGGCCAAATCGCCATCTTCCTCCGGCTGACTAATAAGCTTAATCGCAACATCTTTCTGTTTATAAACCCCTCTGTAAACCCTACTGTGCCTCCCCGTAGCGAACTTATTGCCAATGAACAGCTGTGACATATCAGCACTCCATTCTATATCTTCTTCTTCTTCCCCTTTCGCTTTTATCTCGCCTCCAGACGATACCAAATACTTTGACCACGACACAGCTCTCTTGTACTCCCCAAGAGATAGCCTCCTCTCCAGCTTCCCACTGTTTGAAATTTGCTTAAACCAGTTTGATTTCTTCATAGATTCATCAAGTTATTACCTCACACTCCACAGTCACGCAAATTTGCCAAAATAATTCAAGTTACAAAAGCCTCAAGAAGCTACATTCAATAATTCTTATTCAAAAGCGATTCAAGTCACGGAGAAAATAGAGAGAGAGAGAGAGAGATCAAAAAACTTCGATGCGAAAACGGTGTCGATTCACATATAAGTAAAAGTAAGAAGATTAGATATGCATAGATATCCGTGCAAGCCTTAAGATACGGAAAATCTCAAAAAAATTAAATCTACTACGTCTCTTTCCGCAGAGTCTGAAACAAGATGTCCAGCAACGTGAAGACGAAATCTAAACGAAACGACGACAACTACATCGAGAAACGTGAATGTGCACACTCCGACTGGAATATGAACAGATTTGCGCTTATATATGACTTACAACAGCTCTGTGGGTGAGAGATGAATAGAGATGTTGTTCCGCCGGAGCGGCGACGGTTTCTCTCTCTAGAATATTCAGGCGAGTGTTTCTCTCACTAGAAAGAGAGAAATATGGTATTAGTCTGGAGTTGGAGTGTTTCACCCACACATACGGTCCTTTTATCAATCATAACGTGCGAAGATCCACTTCAGAGGAGACAAGAGGGGTATTCCCCTTGATACCGACGTTTACCTTTTTCTTTCATTTCCTATTATACCCCTCCCCACTTTTACATTCATCTTAATCTTAACTATTCATAAAAAATTAATGCAACTACTTATTTATATGTATATTAAATTAAATTGAATAATTCACCAAAATAACTAATTTATACCGTACGTATTAAGAAAATAACCAAATTGAAACTAGTTTGTAGAAATGGCCACCCAAATCACCCATGGAGGTGATCCAGGCTGGATGGGGGCGATCCACCCCCGGAGGCGAGCCACGTCATCCCATCGCCCCCCGGGGTGATCCAGCTATTATGTATGTTTTTTTCTTTTTTTTTGTAATATCTATTAAGGGGTGTTTTTAATAAAAATGAGACGATATTTGAACTATTTTTTTAACCTATTTTTCATGTTTTAATTAAATAAAATAAAACAACTTGTACTCTCTCAACCCGTAAACCTTATAAAAATACGATTTTACATGAAGATTTTTTTAAACGCATAAATCAGATATATTTTTCTTATTTTATAAGAAATCTTATTTTGTCTTTTAGTGCAACCAATTTTACTATAAATACCAACCTCCTACTTCATTATTTTTCACACATTCTCTTTCATTTCTCTTCTCATATATTCTACTCTCACAACTCTTAACCCTTCAACACAATAAACCATCCCAATCCTTAACCCATTAAACACAATCAACCATCACAAAACATGAAATCATGTCAAAGCGATGATGTTTTTGTGTATCTTCGAAGTGGCGGTTTATTCCAAGATATAAATGGTGTGTTAGAGTACCTTCCGATAAGCTCCCCCACATGTGTAATACGTTTGTCTTCACCAATAACATATTTTGGGGTCGTCAAATGTGTGATGAAAAAGTTAAGTTCACATGGTTCTTTCAATTTACTTTATAAAACGAATACGTTATATCAGTTAATGGACGACGATGATGTGGTAATCTTCCACAAGGCCATTCGTCAAAATTTACCAGAAATGTCGACACTATTTGTGGTCGATAATGGAGGTTATGGAGGAAATCTAGCAAGTGTAAACTCGGGCGGTCCAAACACTTTTTACCCCGGTGCTGTAAGTTGTGGAAATCCAAGCACACGCTTCCCCGACGTTAGCGGTGCAAACCCATATGGTCCAAGCACACTCTTACCTACCGGTTGTGGTCCTGGTGTAAATCAAATAACTTTCTTCTCTAGTGGTGGCAGTGGTGAAAATCCAAGCACCTTCTTCCCTTATGATGCCGCTAGAAATTCATATTTTGAACAAAAAGTTACCGTTSAACCTGACAGTTATTTTGTTCAAGATTTGAACTTGCCTCCGATGCAGTCTCCCAACCCGTACCCGATCCGGTCTCTCGAACTGTCAAAACCGTTGTGGGAGGTAGATATGGCCGAAGATGTTTCTGTTGCAGCCGAAATTTTGAACATACCCGAATACGACGATAACTCTGATGCTGAAGAAATCCAGCCGATAAGGAATAGTTTTTGGGGTATGCCCGACCCAACACCTTGTCCAGACTCAGTTATCAAAAGTAGACAGGAAAACATTTCCTACCAACCTACATCCCATATCAAAGTTCTCCAAACCTTTGACTCGAAGGAAGCACTGAAGCTCGTAGTGGGATTAAAGTGCGTCTATGAAAACTTTCAGATCAAGGTAAAGAAATCATCCAAACACCGGTATGAGGCGGTGTGTCACTCTGATTCGGACTGTGATTGATGTTTAATGACTGTCTCCATCGATGGTACCAGTATGTTACAGATACGGAAGCTCCACGATGAACACACATGTTCAAGGTCCCAAGTGCACTCAAACCACCGTAATGCGAATAAAAAGGTTTTGGGTCATATATTGGCAGACAGTTTAAAGGATTGTAGAGAGTGTATTGTGGTAAAGAAATCATGGAATATGTGAACCAACGGTTCAATATTAGCATCTCCTACAACCAAGCATGGCGAGCAAAGATGTATACCTTGCAACTGTTGAGGGGGACCCTTGAATCGTCGTTTAATCTACTCCCTGTTTATTATCAACAATTTGAAGCTAGCAAATCCGGGGACTGTGACAAAGATTATTGTTGATGGACTTGGACGATTCGACATGTTGTTTGTCGCACTCGGTTGTTCGGTAATAATTTTTGTCATATCAGGGGTTTCCTATGCCTCTCATTTGGTCATTTGAAAAGATCGACCACTCGTCCTTCCCGATTCCCCTATTTGGATATTGACTCCCCTATGCGTACTCGGAGTATTTCCACCAAAAGTCAACCTTGGAGCCTTTAATTGAGGACAATCCGGTTTGACATGGTCGGCAGAATTACAACAGAAACATCGTTGAGGAATCCGACAACTTCTGGACAAGTGATCCGACTCCCCACATTTGTAACACTTTCTCTGTTCGAAATTACAGTCACCCTGATGAACATGGTGACATCTCTGACACGGTCTTTCACCAAATCTTTGGACAGGATGATTATCTGTTTTCACAAATTCTGGTCCTCTATATTCAGTAGAAGACCCTTCCCATTTTCTCTTTTCTACCACTTTCTATTCTCCCTGCCTGTTCTTATTCCTTTCAGTTGTTTCTACAACATCTACTGCTAGTGAAACATTTGAAGGATCCATGACAATCACAAACTTTCTTATCGAAGGTTTTAATCCCCAGATATACCTCTCGACTTAACAAGATTCTGAAGAAATATAGTATTATGCAAATAGAGAGTGTTCAACAAATCTTTCAGTGTACTCTCATATCGTCTGATTACGTTGCTCTAGCTTGAAGAATTCTTCTTATAATTGTCTGACAGCTGCCTTTGGATAAAACTACTCCCTAAATCGGTCAACGAACTCCAACCAGTACATTGTTTGCAAAATATTAGGTCTTGTTAGTGATTCAATATCCCACCAATACAAAGCATTTGACTTCAACATGATACTACAAATCTGACTCTATCTTCATATGAACACTTGTTGGTATTCAATACAGATTATATCTCCCTTAACCAACACATTGTCTTTATCGGGTGTTTTTCTCCAGAAAATGTTGGGGGTTTACAAGTTAACAACATTTTGAGGTTGCCCCCTCTGGTATTTGTAGATTGGACCTACGGATTTATTTCGACCTTTTCTGTTTCTACCCTGGCCGGTACTCCCAGAATAGATATTAGAGTATTCCTTAACTTATTCATTTCTTTTTCTAACATATCTCGAGTAACATACTCAGGATGTGTTTACAAGTTCTTAATTTACATTTTCCTGAATTGATTCACCCTGATCCTAATGAATTTCAGGCTGATTGTTCCTTCCTCTCTCACGGCCTCTACCCCGACCTCTCCCACTACTTTTATCCGCTGGTAAATTTGTAAGAATATTTTCTGCCGAACTTTCCCTTTCCTCCGGGCTAATAAGGGTGTTCCTTTTAGACCATAGTGAATGACTGGCCATCTATAAACCTTCAATATTCAATATTTACATAATCACATTCTCAAATATAATAAGGTGTCCAAGTACAAATATGTACTTGTAAATTCATAATTACATTGGTCAGTTGTAATTTAAATTTATCTTACATATCGTTCTCTTAACCCATCATATTTATTCCAATAGTTCTACATATGTGAGAGATCCTTAATATGCAAATAATACAATTTAAGTCTATGTATCATACTGAATACCAAAATCCCTTTAAACTCAAGCTCTGATACCAAACTTGTAACACCCCAGGATCATATTTGCATATAACATATATTTCCATATATCAATAAATTATAATTTACATATTCGGTCACAAACTCTCTACAAAAGCTATATTACAAAATAGCTAACAACTTTTTCCACAACATCTCTATATTACTCATGAATACATAACAAGTACTAAAAAAACAACAGATAATCATGTTATCCTTTACATCCCATGCAAGCATATAAAACTTCTAACAGTTTCCCTTTTCCCCATCCTTTGATTGTACCCAACATGTAATGCACATTTTGAAACACAAAATGAGGGTTAGATCTTGAGGTCTAGTGAAAAATCCTTTTGATGCAATTACAAGGTGAAAATCACCAAATCATATTTATAAACTCATATTTGTAATAATAACAAATATACATCATAAATCTCATTTTTCGCATTCAAATACCCAATAACTTGAAAAACATCTCGTGGGTAAAACTTGTCGCATCACATGGAAATTTATACAACTTCTCACATCACATTGATGAGACAAACCTAAGTCCTCGCAATATACTGGTGCGAGAACCTCAACTCATCGCATCACTCTGATGCGATAACCTAACTTGTCCCATCTAATGGCTGCGATAAAACAACTTGTCGCATCATAAGGATGTGACAAAACCCATTTCTCGCATTACTCTAGTGCGACAACCTCACTTCATCACACCAATAGAATGCGACAACTCAAAGTTATCACATCACATAGATGCGACAACCCCAAGTTATTGCATCATAAGGATGCGATAATTATGAATGTGATACAAAAACCCAGATGTCATAACTCATGATTTTACACCCTTATACTGGTATATACATCTCCTTGATATGTCACCCTTATCCCAATATACATCTCTCCTTGATATGTCACCCTTATAACCAAAATATATATTTCCTTGATATGTGACCCTTATAACCAAAATACACCTCTCTTTGATATGCCACCTTTTTCCCACAATGACGTAATCATAACAATAACCCACAATTTCTACCAATTATGGCATCAAAACAATTTTATAACTGAATCTCATATAAAGAACCATGCGGTTCTATACCCAGTTTCCAAATAAGGAAAGTTGTAAAATATACTCACCTTATGAAATCACAAAGATGAAGATTCAAGATGAACAACAACAGATTATCCAGGCATTAAAACAAGATCAACTTCTCTAGTTTTCCTCTTAGGTTTATGTTTTTCTCGACTCAAAAATACACACACAGGAACTTCCTCTTACCAACTTTCCCTTTTTACCCTTTTTAAAGTTCATTCCAATGAGATAAAAAGTTATCTCATTTCAATATCAAAATAATAAGAGGCAATGGATGATTTATTTTAAACACAAACAATTAACCCCCTTTAACTTACCAGTACTTTTCAAAACCGCCACAAGCTTTATAACCGAATACATGGTTATATCATAATTTGTTAAAAAAAGAAATATATTTTTATCATGTTTTAGTTAATATACGATTATTATGTTAATATGATAGAGGTGTAAAATGAAGAATGAAAACGTAAGGGAATATGGAATTCATATATTTAAAGTAAATGGAATAATTGGCAAAAAAGCTAAAATTCATAAGTGGTGGATCAATATAATCGTTAGGTGAAATGTCTAATTATAAAACAACTTTCAAGGTACGATCATTCGTAAATGAAAATCTTTTGATTTGTTGTTGTTAGGATACAAATTGACCATATTTACCCTTGAAGCATCCAATTTTTTTTCCTACTTACATATTTATTGGTTAAAATTACAGATTTTAAAAGCAATTTCAGATAGAATAGCGTCAATATAATACAATAGAATACATACCAGTTTTTCCCTAAAGTATTTTACTGAGTTTTTGGATGTTACTGATTTTTTTATTTATAAGATAGGTGTTTGCGTGATTATTATGAGATACCAACTAAATTAATTAATCATATACTATCATAAGTGAAAGGTATTACAATGTTTGAAAAAAAAAAGCCAAGCAAGATTCGTACAAAACACCGTTATCTGGTTATTCTCCTTTGGAAAGAGGAGATGGCTGCCTACTATACTACTGGGGAGGTGACTGTTGGCTTTCGGTCACGGTATTATTCGGTCGGGATAATTGGTTTTTTAACATTTTTAAACTAACCGATAATAAATCGAATAAGGTTCGGTTTAAGCAGTTTAAGTTTATTTAGTTTAATAAATGGGTAAACTGAAGAAGAGGATGTTTGATTTTTTATCCATTAAGTTATGAATTTATTAAGTTATCTTTAAACATCAATTTGTCTGAAAAATTAAGATAAATTATTGTTTGATTTTTATTCTGAATAAATAATATGAATAATAAAAATTATTTATTTAGCCTTATTCTACATAAGTTCTGAATGAATTAAAATGTGTAATAAATATTTTAAATGATAATTTTTTTTAAAGATGATATGAATTATTTAAAATAAAAAAATAATGAATTATTTAAAATAACAAAAATAATATAAATTCAACGAGTTCATAACACAATACTTAATAACAATTATATTTAAAACAATAAAATATTATTGTTTGATTATTAATTTATGTATATTGTAGGACAAGGGTAACTTTGGAAAAAAAAATTCTAACTTAATATATTAAGATAAGATGGAATAACTTTACATGTTAAGTCAATCTTTTAGTATTAAGTTAAAATCAAATACCTTAATATAATTTAACAAATTAAGCTAACCGTCTATTAAACTTATTAAGTTGAAAACAAACACACCCTTTTCAAACAATTTTTCCAAATGCAATGCTCGCTGCTTCCTATATACAATTACAACATACATTCATACTAAATAACTGAAAATAGGATAAAGTAAAAAAAGTTGATTAACCTGGATATTCAATCCGCTATGCAAGATGACTAATATATATATATATATATATATATATATGAAAGAGTTCAAACGAAAACCTTGTGATTTGCGAAAACGCAAGAACAATCTATTAACCTCATATTGTGATAACAATAAAAATTAAAAGATTTTTTAAATTACAAATGAAATTAAAACAATTCAAAAAAAATTGAGAGGCAAAAGTGTAATATTGGTATTCAAAGTGATAAAATTTTAAAAACACGATCACACTAAACCCAATAATCTGGATAACATAATGGGCTATTATGATTATTGTTTATTTCAACACGATTTGGTGTGATTTGGGTGTGATAATCATGTGATTATCACATAATTATCACAAGGATTCCGCTCGGCTAGAGTTAACTTAGGAAATCGACTACCGATTTGGTGTGATATCACTATCATAACAGCACACTTGATTTGATCATGGTTTCGATTGGTTAGGGTTAGACAATCACACATTTATCACAACGATTACTCATGGTTTCGATATGTTAGGATTAGACAATCACACATTTATCACAACGATTATAGGCGAAATCCACTAAACGATTTGGTGTGATATGAGTGTGATAATCATGTGATATCACTATTATAACATCACTTGCGCACTCAATTTGATCATGGTTTCGATCGGTTATATAGGGTTAGACAATCACACATTTATCACAACGATTACTCATGGTTTCGATAGGTTATGGTTACACTCGATTGATCATGGTTTCAATAGGTTATGGTTACATAATCACATAATTATCACAAGAAAAGAGAAGAGAGTGGAAACGAACATGATCAATTCAGGAAAAAAAAGATAATTATAATTAACTAAAGTAAAATAAAAACTATAAAAATTATTTAATTACATTACTGCCCTTATTAATTTATTTATATTTTATATAAGTTAATTTATTAACTAAAAAAATTTGAATTTATTGGGTTGTTCTCGTATTTTCGTAAATTACAAAGGTTTTCGTTTGAACCTTAATTCTATTTATGGTAATAGGGGTAGAAAGGTAAACCGGAGAGAACATGAAGCATGTAGTCGTGGGTTTGTCGGACTCTTTTCCGTATACGGTTTATACCCGTTTTTTTTCCAACTAATTCAGTCAAAACCATAATACCCAATGCCCCACCATTTCTTACTCTTTTTTTAAAACTAAAATATATAAATAAAAAATTAATTTGTATTTCATTCTAGTTTCAAAAACAAATATATATATATATATATATATATATATATTTATATTATTTTATTTTATTTTAAAAAATATACAGTTTCACAGATAAATTAAAAAGAAAAAGATTGTAAAAGGGATGGGATCAAACAAAAGGGGGGGTTGGGTAACTGTCAAAGCCATAATTGAAGCACATGTAGCCACGTGATGTACGATATGGTACAATACTATCCTTTTTCATTTTTATTTATTTATTATTTAATAAATTTTAAAAAAATGCCACTGGAAGCACCAAACAAATCCATTACCATCTCTTAGTTTCATTTTTAATATTATATTTACAATCTTTTAAAGTTAAGAGTAAATTACATCTGAATATATTCTTTATTTTAAGATAAGTGCATTGGGGGTTCTTTTAGTTTGCATTTTGTTACACTTCGGATCCCTGTCTTTAACGGAGTTAACTTCAATTCGTTAACTTAAGGGTAAATATGTCAATTTACATTTTTGGTCTATTGTTTATTAAAAATTTAAAAGATTACATATTATATTGATATATTTATTTATTATATTAATGTATATATATGCACATACCCACACAATTGTTATTTTTCCCTCCCTACAGTGATGACCTAAAGTCGGCATCCTTAATTGTTCAATGTCAACCGCCAATGACCTACCACCGTCACTATCATACACACCTCTACCGAGCAACCAATACACACCTCTACCGAGCAACCATTACCCGGGTATGTCTCTTATTCTCTCCCTTCGTTTTCTCTCACCTCTGATTACCGTGACCTCTGACCTTCACCAACACCATTGCTAGTAACCACTATCCTTCCCTTATCTTTTTAACTCATGGAACACCCTTACCATCTCACTCTGGTGTCGTGAGCACCACCCTTCTGACCACCATTATGTTTCCCTCCCCAAACCTTATTAAGCATAATCTAGATAATGTTGGCCTCAACATGGATAGGTTCCACAAAACTCGCCATCTTTATGTTGCCACATTTGAGAGTCGTTAATCGTTACATCTTCTTGCAACTCTTCTTCATGTAATTATCTAGTGATTTGATCAAGAGTCGTTTTTATCTAGGCCATCATTTTGGTACGAAAATTAGAGAAAGTGATAAATGAAAATGACGATCAAGATTTAAGTTCCAAAAGTGATAACAACCACAAAAATAGGTCCAGATAAAGAAGATGATAGATTAAATGCATGTGAATGGAGAGCTTTCTTGAGCCATTAACAATCCCCAATTCCTCTACCCTCCTTCTCAATCGAAGAAAGGGTGTGATTTGTGTGGGTGTGATAGGAGATTCAGAGATAGTGGTTGGAGAGTTCCATAAGATGAGGTGGAGAGACGTATGTGTTGTTGTTGTGTGTGTGTTTGTTCAAATATCTTATTACGCTTCTCATCACAAGTTCTCTTCTCATACGATGAGAGGAGAACCATAAGAAAATATTTGAACCTTTGATCACTTTTAATCTTTTGTCTACTTATGAATTGCATTTTAGAAGAGAATTGATCTGGTGCATTCGATTAGGATTGAGTCAAGGATGAAAATCCATTCTTACGCTTCTCAGCACAACTTCCTTTCTTCCCGAACCACATACCTATGCATATATGTTTTTAAGAAGGTTAGGGAGGAGTATATATATATAAGTGTATATGTCTGTATGTGTGTGTGTGTGTGTATATATATATATATATATATATATGCATATTGTTGGAGGTCAATGGGTGTTTTAAACATGTTTTTTATTAACAAATAAAATGACTAAATTGATCCTTGAGTTAATGGATTGAAGTTAACTCCATTAGGAACATGGACCCTAGAGTGCAACAAAATGCAAACCATAGAGGACCCCAGTGTACTTATTTCAAAAATAGAGACCATATACAGATTCCAAGAAACAATAGGGACCAACGGTGTAATTTACTCTAAAATTAAAAAATCAGAAGTTAATTTTCTAAAAGAATACATTTAATTTTAATAGATTATCTATTTTAAAAGTTTTAATATCTATTATATTGTTAAAATATTTAATAAAATTATAATTCCAGTTAGACTTTTCTAAATATATTTATAATATGCTATTTATTTTGGAAGTATATATATAATTTAAATATGATGTTATAAACTATATTATTAAGAACATTATTGTTATATTTAGTAACGATATTTTCAATAATACAATATTATTATTACTTATAGTGGTTTTACTATTAAATAATCAAGTTATTATTATTATTATTAATTAATTACAAATAATAATATCATTAAATATGGTTTAGTTTTTCGATAATTAACTTCTTGCTAAATGTTAGTAACAATATAATATCATTAAAAGAAAATAGTAACATTAAAATTTAAAATATTTTTATTCACTTTACCTCAATAACCCAAATAAAGCTCACGAAAAAGTCTAGTTTATTTATCTAAAATTGAGATTTTAGTTGTATGATGTTTGAATTTTTGTTTGGTTTTATATTGAAATCCAATACATTGTTTGTAATTGGTTCGATTATGTTTGAGACATTTAAACTTACATTTTTTTTTAAAATTGTAATTTACTTTTAATTGTGAAAATTAACATATTGTAATTTTTTTTCAAAACGGTTTCGGGTTCGGTTATAACCAACGGTGAAAAAGAGAATTTTTATCCTTAATGGGTTCCCCAACGGGGATCAGGAAAACCGCGGGGACCCGATGGGGATCCCTGATAAGATCCCTGTCAGGGATCGGACGGTTACGGGGACAGTTTTAGCTATCGGTTTCGGGGACGGAAATACCAATACTTTGCCCGTTGCCATTCCTACGTGTGGCGACACCTCAGGTCTCCCTCTCTTCTTTTTGTTCCCCCAACGACCTCGCTCCCTGGCCACTCTCTCTTCTCAGTTCATCTCTCCCCAATGACGCCCCTGCATCACCAAGACTTCGACGCCCCTCACCAAACTTGCAGATAGGGGTGTAAATAACTCGAGCAAGTAGGTTATTCGAGTTCGACTCGAAAAAAATTATACTATGCTCGAACTTCAGCTCGAATAACTTTTCAGTGTAGGGTTCGAGCTCGAATATTTTTCGAGTTATCGAGCTCGGTGCACGATTATGGGCTCATGCCCGCGATCAGTTAACTCATTTATTGGTTCGATGTTGATATTTTTTATATATTTTTATTTTATTATTTATGAACATATGTATATGTTGGGCTCGAAAAAAATATATGATTGAATGGCTCAGCTCGACTCAACTCAAAAAATTTAATCGCTTTCGAACGAGCCGAGTCGAAATTGGTTATGAAACTCGACTCGTTAAGTTAAACGAACTCTATTTTATGTTCAATATCGACTCGAGCTTGAGAATTATTAACCTCGAGCTCGAGATAGAAAATATAAAGCTCGAGTAGCTCGTTAAAAGCTCGACTCGTTTACACGCAAACATCAGAGACAAGAAGAAGGAATTGACTTTGAGACTCATTCCTCATAGTTTGAATTTCATAAATAATTATTTTAATACAAAATATTAATTCCAACTAATTTGAGTCGAGCTGTGTCTTAACAATGTATTTATTTGGGATAATATTTGATAATAGCTTAGTTTTTATCGCACTAAACAATGACTTCGGTTTTCGGGGCATTGGATTCTCACCAATGTTTGCCTTACTAAAGCCGACATTCTCGCTTCCGCTTCATCCACTACCGCTCGCACGGTTATCATTTGCAAAGGTAATAATACAAACATTACAACACCAAACTATGTATTTAATATTTCAAATTGTCGTTTTTTCATATAACATTAAAAACCAAAACCCGACATATTAATTATGTAAAGAATCTGGTTATTTAAACATACGAATAAAAATGACTGTATATGATACCGTATTATGAAATCAATCAAGAATTTTAAACAAGAACAACAATCTGAATTGAAAATATCAGAATTTTTAGCTTTTGTCTATCTGACAGATGCAAAAAGTCCAGGTTACAAGTAATTAAGACGATTACAACAAACAAGAAAAAGACACGATTCTTGATTAAAGATAACACATCAGCAGTCAGACAAAATTCATGGTTTTGTAAACTACTTCACTATTAAGGACAAAATACCTTAAATGATCCAAAAATAAAAACCCTCTTAGAATTCAATATTGTTCGAGTTCTTGGAAAACCTTATTTCTGTTTTTGTCATGAAATTTTCATTTTTTTTATTAACTTAGATATCCAACCCGCTATGCGAGTCGACTAATCCCAGAACCACCACCTGTTTTGCAGATAGTCCGGAGTCACCGCATTTGAACCTCCGTGGCCATAAGGAGATTTTTATTCCTCTGTGGATTCAAACCTGGAACCTCCTGATACTTTTGACATTTTGAGCCAAACTCAAACCAATCAGACATGAAATTTCCAATTTATCATAACATCTAAAAAGGGTAATAGAATGTAAAATAGAATGATGATGGGTTGTGGTCCAAATATTTAATAAAGAATATATGTCTCTTTTATACCTCCAAATAATTTTCTTATCTCAAATATGTCCAAATCATGTTCATTGCATGAACATGGTTGATGAGGGGGTCACCATGTGCATGATGCATTGTTATTATTTGTTACTTCTTGATATTATTTATACAAATTAAATAAGATGTGATTTGATATTAGGTTTTAAGCATCTATTTGATGGTACCCTCGAACTGATTGAGTTGTGTCATGTTACTATTTTACGATAAAGTAGATTCAAGTCGATTCGTATTTATTACACAGTTTTGATAAACGTTTGGTTCAGTTAGATGAAACCAGATAAACCTGTATAGTTATCAGTTATGATGATTCTTTACATTTCGTTACTCGATATTGCGTCTAAGTTTTACTACAATCCGGTTGCATGGCGTCTAATCTTTCGAAATGCAAATTTGATTATGTTGGTCACCTGGCGATTACATGGATAATAAATTGGTATAAAAGTATTTGTTTTTATGAAAAGCAAACTGAACGGAATCTTGAAAATATACGCTTTTAATTCTTGCGTGTTTTGTGTCGAGATGAAACTATAGTCTTTAGTTGAATTCATTTTTGGACCGTTCTGTTGATTGACAAACAAGTGAACTACTTTACGAGCTTGTTTCTAGTATCTTAAAACTTATCAAGAAGATATTAAGAATAATTAAACGCTCGAGATCGATCTTGAAAAGCACGTCACAATACGTCATATGTCAAGCCTTTCAATCAAAGAAACTGTTGACGACTCCTCATCAAACAGTTCAAAGTACTGTAATTTTATTAAAATTTTATTTTAAATATCAGATTTATTCGAAAAAGTTAAAATGGCTCGATCAGTGGGCCACTAAAGTCTTTAAATACGTCCATATCAACCTATCAATCAGTTTTAATAGAATGGTAATATTTGTTAAAAAAAAGTCACAAACATAAAGTTTCATAAATTGTTAATTATTTAAACTTATGAAAATCTTTTATCTGTCTGTTTGTGAATTTATGATCTAAAAATTGTTTTAAGCTTGTATTGTAGACCATATTTATTTAAAAGGAAAAAAGTAAAGCTGAATAAACCATAAGGGTGGTGCCTGATTGGTTTGAGCTTGACTCCAAAGGTCAAAAGTACTAGGAGGTCACAGGCTCAAATCTAAGCAGGAATAAAAATCCCCTTGTGGCTACGGAGGTTCAAATGCGGTGACTCCGGACTATCTGCAAAACAGATGGTCACCCTGAGATTAGTCGGCTCGCATAGCGGGTTGGATATCCAGGTTAATTAAAAAAAAACTGAATAAAAAAGTCCAACTATTCATTTAAATGCTTTCAGAATTAGAAGGTATCCCAGCGGCTAGAGATGGCCAAATGGGCCCGGCCTAGCCCGTAACCGCCGGAGGACCGGAACCGGCCCGAGACCGGTATGGACCCGTTGTGGACCGCTGGTTATGAACCGGTTATGGATTTTAACGTTTTTTAGGACCGAGACCGGTTAAGACCGGAACCGGTTATGTAACCGGTTATAGGACCGGCCCGGCCCGGCCCGGTCAACAAAAGTCAACGTGTGTATATATATATATATATATATATATATATAACAAAATGTATATATATGCATACACATATATATATATATATATATAATAAAACATATTTTTAAACGTATTTATATAAAACATATTAAAAATAACATATTAATAACATATTAAAAATAAATACGTTTAAAAATATGTTTTGTTATATATATAAATTTATTAATTACCAAAAATTTGAAGAAAAAAAATATTTTTTTGCAAAGGACCGGCCGTAACCGGTTATGGGACCGGGACCGGGACCGGACGGCTTAACCGGTTACCGGTAAGCTTGACCGGTTATGGAGGATTTCACCGGAACCGGGACCGGTTATGGAACGTTTTTGTCTTGATCGGGACTGGCCGTAACCAGTTATGGCCCGGCCCGGGATCGATTTTTGGCCACCTCTACCGGCAGGCAGCAGCTACATATAAAAGGGGCTTTTAGAATTAAGTTCGGCCCAAATCTAATATTTGGTCAAGGCCCAACTAAATTTTATTTTAAATAGTTGTGTTGCGTTATGATCCATCTTTTTAATCTCCATGCTATTTTTTTAAACGAAAACAACGTTTTTTTAATATATAAAATATTTATATAGAACAAATAAACTTACACACCCTTTAAATTTTTGGTGAGGTATAAACCCCTTGATCTCCTAGTTGGGTTTAGTTTTATAAATCCATTGTGAACTCGTAAATCTTTTTACTATATAATATTTATTTTGTATATATATATATAAGGATTAGGTTCTTGTGAGAATAAAAGTTGTGGTGAGAAGGATAAGAAGAGATCTCCACCATTGAATTAAGTTTAATTAAAGATCAACAATAATGAGATGCACCAGATAAATTCTCGTGAGAAGCACAATTCATGAGGTGGAAGTGAGATTAAAAGTGATCAAAGGTTCAGATATCTTCTTACACTTTTCATCTTAAATTTTATTCTCACACGATCCTTTGTCATATATATATATATATGCACATATCTTATGTTTATCATCTTAACTTCTATTCTCACACAATCTTTCGTCATATATAAGCAAAGGATCTTGTATGATAAGGAGAGTTGATGTGAAAAGTGTAAGAATAGATCTAGACTATTGATCACCTTTAATATCAAATCCACCCATGAATCGATTGATACAAAGACTGATCCAGTGCATCTCATCCGAATGTACATTTAAGGGTGGATATCCTTTTTTACGCTTCTTATCTTAACAATTTTCTCACTGGAACCCAACCATACATATATATATATATATATATATAGAGAGAGAGAGAGAGAGAGAGAGAGAGAGAGAGAGAGAGAGACTAATAACTAAACAAAACCCAACACATGTCTCAAACCCGAAAAACTAATCCAAACCATTTATTGAATTTGATTTTAAGTTATGAATCATATTGTTTGATATGCGTGTATGAGTGTTTTTAACATATAAATGTATTTTCATATTTCTTTTCTACATGCAAAACAATAATGACGTTTCATATATGAAACAATACATGAAAATCGGTTTGTATGTTTGACGGTCTGACCAGAACTAATCATTTGCATGCTTGGGCATGGCCTGAGCTGACCTAACATATTTTTCTTGTCCAACAGGCTTAATATAGCAAATCCAATCCTCTTTACGGGAATGAAAACTTGCCTATATCTGCCTTATAAATGGGTTGGGCTTGTCCATTGCTAACAGACCTAATTTTTTTATATATTAGAAGGGTACTCGTGTAATGTAACGAGATGCATCTCGATTTTAATATTTCGTTTTATTCATTGTCTCTATCGATATAATACGGTTTTATTTTGGTTTTGAGAAAATCGATAATGTTTTTATTTTAAATAAAATATAAATTTGAATATCATAGAAGTTTGAAAAAAATATATAGATATTAGTATTAAATTAACTATTTAAAAATTCTCAATTTTCTCATCGGATGAACATGGCAAGGACCAAGTCTCTCTCTCTCTGTATATATATATATATATATATATATATATATATATAGGGTTGGGTTCACGTGAGACCAAAGGTTTTTCGTGAGACCCGTAAGACCAATTTATGTTCATTGATCAAATTTATGAATTAATGATCTAATGGTTGCAAAGTTGCAAGGTGGCATTTTCGTAATTAGTGAGAAGTCTCATGACGTTTATAAATGTTCAGATCTGACGATTGTAAATCTAATCCAAGGGTTGAGAATTGGTCTTACGGGTCTCACGAAAAACCATGGGTCTCACATGATCCCAAGTATATATATATATATCAATTCTTTCAATTGGTCTTTTGCCTAAAAACCTTAATTGTTTTGCCTAATCTTGTCCTATTAATTATAGACTTTTCTTAACTGGTCTCGAGCTGAGAGGCTCTTAGGATTTAAACCCAAATATCCAACTCTACTTGCATGTAGGCGTAGGACATATAATTTAGTTGTAATACTAGTGGTTAGATTTTTGCGCTTGTTTAGTTTTCCAATTTAATACTTGCTTAAGCACCGCTATACATGAATCATTCAATGTTTATCAACATATATATCCTATTGTTACTAGGCTTTAAGTATGGCGAACCAAGAATAGCTGTTACAATCATCGTGTAGAAGATTATTTCATACAGTATTGTATGAGTTTGTATTATTGCATGCAGGTGATGTTTTTATTTCAATATCTTCATATATTAACCATGAACTTACTGTGTTTCTTATATAGTTGATAAGTGTCGTATATCTTAGGAAACACGCACACACGACCTAGCAGAGGAAAGGGGACTTGTTGCACGTTAGATCCCTTTTTCTTGATTATTGTTGTAATAATTAGTTTGGTATGCCATTCTGAAAAAATAGTTAGATATGGGAAGAACTAGTTGCTTACACATTTTATCTGGTTTTCACGAATTCCGCTACTTCCGTTAAGTTGAATGAAAATGCTTTAATGGGTTTTAGGGCGTAACAGGTAAAGGTATGGGTAAGATAACAGTTATTCCATTATGGAACTCTTACCCATTTTCATACCCAACCCATCAATATAATCTGTGAGAATACGGTTTTTGAATTACAAATAATATAGATAAACATCAAACACATGACTGAAATATAATGTAAGGATATTTCACATGCAATTATAATGTAAGGGGTCGTTTACTAAACCCTTACCTGGTAAGCACTTACCGGGTAAATTTTCTCACCGGATAAGCATGACAAGGGTCAAAAATCTTACCCAGTAAGAGCGATGATAAGGATGGAGAGTCTTACCCAGGTAAGTGCTTACCAGGTAAATTGTTGCATAATATACGTTTTGATGTACTACAATCTTACCCAATAAAATAAATTATAATGTTGACTCAGGACGTTAAGCACTTACCGAATAAGCATTTAGGTAAACGGCCTCTAAATCATTAAACAACAAAAATATGAAACTTTAAAGACAATTTCTGTTATATTATATTTAATTTCCCTTTTTTTATCATTTAATCATCACAAACTCTTTTGTTCTATAAATATAAAAAGAATGTTAAACTTACACATAAATATATGGCATATATGATTTTACCTTTACCCATTGTTCACCTTAATGTTAAACTTACACATAAATTATATTGACTTGGATCATATGAGACCAAAGCTTTTTTGTGAGATTCGTAAGACCAATTCTCAACTCTTGGATTAGATATACAATCTCAATATTCATAATCACAAAATTGTCACGAGACTTCTCAATAATTACAAAATTGCCACCGTGCAACTTTGGACCGTTAAATCATTAGCTTATAAAGTTGATCAATGAACATAAATTGGTCTCACGGGTCTCACGAAAAACCCTTGATCTCATGTGAACCCAACCCTAAATATATTTATGTTAAACTTACACAAAAATATATGGCATATATTAAATTATATTTTTATTAATTGATTAGTACAAAATAGTTTTTTTTTAAATACATTATTACATATGAATCTTATGAAATCTCGTGAAATACCAACCACACCCGTAAGATTTCGTTATCCTATGTTTGTGGGATTTTAATGAAACCCGAATCCAGGAAATTCTTCAAATCAAACATGCGATTACAATGGAATTCAATTCCAATCCAAATCCAATCCAACATAATTCTAAAAATCAAATGGGATCTAAGACTATAACAAGGTACCTCAAAGTGGTGCCCATGCATAACGGGTTTAAGGATGCAATAACTAAGGATTAGGCCTGAGAGCATCTCAAGTACGAGTGCACACGTATTGACATTGAAGCTTCCCATGTTCAGGGCTACTTCCAATTTCAATATTATTCCTTGTCGCGCAACTAGTCCAACTCTCAGTAGATCTGACTCGTCTAAGGGGCTGTTTGTTTGGCTCTTAATGGTGACATTAAGAGTCAACCTCTTAATCGGTAAGAGGTAAGGGTAGTTTGGCAAAAAAAAAGAGAACCTCTTAATGGTTACAAAAGGCTCTTAACGGTTTAGGGGCTAGGGCTCCCCTAAATGATTCAGAGGGTCTTCTTCCATTTTTGCCCTCTCCTCAAACTTCAACAGGCAACAGCTCCTCCCACCCTCTTTCCTCTTTCCTCCTTCCAATCAATCTCGTCTCCTCCCACGCCTCCGGTCGCCGCCCCTACAACGATAATCCCACAGTCGCCTACTGTCTCCTGCCCTCTGTTGCTCTATCTCACTGCTCATCTCTTTCTCCTGCCTCTGTTGCTCTCTCATTGCTCGTTTCTTCCTCGCTGGTTTCTCGAATTTTCTTCTGCTAATATGTGGCTTTTCTTCTGTTTCTAGGGTTGCTATGAAGTTTTGATTCCATTACATAAAAGGGTTAGATTCATCATTCATGTCATTTTTTTTGGGTTTAATGTAGTTGATTTTGTGGTGTATAAAATCTTTGGAAATAAGCCACCGTTATGGACTGTTACTTTAATTTGTTAATTACAGTACTGGTAATTTGCTTGTCTCCATTGTTGCAATCCTTGATGGGTTATATACAGTACTGGTAATAACCCCATTGAAGCTAACACATCCCCTTCATCTCCCTTTCTTGGTGTCTTTGGGTGCTTCTAATTTCGATTGACAATCCAAGGAACCATGATTCTGATAAGTTAATAGTTGTTAATAATTGGAAACCAAACCTCTGTTAAATAAGCAAAAAATGTTGCCTTTTTATATTAATAGTTGTAAAATCATGACGATACATCCTAATTAACGTACGAGGGTTAAAATGATAATTTATTGTCATTCAGAGAACAGTTACCAAACAACATTATTTCATTCAGCACTTAACCATTCTGACCCTCTTAACCATTATGACCTCTTAACTATTCTGCACTAAATCATTCAGCAACTGCCAAACAGCCCCTAAGAGTCTTCCCTTCCATCTTCCCATCCTCAACAAGTCAACATTATCTTTCTCTTTCTATCATAACTGATTGTCACGATTTCAACGAAAAGATTTGGCCTAGAGAATTCTAGAGAATTAGACCGCTACTGATTTTGTCAGAGTTTGATGATGGATTACCACATGTTGATAGCCATGCATAATTATGCTTACTTACGAGGCTTGACTTAGGACGCACTACCAGCCACCGCCTTGGTGTTAGGGACGTTTGGAGTAGATGAAATCCCCAACGTATGGTTATGACTGCATTTTTATTACAAACATATGTCTTGTAGATATTCAGTTTTTAATACGCTTTATTTTTAGTATTTATTGGATATAGTCGGGTATGATTTAATGGTTTGGTCTCTTTTTTACATGCTAGAGAATGGTACTCGCACAATGCATGGAAATACATTGATCTCGAACTTAATATTCTATTTTATTATGTGTTTGTCGATATAATACGATTTTATGTGGTTTTGAGAAAACGACAATGTTTTTTATTTTGAATAATATATAAAATTTGAATATATCATAACAATTTGAAAAAATAATATCGATATCAGTATCAAATTAACTATTTAAAAGTTCTCATCTTTTTGTGTAATTTTCTTTAATTCAATTTCAATTATAATTTAATTAAGGTTTAATAACGAAGTACTTTATTTTTTATTTAATAATATAATTTTTTTATCAAATAATAATTAAGTACTCTGTTAGAACTCAATGAGTATTCTAATTATATTTCAATTTTTTATATTTATAAATGAAATATTTATCATGTATTTGATTATGTTTATCTGCAGTCATTTAACTTACACGAACTCAAACATAGAGAATCAATAAGTTGTACTTATACACAATTTATTTGAAATCTTAAATTTTAGGTAATATGCTTCAATAAAGAGTACTTCATGCATAAAAAATAGTTTTTAAGAGTTTTTAGCAAATACTTTATAATATAGTACAGATTCATATAGTATTTCATTGATTAATTATTTTAGTATTGTTGGTCCTACGTCGAAGGCATAAAAGTTCTAGTTTATCAGTTATGTTGCAATTGTTGTTTTTATTCACGATGCTTGTATGATGAGCAATCAAGGTCCAGATCCATTGATTATTTAGTATCGAAACCCAATTGATGGTTACAGAAATGAGGTTCCGTTTGGTTATACGTTTCAGTTTCATTCATAATAATTAATATTCAATTTTAAATAACGTTGATATTTTAGTTTCAGTTATTATTATTATTATTTTTTGATAAAAATATTGATTTAATTAATATACAACAATGTATTAGGGGCCGTTTATCAAACGTTTATCCGGGTAAGCGCTTACCAAGTAATATTATCTCACAGGATGAATATGGTAAGGATAAAAAATCTTATCCTGTAAGAGCGAGACAAGGACCAAGAGTCTTACGTCGACTCTTTTCACGGTAAGCGCTTACCGGGTAAATTATTGCATACGATGTCGTTTTGGTGGACTAAAATCTTATCCGTCAAGTAATTAATAGTGTTAAATTTTATCAGTAAGCACTTACCATGTAAATCTTAATATTTTTATAAGATATAGATGCACCCAGATTATCTATACTATCTTATAATGCATTTGGCTAAAACTCTTAAAAACTCTTAAAAATTCTTAAAACTCTTAAAAACTCTTAAAAACTCTTAAACCCGTTCATCCCTAAACGATTTCATCCTTATCCAATTTCATCCCATATCTGAATTCGTGTAACTA
>NC_037530.1:33601334-33615019 GCF_001531365.2 Cynara cardunculus var. scolymus
TTATAACATCGACTGAGATAAAAGAATAAAATAAAATATTAAAATCACGATATATCTCGCTGCATTGCACGAATACACTTCTAGCGTCCAATAATGAATGCATCACATATTTGTGGTCAACTCTTATTATCATTTTGGTTAAGACTAAAATAAGTATATTATCCTTTTTTCCAATTTGGTATTTGCTAAATTAAACAACCCAAGTCCCATGTTGACTCAAATACATGATAATGACCTTTTCATGCTTATCCATTTTCATTTTTATTAAATAAATCATATTATTATAAGTATTTTTTTAATTGAAAAAAGTTTAAATAACAACCTATTTTGAAAAAATAATTTACCAATTTATCTTTATATAATAATTTTAATATATAATAATATATTTGGCAAATTAGATGATAAATAAACTGTTAACTGATATACTAGTTATTGGTTGAAAATTTAACTATTGACTAATAAGCTTGCTATTAGCAGAAAACTTAGTTGATTAACTAATCACATATGGTAAAAACTGTCTGACAAATCTAAAATAATAAAAAAAAATGTTAAAAAAAATTCTCAGTTTTAACATTATTTAATATAATTAAAACAAAATTACTGATACAATTCATCATGTTAAAATAAACATTAACAAAAATAAAAAGTTCTTCATTTATTTAGGTCTAATGAACATTTCGTGCTTTTGATATTATGGGGGTGTTTGGGATTGCTTATTTGAAACAATTTATGTTTTATTACAAAAGCGTTTATCAACTTATTATAAGTTAAAAAGGTTTAACTTCCTTAAAAACTTTTTATTATCGGTTTGACACCGGTATAAGCTGTTTATCCAAACACTCAAAAGTGCTTATTACCGGTGTCACACCGAAATAAATCAACAAGTTGTTTTTATAAACAATCCATAACACCCCGATATTTGTAACATTATTACGAATTTCTTTTCACACATCTTATAACGTATAGATGTGGATTCTTGATTATAAAACCAATTTAATATAAATTTACTAAAAAAAATTGAGCAAATTATATATATATATACATATATACATTAGCAGTGTATCCGCGCAATGCGGCGGGATGTGAAATTTTGAAAAGATGTAAACAGACATATCGATTACGGATAAAAAATTTGTATTTTGTTCTATCAGGATATATATTTGAAAAGATTTAAAAGGTTATATCAGGATATATATTCAACTTCCCGCGTAATGCGCCATGAGATAAAGGTTCTATCAGGATATATATTCAATTTTTAAGTATCATTTTATATTTTGCAAAATATCTTTGAAATAATTGGTGGTTCACATCTGTATCAAAATCCGAAAATGACAAATTAATGCAATTTCACATTCAGAAAGTCTAAAATTTATGTTTAAAAAAATAGAAATTAGAATCATGTTTTTATCATACACAATCATCATTCAAAACTTCTTGATACACCACATTTGATGTGTAGACTCCTTCCTGGTTGAACTTTTTGGTAGGTTTCACTAATACCTTCGTATTATCACGTGATATCCCTCTGGACAATGCCACGTAAAGTTGGCCGTGCGAGAATACCGATTCCGGTAGATAAACACCTACCACCGGAATTGTCTGTCCTTGAGCTTTATTGATTGTCATGGCAAAACAAAGTCGAACRGGAAATTGTTTTCTCTTTAATTTAAAGGGAAACATATCATCTTCAGACGGACATAGAGGAATTCTTGGTAAAAATACCCTCTTACCAGCATGCTGACCAACAGCTATTTCTGCATCGATAGCATTCTGCTGAAAACCTCTACATATCAACCTCGTGCCGTTAGACAATCCATTTGAGGGGTCGATATTCCGCAATAGTATTATCGGACATGCAATTTTAAGCCGGAGGTAATGAGGGGGCAAACCGCTAACAGTCAATGAGTTTAAGAACTCCATCGGATATAAATTATTCTTGTCATCTTCTGCTTCATCAAAACTGTAGTAAATTTTTTCCTCTCCACAGAATCTTTCAATCAACTGATCATTAATCTCGTCGACATGCTCATTTTTTGTTGTTAGTATCGCCCTTGAAATGATATAATCTGACGCAGTCTCGCAGGTTTGAAGAGAAGGAAAGATTGCATCAATCAAAACATCCTTCGATTCATTTTTATTTGTGTAAGGAATGGCCATGTCATCAGGTATGCGAATAAAGTTTCCGTCTACTGATTCTTCATCTCCATCACCGACACGTAACAGAAAATCCGAAAACCATGGATTAGTAAGTGCTCTCATATTGATCGTTAATTGCAACTTTTTAATCGAAGACCAAATAAGTGACATCCGTAAGCTTGAGTCTACGATCTGTGCTCGAGTGCCATGTCTCATTACTGGCAACACCTGTCTAAAATCACCTCCCATAATCATTATTTTCCCACCAAATGGAAGTCTCACCACAGTGATGTCTTGCATTGTTCTATCGAGTGCCTCTACTGCCTGTCTCTTTGCCATTAATGTTTCATCCCAGATGATTATTTTTGCGACTCGAAGCAGTTGAGCAGTTCCGCTTTGTTTTTTTATATTGCACACCGAATTATTACTAAGAGTAAGGGGAATCTTGAATCGAGAGTGAGATGTTCTCCCCCCTGGCATGTTATTAGCGGCAGCACCAGATGAAACGGTTGCGAGAGCAATAAATCCACGGGAACGAACATTAGCTAGCAAAGCTCTATACAAAAATGTTTTCCCAGTTCCACCCGATCCATCTACAAAAAACACAGCTAGACAATCATTATCTACATGCGTCATGATCTCATCAAATGCATGTTTCTGGTCGGAATTTAGAGAGTTTCGAGCATTTAAGTCTTCGTCTTGCACAATTATGGAGTACTCCTCTTGTACCTCACGAAATCCTCGTGATTCTAAATTGACAGCTGCATTTAAACTTGGAAGATCAAAATCATCGAGGTTCTTACCCATAGATTGTAAAAAGACGGCGATGTCTGTAAGAACCATATTTCGAACTCCCTCAACATTTTCGTAGTCTCGTCTATAATCTTCAGAGAGTGAATCATAATGTTCATCCCATAACTTGCGAACATCTCCCGGCTCACAATAAATCAAGATCGTCGTGAATAATCGTCTAAGAGCATTGGGAAACTGAAATAAGGAGGCATCAGCAAGACAATGCGATAAATTATCGTCGGTCTCTATTAAACCTCTCTCAAATGCTGCTTTGCGAAATGTTGGATGTATAAATGCCATTAACTGTGTAAATATCTTCAAAGCACGTGGGGCCACTAATATGAGACAGAAGTAGGCGTAGATAATATCGTTCTCCTTCGGCAGGATTAGCATGATCCATTCGTCCTCTCATTGATCCTTGTTTTCGAGGATTCCATTTACGTGAACTGGCATTCCATGTGTAATGTTTCGAAAAATATTTGTATAAATATTGTCTCGCACTCATATCTGTTTTATTCCTCTCAAAAAATGCGATCAACATTGAGCTCTTGTCTCTCTCTCTCTCTCTCTATCAACGATATCTGTCATTATATCATTCTCTCTGAACCTAACTAGCTGCTTATTCAGAAGATGGACCTGCAAAGCCATCACACAAGGGTGGATTTGAGAAAGTGGAAACCTAAAAATACTCCAAATTGCCTCAGGTGGCGAAACATATCGTGCATCATGAAATCTCTTTATCTCGTTGACAATGACCTCTTCTGTATCAGGATCGACATGAATAACCTGTTTGTCATGACCCTTGTAAACATATTTGAACACATAATTCACAGATATTATACTTGAGCAAACCTCAACATTGATGTGACAGTTGAACATCATTAGCAACTTTGGATTATATGGGACCACCCATCTATTATCAAGGATATTACCCCGGACGTTCACCTTTATTCCATTGTTTCTCCTTCGATACATCGGATATGAGTTATCTGTCTGCACCGTCTTGTTGTTGAATTGCTGAGGATATCTAAAACGACATTTTCTCGGCTCACCTTCCATACAAGGGCTAGACGGTCGTAAGTGGCCGCAAAGACCATGCATCATGTGCTTTATCACCAGCTCGTGCATTTCAGGATACTTTGTCGGGTCCGGGATTTCAGCACAAACTATCTTGTCGTAATGGTCTGGGTTTGTAATCTTGTGTTCCGGTTTCATTATCATGAGGATATGTGCATGTGGCAAACCACGTTTTTGAAACTCGATGACATAAACATATACCCCAACCTCACCGATGATGTGATCCTTGAAGAGTTGATTTTTAAGATCCTCTAATTTGGCACAAAAAACTCTTGCAACAAGGTCCGGCCTATCTTGTGCGGTTTGACCAGGCAATAACTCTTTAAGGATTTCAGACCACTTCGGATTACACGTCATGGTAAGGAATATATCGGGCTTCCTGTCATCTTGAACTAAAGTCATAACATCCATAAATCTTCTTCGCATATCACGTGGACCTCCGATAAAACTTGCAGGAAGCACAACCCGTTGTCCAATTCTACTTGGTTGAACCTCACTGGCATTGACGCAATCCACAACACCTTGGTATAAGTCTGATCTTATCTTCGTTTGATTCCTTTCAATAAAAGACAAACGTGTAGTCTCTATCTTGATGTACATATCTACCACGAACTGTTGAAATAATCTTCCGCCTAATAGAATAACGTTATTACTCGACCGAATCTGGAACTTGTAACAATAATAATCTCACATTGTTACAGTTTTCCTACCCCTTCCTGAGCTAACCTCTGCATAGTATCGAATTTGAATCATATAGATTAATAAATGAGTGAATAAGGTAATAAATATATGTGACAATGTTCATACCTTCATGATCCTCGTCGAAGATTTCGTTGTCATTAACAATTTCATCAATGCACACCCCATGTCTGGGTATTCTAGCATGCCATCCAGACTCATCGTTGGGAAAAAACAAAGGATAAGACAAAGGATCATAGCAACCATAGTGATGTTCAACTTTTTTACTGTAGTCAGACCTTCCATACACAACAATACTTCTCTTGTATGCAGTGATATTGTCTTTGCCTTCCACCCAAATACCAGCAACTTGTAGAATGTTAGAATTTGCTTAAATACCATGCATATGATACATTTATTATAAATGAGATAAAATAAGTACTTGTATTTCAACATCAGATGTGGTCGGTCGGTTGTACACCCTCTGGTCAAGTTCCACAGAAGCATACAAAGTGACTCTATAATTATCGAGTGGTCCTAGCTCAACAAGGCTTCGAAATGTTCTCACGTATGGGTTTATAGAAAGAACACGAGTCAACATTTCAATGACGTTTCTATCAAGATTTGGCCATTGTAGTCTATGCGAAAGCTCTTATTCGGCATCATAAAAATAAAGTTGTAAGTACCGAGGATGTCTATCCCTCGGAACTAACTGATCGATTCTATGATATATTTCCCCTTGAACACGAAACGTATATACTCCAGATATCATATTGCTCACTGTACTATCCAAAGTTACCCCCATTGACGTGAAGGAAAAGTTTGTGTTGTATGCACGAATATTGTGCCTAAACATTTCGCCTAACTTTGATTGTGTTGTAAATAAATTGTATAATTCTTTTGGAATGGGTGAGTATGCCAAATTTGTCTTACCACTCATGCAACAAAAGGAAGAGAATTCAAATTCGAACCGCTTTGCTCCACAATGTTCACATGCATTTTGTTCCTTCAACACACGATGTTGTTTAGGGACACCATCATAAACAAAATTGTATGGATCCTCCTGTTGGATCTCAACATTTCTATTATTTTCCTTGTTTCGTTGATAATAGTTTCGGTTAGTAATTCTTCTCCTTTGAATGCCTAAGAAAGATATTTGGATACGACAAATAAATATTATTATTATAAAGAACTACGAAAGTCGAGTTAAAAAAGATCGAGTTCGAAAAAAAATACTAACTCATCGATTCTTGATTAACAGCTTCGTCAAAAAGAGGCAGCAATCTTCCATACTTATTTATAATGCCTATGGAAAAAAACATGTCAATGAGTCTAAAGTTTATATGAACACTAAAGTTTCTAAAGTGTGGATAACCGGATGGTATTTACCATTGACATTTCGTTGATAATAGTTTCGATTAACAATTCTTCTCCTTTGTGCAAAAGTTAGTGTGCTGGTAGGAGTTGTTTCATTGATATTCTCTTGTGTTGTCTCAATTAGAGAGATATCTCCCATGTTTGACATTGATTGACTACTTCCTTCACCAAACACAATTTTTCTTTTTTTCTTCATCTTTTTTTGTTCTGCATAATAAAGTCTATTGTATTAAATTTTATTTTTAAATAAATATATATTGAGTAAGTACATCAAAAATTAAAATGTATTCTTATTATATATTCCACATACCTTTTGCTATATCAAAATTAACTTGAGGACCATCAACATTTGCACTTCCTTCGTCGACAATCCTCATTATGCCCTTTTAACTACATATAATAAATAAATATTGGCGCACATCACTTATTTACAAAACATTCACCAATATAAAATAACATAAAAGTTGCATATGATTTATTTTCACAACAATCACAAAAAACACCCAAGCCCTAAACAAACTTGTTGACATATTTTTAACTCAACATAAGTTTTGTGTTGTGGGCTTCAAACATTCACTGAATTCAAACCAATGTTCAAAACATCATTCAACTAATACAAAATAACGTAAAAGTTACACGTATTTTTATCTCCAAAACAATCACAAAAAACACTCAACCCTAACCAATTTGGTGACGAATTTTTAACTCAGCAAAACTTTTATGTTGTGGGCCTCCGACATAACTGGATCGATCACATACTTGATTAACGCCGTAGAACTCAAAATATTCACTGAAAATATTAGAAAATATAAATTTAGTAGAGTTAATATAATATTTAAAACAAAATGAAAACATAAATTATTAAATAATATATAACATACTTGAATTTAAATGATTAACTTTAACCCGAGATGCATAAAATATTGAATTATTTTTTTATGGCTCGGGCGATCCGCACAATACGTGTATGCTGAGTATCGTACAACCTCAACTTTATCATGTGCCCCCTATTAAAATAGTAAACTTAGTAAAACAATTTAAACAATTTGTTAATTTGGTAAATATTTAATTTTTATACAAAATGCAAACTTACGTTCCATCTTGTAAAAATAAATCACACGAGCCCAATCGAAAGACACGATCGTCCCGTACATACTTAACACGTCCTCCCTTTATGATTTTCCCAACAACATCTAACAGAAGATATTTAAATCTAAAAATTAAATATTGATTTGATATGAGAAATATATTTATTTAAATTTAATAGAAGATTTTATCTACCAATTATCATCTTTCTTGTACTCCCATCTTCAGCAAGAGTTTTTATCGAAGGCACCGATGGATATAACACAAACCTTCTCTMAMTATCACYCGTCAGCGGGATTAAYTTGGTGTTTTTACTRATGATGATGATCCATTCGCCACRAACCAAACTATATTTTTCATACWTTGGGTACTCATGGCAAGTCCCTTCAATTTGAAAATGTTCCAAAGAAAAAACATCTCCCAACAAATTTCTTTGTTTGTAGAAATTCAGTAAACCACATGAAACAATTGCTGCCATTTTGTCTCTCTAATGCATAAAATATATAATATTATATTTGTTAGTATAYTATTATAAAAAGAAATTTAATGAAAACAAAACTAAAATATAAATATTTTCACTTACGTTTCGGTCAAGAAAGATAAGATATAGTTTTTTTCTTCCACATCTTCCCAAACAAATTCGACACGAAGAGTGGAAAAATTTCACCAGACATGAGGTTGTTGTAATGATGAAAATACTTCGGCATAAGAATGTGAATCCATTTTCTACAAATTAAATTAAAAATGATATAATATGAAACACATATATTAAAAAATATTCATTTTTTTGAAAAAAAATAAAGAATAGGACGAATGAAAGGAGAAGGAAGAATTTTTTGGGCAATCATAAGTGAATGGATTGGAATACGATTTATTGGACTAATTCTCTCAAGTGGCTAAAAAAGGTTTAATTCATGAGGCCTATTATTACCTGATGGGCTGTATAAATATTCATTATGCCAACAACTTGGATTTCATCATAAAGAATGATGTGGACTTGGGCCTCTACTTTGAAATGGACTCACCCCAAGAACTGTAGGACTTTGTTAGGTATGGGTGTAAATAAACTGTAGGACCTTGTGGACTTGGACCTCTACTTTGATGGGTTGTATAAATATTCATTATTTTCCAATGTTGGGTATGGATGTAAACCTTTGTTAATTGTTTTTCTCAAACATTTTTTAAGATGTTGCTTAATTATCTTTGTAAAAATGGGTATGTCCATTTCTTTCTTTTAATTTCATTTTTTAACATGCACGTGTTTGGTAAGCTTAAGTAGGACCCCACAACTACATGTACTTTTTCATATCACTTTTAATTTATTTCTAACAAAAAAATCAAAACCAATTTATAAGTTATGAATTTAATTTTAAATTTTGAAATTTAATAATTTTCTTATTGAAATGTTTAGGAGTCGTTTATTAGGTACTTATCTTGATAARTGTTTACAGTTTAATTTCTTGTCAGATRAATATAACAAAGACCAACAATATTACCTAAAAAAAAGGAAGACAAGGGTCATGAGTTTTACCCAGTAAATATGGTGACTCTTATCCAAGATAAATGAGAATGATAAYTYTTAACATATAAACATTTGCATAAGTTGTTTTGTCAAACATCTTTTCCTAATTATCACACTTAGAAATTAARTTTGACATATTACTTATAAATTCTGGAATTTTATTCAAATTGTTTTATTTAAACATACTTTTTGTGTAACTTTTTCCATTTGCTTTTAATGGATAAAATATTCAAAAAGAGAAAAAAGGGAGATTGATATTTAAATAGTGACTTGATAGAAGGTACAACAAAGGAAGCCTAATATTCAAACAGTGACTTGATATAGTTAGATTGACAATGAACAACATTAATGAAAACAGGAAGAAACATTAAAAAACCTAGGAGAATGAACAGTGATCAAGACAACCCAAATTCAATTGCTTAACCCAGCAAAAGGTTACCAGTTTGAAACATCAATATCTAAGTATCAAAAACATTACCAAATTCTTGAAAAACAATCAGCATAAATAACTAAGTTACAAAAAGAAATTGAGAAAAACGTAAACAGTTAACCTGCTCAAGTTTTGATGGTGGAAACGAAAAGTAAGATTCAATGCATACCAGGCAACTTTCTTTGTTTGTGTAGTGGAACAAATTTGGCACCAATAGCTTCAACTCCTGTATATCACAATCTTACAGTGAGCAAACAACAAACATCATTAACTACAAACCTGAAAAGGCTCCAATGAGCTCACAACCCAAATTCAGTAAATATTTATTTATCATTATGCAAGGTAATTTCTTAAAGCGATTAAAATATCAACTAATATCGCAAAAGGTAAGCAGTAAAAGGAGATCTGCAACTAAATTATTCAAAGTCGCTGAATCAACTTTCTAATTTGCAGAAAATAAATTTTGCATTGATATGAATCCCAAAAATGGAAGTAAATCAATACACCAAAGTACCAAACTAAGCATCACTAAATGATCTATTTCTATATCTTGCAAACAAGAAATTCTATGTCTTTTTTCTCTTTGCTTGCCTATGATTCATCCAAAATGTCTTGCCATACTCTTGAAATAATAGACTTTGGTTGAAAGTTTAATCATTCTGGAAGAACATAAACCAGTTGCAAGCATGTGTCACAATATATGACATCAGAAAACTGTAAATTGAATTGCTATATAAGAAACTATGGTTACATTTCCTAGCTCTTTGATGTATACATGAAATGAAGTATTACAATTATCTTGCAGGTCAAAATGTTTTAGGAATAAAGTGAGATCTTTTCATTTGTGATGTTGATTCCTAGGTAAATGATGGTTTCAATATAAATAAGAGGTGGCTTTTAAGTACATACCATTATTCCCTTCCTCCCATTAGAACTTGTACAAATCAACTTGATTAAGTACTAACCAATGATGCATACTCCTTGTTACATAAATTTTTTGGGATATTTTTTGTACTGGTAAACTATTGTAAACTTGTTAGTGATGCATTCTTTGCTGTTTGTATTTCATTTGAGCTGAATCAGTTATCTATACTACCTTATTAAACAAAACAAACCAAATAATTACTTGGAAGATGGATTGAAGGTTGAAGGACAGTGTAAGCAGAACGATTCGAGAACACAATGTAAACCAAATATTCAAAAACCTACAAAAAGATTTGAGAACACAGGTCAAATTTAAAAATTTAACAAATGACAATTTAACAGGAAAACAATTGAAGCCCTAAACCCAAAATCAGTAAATAACAAAATCAGTAAATAACAAAATCAGTAAATAACATCACTAAATGAAGCCCTAAACCTAAAACCCAAAAGCAAAACCCAAAAATAAAACTCAAACAGATGGAGAGCGAAAACCCAAAACCCAAAAGCAAAACCTAAAAACAAAACTCAAACAGATAAATTGTTCATACCTGAAAGTGATCGAGCAACGATTGGAGAGCGACGATTGAAGGCGATTGAACGATTCGGCGGTGGAAACGACGATTGAAAGCGATTGAGGAACGATTCGGCGGTGGGAACGACGATTTTGAGAAGGACGATGGACGACTCTTAAAGGGAACCATCTTGGGGAGTGAATCGTCGTCTTGGGAGCTGATAAGGGGAAGAGTCTTCTTGGGGGAGAGGAGCCGGGTAAAGTGAAGAGGCATCTTGGAGGAGGGGAGGCGTGTAAAGGAAGTGTAAGGGTATTTTGTGTAATAAAAAATTTAAGTCTTTAAGACTTTGAGTAAATTTGTTTAATAAGGTAGTATAGATATATTGGATTAAATAAATATTATTTAATTTATTTAAAAATAAAAAACAATATAATAGGTTGATTAAATTAATTTTTTTTAAATAATAAAACCTATTTATATTTCAAGGCCTGTTTGAAATAGGTTAATAAGACTCGTAGCTTATTTGTGAAAATGAATTTCTCCTCTCAAACCCACCTCTTCAACAGAAAAACCGAAAACTCCTCCTCTTTCCTTCTAAAATTAAAAATTAAAAAAACTATGTAAGCAGCTGCTCCTATTGTATGGTTGATGTTCAAATTGATTTGTTCTGTTTTCTTAATTTGCAATGCTATTTGGAGATCAATAAAACAAAGACAAAGACAAATACAAAGATAAAATGGTTATTTTCATCGTTCAGACAGTTTTTTCAACATAACAAATAAATAACAATTTTATTAATACAACTTTATGCATACATGACTTAATGAAAAACAACCACTTAGTAAGCTTTCATAACATAATTAGATAGAATAGAAAGTTTTTTTTATTATTATTAGAAATATACAAATAATTACCGTAAACTACATGTTTGGTCCTTGTGCCTTTTGAATTCCTTCGTTTCCGTCTCTACTATTTAAAAAATATAGTTTACCATCATGGTTTGCGACAACAATCAAAGTTGGTTGAGTTATTTCGCGTTGGTTGGATTTTTTTAGCACCCCTAGGTGTAACCTTCCCCTCAATTCAACGGGGTCAACGCCAACACCCCCCTTCTACAGCTCCAACTCTAACTCCAACGACCCAAATCGATAGTGTCTGGTTTGACAAGTTGCAACTCACAATGGCTAAGAGATTCGAGGCGCTCCTTATCTCGGACCCTAAGAATCAAGGACCCCTTCTGCAACTCCGTCACTACTCGATCTTCCTCTGTAAATCATGATCCTCCCACCCTTGATTTAGTTTTTTAGGGTTTGATTTAGAAATTTAGGCTTTGAAGAATAAGAAGGTTCTCTCTCTAAAATTGAAACCCCAACCTCTCGTTTTTTAGTTGTTGGGTCGTCATAGGAACTGTTCATCAGAATCTCAAGGTTGAGATGGAAAATTTACATATAATCCTTTTGATACACTGGTATTTGTTACTTATAGTATTTTAATTTAAAATTTACTAATACATTTTCTTTTTATCATGGTTTTCAGGTCAATTTATGTGCACCGACTAATCTCCCATATGACCATAAATGAACTCAAGTGATCGCATGTAAACTTCCACGGTTATAAGATAACTCAAAATGTCATGTTAAAGAGTTAATTAATAATTCGTTAGAGAACAAATCAAATATAAGCTCTCGAAATGTTACAAACTAATCAATTAAGGTTCATTTATTATGCTTTAAATATTTATGAAAGACAATCATAATTCATTAATTATAAACCATGTTTTATATTAAGAAACAATTGATATATTTATATAGTCAAATATTCATCAGAGTAGATGGACGGTTGAGATTGATTTGTATGCTTTATAGTTTTTCTATGGTCTGTATTTGATTTATCTTCTAATTTGTTATATTAAAATAGAGATTAACAAAAATAAAGAGTTCTTCATTTATTGAGGTTTGTGAATCATTTACCAAATGTTTACCGGGTAGGCGCTTATTGGAATACTCACCCCCTTATTTAGCTTATCGGTAAAAAATTTGGCCATCAATATTGCTTATTGGTAAGCACCTTTTGCCATGTAAGAGTCTTTTCATTCACTTACTGGGGTAAGAGGCTGTTTGGCAATTGTTGAATGATTTGGTGCAGAATGATTAAGTGGTCAGAATGATAAAGAGGCATGATATAGTGCAAAATGAAATTTAATTGTTTGGTAATTTTGTACAATGAAATTAGGGCTCTTAATGGTTAAGGGGGATCCAAGATACAAAATCATTCAGAGGGTTTTGTAACCATTAAGAGACATTTTTTTTTGCCAAACAAAATTCACCTCTTAACGATTCAAAGGTTGCCTCTTAATTGAACTATTAAGAGGTAAACAAACAACCCCTAAGACTCTTGATCCTTATGTACTCTCATACAAGATAAGATTATCCAGGGTGAGCAATGGTCGGGTTGGGGCCTAAACTAGCAAACCCGATTGCGTTTCGTGGACGGGAACTAGGGTCACCGCCCCATTACCATGCCTAACGGTGGACAGTGGTGCCAAGGAGATGGTGGACTGTGGTGGCCTGAGGTGAACGGCTGGGCGGCGTCGGTTTTCGTGAGTCGTGGAATGGAAGTCGTAGAATTGAGTCGGTAAAATTAGGTTAGGTCTGGACGACTGGTTAAATGAAAAGAGAAAAATCATATAACTTGTCGGGTCGGGGCCCAAATTAGCAAACCCAACCCAACCCAATCCTACTTACCCGTCGAAAGGTATCGGGTATAAACGGGTTTTGGGTGTTTCTCTTATTTTCGGGTTGGGTGGGTTTTGCTCTCCCCTAAGATTAACGATCTTGTTATGTTCACACAATAAAAGATGTGACATCCGAAATCGAAACGCTTACCCGATAAATATGCGGTAAATGATTATTTGTAGATCATTAACCTAATGTTTTAATATTTACTAGAAGAGTACTCGCGCAATGCAGCGAGACACATCTTGATTTTAATGTTCYATTTTATTCTTTGTCTCTATCGATGTTATAATACGATTTTATGCGTTTTAAAGAAAACAATAATGATTTTATTTTTGAATAAAATATAAATTTGAAGATATCATAAAAATTTGAAAAAAATTATATCAATTTTAATATCAAATCAACTATTTAAA
>NC_037530.1:33615764-33651096 GCF_001531365.2 Cynara cardunculus var. scolymus
TAGGGATGAACGGGTTTAGGGATGGCTTTAACAGGTTGTACCATTAGCAATAAATGTTGTCTTTAAGAGCTTTAAGAGTTTAAGAGTTTTTAAGAGTTTTAGCCAAATGCTTTATAATATAGTATAGATATTGTTATAAAATTTAAGGATATTTATAAAGCTTAAATAATTTATAGTAGAGTATTAATTAATAACACAATTATGCATTGACTACGAATTTTTATATTTTTTTAAAACTTTTTTTCTATTATCCATAAATCAATGATTTTTAATTAAATAAATTCATGAAGTATTATTGTTAAGTAATTATGTTCTTTAACGTATTGCGAATGGAGTTATCAAGGCATGATTATAAGTTATCATGAATTTGAATTATTAAATTTTAAAATGATTGAAAATATTAAATAAATAAAAATTAAAATTAAATAAATGAAAAAGATAAAAAGAAAAAGAAAAAGAAAAAGAAATATTGGAAGCAGGGTGGGTCAGGAACACGTTAGGGTTGAGGCAAACCCATGTGCCCACATGACCCCATTGTTTTAATTTTATTTTTTTAAATTTATAAAATCATTTATATTTGGTCATCAGATTCTTAACTAATAAAGATTAAAAAAAATAATAAAATATTAAAATAATTATGGAATAACAAAAACAAAGCTTTTAATACATTTTATCAAATTACAAATAAAAATGGAATATTTAAGATAATATTATTTATTTATGAAATAGCCAGCCTCAGTTCTAAAATGATGAACAACTATGAATGAAATAGTAATAAAATTTAGGGTTGTTTACCAAACATTTATTCAGTTAGTGTTTATTAGTAAAATTTAATACTTTTAATTACTTATCGGATAAGATTTTAGTCCACCAAAATAATATCGTATGCAACAATTTACCCGGTAGACGCTTACTATGGTAAGAATCGTCGCCCTCACTTACCGGGTAAAACTCTTGGTACTTGTTTCGTTCTTACCAGATAAGATTCTTGATCCTTATTATATTCATTCGATAAGATAATGTGACTTGGTAAACGTTTTTCGGGTAAGCGTTTGGTAAACGGCCCCTAACCTTCCAAATTTCAGATTTTTTTATACGAATAAAATAGATTTTTTTAGAAGAGTAAAGTTTATTTTTGGTTCCTAGCATCTGATAATTTTAATGGTTTTCGTCCATTAACTTTATTTTGTCTCTCACATTTGACACCTTACAATGATTTTCGTCTCTTCTCTAACGGTTGTTGACTTTTTCTATCAAGTCCAATTAAATGAATATCATTTTGGTCTTTTTATCCATTTTCTAGTTTTTCTATTAAAAAAACATATTATATTTTATATTTTATAATATTATTAATCTTTTATTCCTTTTTTTTTTTTTTTAATCTTACCACCATTGAACATGTCATCCCTTTAACCTTACCAACGAATACACTCCACAGTCATCACAAATTCTGAAAATCAAACATTAATTTAAAAACTTCAACAATCAAGATTTAACAAAGGTTTTTAAAACATATTTGATTCAACAATCAAGATTCAAAACAATATCATCATCATCTTAATTTAGAGATTTCCCAGCATGGCTTTGCTCAATCTGTTCAGCTAGAAGAAGAAATTGGAAATGGAAGTGGAAGTGGAATGGAACCAGATATGAGGGAGAAGAGAGGAGGGAGGGAGGGAGGGCATTGACAAGATTGACGATGATGATGCTGGAGACGGACGGATTAGGAGATGTTGTTGGTCGATTACACCGGAGATGGTGGTTGATTTAGCAGAGGCAAACCATAGGGACGAAGGCACCGATTATACAGGGAGAACCCACAGGGACAAAGGAGTTTCTGGATGATATTGGCCTCGAAGATTTGGATATGGCCCCGATGAAGGAGTTTTTGGATGATGATGTCATGGGGAACTTAATTTTATACATGTATATGTATATATTATATATACCACTTTTTATATATATATAATACAAAATATAAAACAAAGTGAGTAAAATAACCATAATACCCCTCGTTTAATTGGATCTAGCGGAAAAAGTTAGCAGTCGTTAAGAGAAGGGATGCAAATCATTGCAAGATGGCAAACATGAGGACAAATATGTTGAAATAAAGTTGTACAAAACCTTTGAAATTGACAAACGTTAAGAACCAAAAATGAAGTTTACTCTCTTTAAAACGAAGATATTAGAATAATTTTTTTTATTTTAATACATTTTATTAAAATAAATAAAATAGAAGAAAGATTATAACATGGTAAATTAATTAAATTAACCTTTTTTATCGACTGGTTTCATTTATTAGCCATTTCTTTAAAAGGTTTACCAAAATAGTCCTAGGTTCGTAATTTTTTTTCCTGGAATTAGGTGAAAAATGTAATTTTTTTGCAAAACTAGGTGAGAAGTGTAATTTTTTTTGCAAATATTGGTAAACAAATGTAAATTTTTTGCAAACAAAGGTAAAAAAAATGTTTTTTTTACTTTGTCTTTTAGCTGGGTCTGCAGTTGTGGACGTGAGTTTTGCAGACCTATGAGATATTTTGGTAAACTTAGAGAGAAATAACTATGCGGTGAAACCAACCATGAAAAATGACTATTTTAATAAATTAGTCTTATAAAATTATCTACATTTGAACTTCATAAAAATGATTTTTCTTTATCATTTCACCAATAAGAGTACCTTGAAATTAGATGTTCAGGTGAAATAAGTAGGCACGGGAGCGGAGGCATCCCCATTTCCGTCACCAATTCCTAATCTACGTCGCCATCCCGCTTGGGAATATGATCACTCCCCTATCCGAATGAGGAATCGGGTTTTTTTTCTTCCTCTTTTATGTGATACTCTAAAATGAATGATGAATCAAAAGTGTAATTTATTCTATTTTTTCATGTATTATAATAACAATCCATCTTAGTATTAGGTTCTTCACTATTTAAGAATTTAATGTTAAGGTATATGAGTAATTTTTTTGTAACTCCTATATATCATTAATTGGGAGTTACAAGATCCATAAAATCCCATGATTTTTGCATATTGATCTTGTGATTTTTTATATTTTTTATATTGATCTTTCATTTTTAATATTTATAAGTTTGTGATTGGTGAAGAGATCCGCTAGTAAAATGTTTGTTATCGTTCAAACAATTATGGATAAAAACATTGTAAAACAACACGACAACATTAAGAAGGTTAAAATTGTTTATGATGACAGTCGGAGTTCGAGATCGGGAAGTGAAGTAAATAATCAAAGCGAGTGTCTTGGTAATTATGAACACAAATTGACATATATGTGAACACTTGTGGCAATTATGAACACAAATTTAACATATATGAACATTTGTGACAATTATGAATCCAATTGAACATATACGATTTGTAACCGATTTCCATTGTTTGTAACCGATTACATTGAATTCACATTATCTTTTACATAAATACGCTGCAACAATTGCGTTCACATATGTTTGTGAGATTACATATTTAATAAATTAATTTTATAAGATAATTAATCTCAACCCTTTATTTTAAAAATCAATGGTCATGATTAGTTCATAAAGTTAATACAATAATTAAGATTGACAAATGAACTTGTCCCTATATATAGAGTTTGTTTCAAATGCAACTCATTGTATTTGTACAACCAATGCAACCTAATAAATTAAAATATTTATAAAAATGATAAGAGTTCATTTATTATGAATTAAATATTTATGGAAGATGAATAAGATTCATTAATTATAATCAATACTTTATATTAGAAAACAATCAAAACTTTTATGAAATTACATATTTATCAAATTAAATGGACGGTTGAGATTGAGTTGTATTGGTTGTATAAATGTAAGAGGTTGTATAATAACCCCCCCCCCCACACACACACACAGACACACACACACACACACACACATATATATATATATATATATAGTTTGTTTCAAATACAACTCATCACATTTGTACAACCAATACAACCCAATAAATGAATGATATTGTTTCATCTATGAACTTTCTGATTTTGCCTATAAACTTTCAAAGTTAATAAATGAAACAACAATATGGACAATTAATTCCAAAAATATAATTTAATTTCTTCAAAAATGAAATATGACATCTTTAAAAAATAAAACAATTTTATTAAAAAAAAAACGCCCTCCATTTAATACCATTTAATGTGTTTTCTTTTTCATCATATTATATACTCATTTAATCACAACCGTCGATCAACAAAATAAAAAGCTCAAATCGGATAACAAAGTTAATACTATTTACTTGATTAACAAATGATTGCACCTCTCTCTATATATAATATTCTTAAACTATTAATTATAATATAGGCACGAGCGGGTCGAGGAAAATGATACAGACCCCCACCCCATCCCCGGCTTGAGCCAGACGATAATCCTTGTTCCCGTACGTGGGACCTAATTTAGCAGGGAATCCCGATCCCCTATCGACGTGGGTGAAACAGGTCCCTCAAACGATCAGAGAAACCAGACAAATCACCATGCCTAAATAATATCTTATTAAATATATTATATATTTTAATTATATAATTAACGTTGCAATTTATAAAATGAGTAAGGTATTGTTTTCTTTCTCTTAAACATTTAATTTCAAGTTTTTTATTGATGGAATATAAAAATAATAATTTTCTCTTAAAATAATTATTTCGGAAGTTCTCTAAATTTAAAGAATTTCACTTTTTTTTTTTACTTTGAAGAATCCATTAAATATAAAATTAATGCACAATTACGAAATAACTATTACATAATTAACAATTAAGAATTCTTAACTTAATAACGTTTTTAGTTAATATTTATAAAGTATTTCATTAGTAATTTAATCAATAATGGCATATTTTATTAAAAATATATTTATTAATTAAATAATGAAATATTTTATTAGTTATTTTTTCAAGAAAAACAATAAAAATTTGTATTTAATTTAATTAAAAAAATAAGATAAATACATGAAAAAGAGAAAAAGGTGTGTGGGTACTTGTACATATCCGGAAAAGAATAATGGTGGATGGCCTCCCTCGTACCCGTAGCCGTAACTATAAACAAAATTGATTTTGATTTACCCACAAAAAACACCCAATTTCACTGCTGCTTTGTATCAGCATCGCCGATTGGAAGAGATGAAGGAGAACAACAGTAATGATGGGTTTGTAAGGGCAGATCAGATTGATCTAAAGAGCTTGGATGAACAGCTTGAGCGCCATCTCAGCAAAGTATGGACTATGGAGAAGAACAAAAAGAAGCAGCCGGACTTTGAAGATTCCGCCGCCGCTGCCACCACCAACGTCGTCAGACCATTGCCTACCGCAACTAGTAAGATAGAGAGACAGGAGTGGGAGATCGATCCTTCTAAGCTCATCATCAAAACTGTTCTTGCTCGTGGTACATTTGGCACCGTCCATCGTGGCATCTACGACGGCATGGACGTCGCCGGTCAGTCTTCCCTTACTTAATCCTACTTCTCTGCACCTATACAGTTATTTTGTTGAATTTAATTTCCTGGTTTGACTTCAAATTCTACGTTTTATGATGCACATTTGCAAATTTCTGACATTGAATATCGTAAGACAACGGTAATTTTGATTCCTCCGACTTTAATTTGTTATTGTTAATAAATAACAAGCAGTTGCAGTATTTATGAGCTTGAAATCGTAATGGGTTTTTGCCTATTTACGTTATTTAATTTTTAATGTCGACTGATTGGGGGAAAAAGGGGGTCGGGGGTTACGGATGACGCCATGACGGTGGTAGGTGCCCGGCGGTGGCTAATGGCTGTGTAATTGTAAAAGTGAAAATGGTCAACATGAAATCCGTGACCTACACGGAGAACGTTTGACTTTTTTGCAGGTGCTTCCAGTAACTATTACTGATGATCTTCTTGTGCTTCCGACTTTCATGTGATCCAACCTGTATTTTTCTTCCCCAATAATTATTCCATTCTTTGAAATTAGGGTTACAAATTATGATCCCAATTGTGCTTTATGATCTTAATTCTCGACAATCTAACACAATTCAAGACTTTTGAATTGTGGGTTTCTCTTCTTTAGGGGTATTATCATTATGGTTGTTTTAGAAATTTATTCGAATGATTATGGAATGGAGACGGCTTACGCAGGGTGGTTGTTTGTACAACGTAATCTAATCGACTAAATTCTCCTTTATTGTTTGATCTTGTTAGTGAAACTGCTGGATTGGGGGGAAGAAGGCCACAGAACGGAGGTTGAAATACAATCGCTTAGGGCAGCGTTTACGCAAGAAGTGGTGGTGTGGCATAAGCTTGATCATCCTAATGTCACTAAGGTCATAATATACATACTTTCATCTTGAAAATAATCATACAAACCCAACATGTTGATAAGGATCAGAATTTGGTGACTTTGTTGTCGTGTTTATATATAAGTTTGGTTGGCTTATGTTTACTCTTTGAGGGGTTTTCTAGGTTCAAATCTTTCCATATGCCAAGTTATGATCTTACTTAAATTTGTCATCGTGTAGTTCGCTTAGATAGAAAACTATATCTTCTTTACAGATATCTAACTACACCTCGACTTTTATGGTGCCTCAAGGATCGTATTTGCAGCATACACGACAAAGTGGGTCGATATGTCTATTTAGAGGATCCTAAAAAGGCATAACATAAATGCCACCTATGTATGACGTATCTAATACCAAAACATGCTTGAGAAAATCTTGTTACCCTCCAAAAATGTAGCAGTGGGAACTCTAGATAAAAAGACATGCAAGTACTATCACTTAAATCTTATTATCAAGCTTTTCAAAATTTAAGCTTACATGCTTTTATCTTTTCCATAAGCCGGGGGTTTTAAGAGGTCAGGTCTGCTTACATCTTACCCTCTCCATACCCCGCCTCCAAGTGGGATATACCAGGCCCGTTTGGTTTGATTGTTATTTTTGGGGAAAAGAAAAGAAACACGAGTATGTGTAGATCTCATATACTCTTCTCCCAGTCTATTCAATAGAAGGAAAGTGGTGGTCTATCTGATACACACCATGACTTTCACAACCTTTTCTGGTTGCTTGGGAGGTCTCTTGCTGTTTAAAGATATAGTCGATATGGAAGAAAGTAACAATGTAATTTAACTTGTATACAAAATGTTATAAGGAAACATAATAGGCGCGTGTAGGACGCCAAATAGTTTAAGATTAGATTTTGCTTTACAATGCCTCATTCTAAGGATTTTATAGATCATTTATATTTCTATTCTTGGTCATAATCCAGAATATGGGAGTCAAATCCACAATGTAGCGGAAGTTGGCAAGAATGTATCATGATTACCCGAGTGTCTACGGTGCTCAAACCCAAACAACCTAGGCCTTCCTCTCTTTTACCTTCCCACAAAGTAAGTATGCCCAAACTAGAAATTCAACTGGCATAACGTCGACAGAAGTTCTGGTAAAACCAACAAGAAGTCAAGAGCAATTATGGACTTATGGTTGACCACCCGAACACTTAGGCCTCCCTCTGCTTTACCTTCCATCTCACCCAAACATAGAAAGTATGCCCAAAAAAGAAATTTAAATCGACATCTAGTTAACAGAGATTCTGATAAAACCAAAAAGCAAACTGCCATAAAGTCGATAGAAATGATGGTTGAGTCTAGGGGAGTTGAAACGAACAGTTAAATGAATTTTGAATTCATAATGGCCAATGATGGGAATAGCTTTAGTAGAAGTTGGATATAGTGAATACTTGCTGATGCTAACTATAAGAAACAATGGTGTAATGCAGTTCATAGGGGCAACAATGGGTTCGTCAGAGCTCCAGATACAAACCGAAAGTGGTCAAATTGGGATGCCAAGCAACATTTGTTGTGTTGTGGTAGAGTATCTTCCCGGGGGTAATTTGAAGTCTTACCTCATAAAGAACCGCAGAAAGAAGCTGGCTTTTAAAGTAGTTGTCCAAATGGCACTCGATCTTGCAAGAGGGTATGCCCTCCTAAATCTTTATGTTCTAATTTGTACTATTGGCTTTTTAATTCAATACAAAAACGTCCGATTTATAGCGTTGTTATACAGTATTAATGTGGGCATCACAATTTTCACTAATACTCGAAGAATTTTATGTCACTTTAAGTTGAAAATTAGACTCCGCTAAACGGACTTTATCTTTAAGTGCTGTAATACTCAAAAGATTGCATCTTTAATTATTGACTTTTTACTAGGTTAAGTTACCTGCACTCTCAAAAGATCGTACATAGAGACGTGAAGACCGAAAATATGTTGTTGGACAAAACCAGAACTGTTAAAATCGCTGATTTTGGGGTTGCTCGTGTTGAAGCCTCCAACCCAAATGACATGACTGGCGAAACTGGGACCCTTGGCTATATGGCCCCCGAGGTATGGCTCCCAAATCTTATATGAAGTCAAAAAGTCATACCCCGTATCAGCATCTTTTTTGTTTTATGTCATCATGGACCGTTAATCGGATGTAGCACGTGTTTTGTAAACAAATTCCAGGTCCTGAATGGCAATCCGTATAATAGGAAATGCGACGTGTACAGTTTTGGCATCTGTTTGTGGGAAATATATTGTTGTGATATGCCGTACCCGGACCTTAGTTTTTCAGAAGTAACTTCTGCTGTCGTTCGCCAGGTACAATCTCGGCCAATCATGTAAATACATATCATTATATTATTTTATTAATATTTTGATTCTCTCTTTTCAATAAAAAAAATATGATATGTGATTGGTGGACAAAGAGGAAACAAGTTTTTGTTCGTTGTAGCATACATAAAGATCAGCGCTTCATGAATTATTCATGATGAATATTATAATAAATATTGAAAATGAAAATGCATGATAAATAATATTCATTGAGCAGGAATTATTCACGAGTAGTTGGTTATTTACGATTTGTGGGTGGTTTAGTTGGTCTAAAAGTGGTAAAAACGTGCAGAATCTAAGGCCGGATATGCCAAGATGTTGCCCAAGTTCTCTTGCGAACGTAATGAAGCGATGCTGGGACGCGAACCCCGACAAGCGACCAGAAATGGAGGAGGTTGTGAGCATGTTGGAGGCGATTGATACATCGAAAGGCGGAGGTATGATCCCAGGTGATGAAGCTCAGGGTTGTCTCTGCTTCCGTAAGCACCGCGGGCCGTAAAACTTGGATTAATATTTGAATGTCCAAAGATCCGACCCGCTTTTGCAAAGAAGTAAGAAATATTTAATAGATTCCTGAAACTGGGAAAATGTTAGATGCTTGATGTTTGTAGACTGTGAAGGATGTAATTAAAGCTTTATGTTTTTCATTTCATGTGATTGTAGACACACTTATATTTGACCCCACCAAATCACAACTCATTTCATTCTCTCTTCCAAAAACAATAACATATTAAAGTTAAAAAAAAAAATCCTTATTTAAAGAAACGTCATTTAAAAACTATAAAATACCATTGATCTTATAAATATATATATATATATATATATATATATATATATATATATATAGAAAGGAGTGATCAAATAAAAACTGTCTCCATTTGTGTAAACCAATTTTACCCATCCATTTTCTTGATCAATGGTTTATATTAATCAAGGTTATTTAAAGAAATTAAAAATAAAAAAAATTGAAAATACATTTTATAATACTGATAAGGGCAAAAAAGGTAAAACCAAATATTCATTTATTCAAGGAAACTATATCATGTATATCATATTATTAATGAAACTAATCTATTTTTTGTAAAGTAATTTATTATTTTTACGTTAACATTTATTATTATTAATGAAACTAATTTATTTTTCATCTTACAATTATTTCATCGAACCACCTACATTATGCACCCGTTTCATTTTTCATTTTATCTACTGAATGGATCACCTACACCATCACTGAAACGGGTTTCACCATGAAAACAGTTCACCACTCATTGTTCAATTACGCCATGAACCAGTTTCACCTTCATGAAACTTGTTTCATGTAAATTAATTTTTTTATTTCACTCATGATTTGATGCATTCTTTTCTTTACTCCTTACAATCTTCAAGATTCTGGAGCATATTACAATCTTCAATATCACGAAGCAGATTCATCATGTACCTGTTTCATCATGCAATTATTTCATAACGAACCAAATAAATTATGCACCCGTTTCATGTTCCATTTTTTTCTACTAAACGAATCAACTACACCATCACTGAAACGTGGTTCACCATGAAACGATTTCATATTACTCATGAATCAATTATAACATGAACCAGTTTCACCTTCATGAAACATGTTTCATTAACATTATTTTTTTAATTTGAACCATAATTTACGATTTCATTCCATAATGTAATTCAATCTTCAAGACCCGTTTGCAGATTCAATCTCATAACAATATATCAAATTCAAATTTTTAATATTATAATATAATTAAATATTTAAATGTTACCATTTATACAATTTCCTTTGTTACGTTTCCTTAATTAAGATTTATTAATAACTTTCATATTTAATAGAAAATATTGTAAATTACCTAAATACCCTTATTGATTAAATTTAATTAGAAAAAAATGAAATTTTCCTATTAGTCGAAATTTGTTTACACGGTTTCTTAGAAATGCACGCTTTTCATTTGAACGTGTCCTTATATATATATATATATATATATATAGAGAGAGAGAGAGAGAGAGAGAGAGAGAGAGACTTGGGATCATGTGAGACCAAAGGTTTTTCGTGAGGCCTGTAAGATTAGTTCTCAACCCTTGGATTAGATCTACAATCTGTACATTCATAATCACAAAATTGCCACGAGACTTCTCAATAATCACAAAATTGTCACCGTACATATTTAGACCATTAGCTTATAAAATTGATCAATAAACATAAACTGGTCTTACGGGTCTCACGAAAAACCTTTGGTCTCACGTGAATCCGACCCTATATATATATATATATATATATATAGAGAGAGAGAGAGAGAGAGAGAGAGGGGTTATATTACAAACCGTCCGATTCATAAAAACCATGCAAACCTGCGAAAGTGTTTAGCCGATCCGAATTTGACAATATCAATACTTGAGGTATAAGTTGATAGTAAGCTGAACTTCATGGATACCCCTGAGATCGTCACTGATCCGAAGACAAAAGTTTTGAGAAATATAGAAATCAGTCTAGTGAAAGTACAGTGGCGTTTTCATAAGGGTTTAGAAGCTACATTATGAGCTGGAATCGAAAATGAGATCAAAATATCCTCAGTTATTTGATTGAATGAATTCCTAGACAAAATTCTTCTGAGAGGAGGATAATATGATAACCGGTTAATTGATCATAAAGCTCGTGGTTACTTTTGAGAAGTGATGATAAGTTGAGGGGTTAAATTTGTTATTATGCTTAAAATCATTTAAAATTAACTCACCGCCTCTTTGTTTTATTACATGATAATATGAGATAAATTTATTTAACTCATTGGGATGATATGAGATTTAAAAGGAAATTTGGTGAAAAAGGTTTATGTGTGTGTGTTTTCTGGAGTCCGAAGGAAACAGAAGCAAAAAAGAGAATAAGAAGAAATTGATTATGTGTTGTTACCTGGATTTATTGTCATTGATCTTCATATCTTCTTCTACGTAGATTATATAAGGTGGGTTTAATTTTACAAACTTTCCTTATTTGGAAATTTGATGTAGAACCATATGATTCTTTATATGAATAGTTGTTATACAACTGTTTTGGATGCCATAATTGTGAGACTTTGAAATGTTTATATCATGTGTTGGAATAAGGGTGACATATCAATGAAATGTATATTTTGGTTATAAGGCTGACATATCAAGAAGAGGTGTATACTGGATAAGGGTGACATCAATGAGCGATATATACCAGGATAAGGGTGGCAAAATCATGAGTTATAAAATATGGGTTTTTGATCAAAACATTCATTATTATCGCATCCTTATGATGCGATGACTGGAAGTTGTCGCATCTGTGTGATGCGATAACTTAGAGTTTTCGCATTCTATTGATGCAATAAGAAGTGTTTATCGCACCTATATGATGCGAGGAAGGATGCGACAAGTTGACTTATCACACCGTGTGATGCGACAAGTTGGGTTCATCGCACTAGTATGATGCGATGAAATGAGGGTTGCAAGGAGATGAGGTTGTCTCAACCATGTGATGCGAGAAAATTATACATTCATCTATATGATGCGACATGTTCACTCAGAATGTATTTATCTAGTTATTTGGCTATTTTGATGCGATAAATGAGGTTCGTTATATTAAAATGATGTGTATTTGTTATTATTATAAATATGAGTTCATGAATGTGATTTGGTGATTATTCACCCTGCAATAGCATCAAATTGATTTTTCACTAGATCTCAAGGTCTAACCCTCATTTTACGTTTTAAAAATGTGCATTACAAGTCAGACTCAACCAAATGACAAGGGAAAAGAGAAATTGTGAAGTGTTGTATTTATACTTGCATGGAAGAATAGACTAACATGTTATTCTTTTGTATTAGAATACTTGTTATGTATTCAAGTGTTGTACAAAGATTTTATGAAAAAATTTGGTAGCTAATTGTAATGTAGCCTTTATAGTTAGTGTATGGAATTGTTTGATCTTAAAGGGGATCTTCTATAATTTCGCACGTGAGGGGTTAAGCCTTACAAGGAGCTCTAGGAACTCTGAATAGTTGTTTAAACAGCGAGTTGTGTAAATTATATTTCATGATATATGAAAATATATGTTTATATTCAAATATGATCTTAGGGTGTTACATATCATGAAATTTTGTCCAGTAAGGGTGCGTTTGGTAAGCAGAACAGGGTGGGACAGGACTGGACAAAACACATTTGTCCCATGTTTGGTGTGGTTTTATGTAGGACTAACTAGAACAAGGTAAGACACGGGTAGGACACGGTTGTCCACCCTTCCCCCCATGGAACTAACTAGAACAAGGAACATTTGACCTCTCTACCCTCCATCTTCACATCGTCGCCTGACTCGCCTCCATCTTCACATCGTCGCCTCCATCTTCCACCGTATCCTTCATCAATCGGCGGCCGGCGGCCTGGACAGAGTCGTTCCCCTTCACAAATCGACAGCACCAGTCGTTCGACTTTTCTCCTTTCTCCATACTCTCAGGTAATCGACAGCACCAATCGGCCTGAACTTTCGATTTTGCTGTTTTCTACTTCTATTTGCATAACTATATCTGAAACAGCAAGGGCAATGGGTTCTTCGATTTCGATTGTGTTTTTCGTTTTAATCGATATGTGAACTGTTCTGATGCCAATACGTTTCGATGATGTTTAATGTTCGTTTTTTTATGATGTTCTATGAGTTATTTGGATTAGCATCTTTTCGATTTCGATTTTGCTGTTTTCTACTTCATAGTGATGCTTGCCTGTGTTCTTCGTTTTTGAGACGTTGCCATAGTTTCCGATTCGCATCTCTTGATCATTAGCATATGAATTGGATAAAAATATAGAATGTTTGTTATTTGCCTCTATTTTGTGCTTTTGTGTTTCGAATTAGGTCAAGTTATGAAGCTTTTGTTGGATTCATGGACCGTCTTGAATACCCATCAGTTCTGTCGAGCTAAGGACAGTAACAAGTTCTTGGGAAACTGTTTTGCATATGTTTTAACTTAGTACAGAAGCAAAATAACGTTAGGGGTAAATTAGTCATTTTAATCAGTTCTGTCATGTCCTGTCCTGTCTTACCAAACGTTGAACAACTGTCATGTCCTGTATTGTCTTGTCCTGTTCTGTCCTATCCTATCCTGTCCTGTCCTGTCTGCGCACCAAACGCACCCTAATGGTTGTTTTTCACATTTCTTTGATATTTATGGGGGTTTTAAATAAATATATTTAGATATAAATATAATTAATAGGTTAGTAGGGAATTTATTTAATTGCATTGATATAAGATTTGCATATTTTGTTCTCATTTGATAATATTAATAGATATTTTATTCATTTTTGCTTTATTTACATCTCTATTATAGCTAAACAAATGATAAAACATAAAACATAAAATAATAACTCTCTTAATTAAATCATATTACATTATATGTTATAATCTTAGGGGCCGTTTACCAAACACTTACTCGAGTAAGCACTTACCAAGTCAGATTACCTCACCGGATGAATATGGTAAGGACTAAGAATCTTTCCCGGTAAGGGTGAGAGAAGGACCATGAGTCTTACCTGGTAAGTGAGGACGACGACTCTTACACGATAAGTGCTTACCGGGTGAATTGTTGCATACAATGTCGTTTTGATGGATTAAAATCTTACCGGTAAGTAATTAATAGTGTTAAATTTTACCGGTAAGCACTTACCGGATAAGTGTTTGGTAAACGGCCCCTTAGTTCATTCATTTCCAAAAATTAGTTATATCTTTTTTGTGAATTTAACTTTTAGGAGCTGGAACACCTATAAAAACTGTGATAATCTTGAGAATTTGTGTCTCATGTGTTATTTCATATGATTTTTTTTTATCTAGATATAGTTAATGTACTGATTTACATATATTTGTTTCATATGTACTCAGTTCACAATATGCGTGCATTTTATGTTTCACAAACACTCCAAAAAGTTTCACATTGTGAAGCAGAGACATTGTGAAACAAATATATGTTAATCAATATTTTAAATTCTAGTTTTAGATGGAAAAAAATATCATATGAAATTACACATGATGGACAAGTTTCAAGGTTATCATAATTTCATGGGTTTTAAAAAAGAATGTCCTTAACTTTTATAACTGTTATATATCATGAATTTATATAAAGTTAAAAAAAAACCATCCTTTTTAAGGGAAATTTACTAAAAAAGAATGTTTTTGGATTTTTACCCTTCTACCAATTTACATGGATTATTATTAACATGAATCAAAATTATATATATACATACATATACATCTTATATCTTGGGTTCACTCAAAACCATATTGTTTTCGTGAGACCATATTTTTACATTTGAAACTTTACAGTAAAATACTATGAAGATAAAAATAAATTGAACCTTCACAAGAAAAACACTGTGAAGGTTACCTCAACAGTATTTTGCTATGAAGTTTCAAGTGTAAAAAAGTATTTGAATAAATGTTTTGTAAAGAAAGCCAAAAAGTAAAGGCTTAAACTCATAATCGACAATAAAACCAAACAAATTCTTTTATTTCATATCAATCGATCTTCTATCCTTCTAGAACATGAATTCTCAATCTCGAAAAACCCTGTGAACAAAATGTGTAGGGCGGGGATACAAAAACAAGTGCACAATTACAACGATTCTCAGTCTCACCCTACATCTTATGTCTTAAGTAACATAAACCGAAAAGCTACCCAAGCATGCATACAAGAGCATGTGGCAGACAGATACACTGATGGTTATTATTGTAAATGCTCGTCCTTGATGCTTAGGCATTGGTGGATGCGGACATTTGAACCTCACTGGGTTCATCTTCGTCCCAGTTGGTGGTGCTGTAGTAGGTGGCATACAACACGAGTTGAATAATTGCTGAGATTGTTCCCAATGCATTTGGAACCTGTTCGTGTGAGGAAGTTTCAAGAAATAAGACGTGCATAATGTCATAAAATTAAAAAGAAATGTAAATATGTGGATATGAAACGATTGTAAGTTACCAAGATGTAGGGATCGAATTGGAGGAGAGCATAGATAACCCACACAATTCCGTTCAAGAAGCTAGCAACAGCCAAGGGAAGTGGCATGTACTTGACGCTTTTTGTCTTGATCACCATTTTCTGTTTCCCAGTTCGTCGTATTTAAATAATATGTATGATTGACAACAATAATCCGAAAAAAGAATAAAAAAAGGGTAATACTTACCATGACGGTCAATGGAGATGCATACATGAGGATGTTGAAAACTATGCAAATTAATCCGACGATCATAGATCTTGAGGCATAGGTGTGGAAGAATGTCAAAGTAACTACGACAATCACAGCTACGAAAATTGCTTCAATGATGAGGACGATGATGATCTTCTTCTGCATTTTGTAAGATTGTGAAAAATTTGAAATCAGACATATATATTTTTTTTTTTGAAAAATAAATTAATGTCAGATATAGGTGAGTGATTGTGTGCATACACGGCCACCCCATGAAGAGTAGATGAAGAAGATGGTGACATAAACGCATTCAATGGCGAATCCAGCACCATTGATTGTGATGACTAGAAGACTGTCGGGATGGACGATTGGGAGACCATAGAACGCCCACATAGCACAATTGAGAATCGTGGCAACATATGGATCTGGTTTGAAAGCTTGAACTGATTTTGCCTTGATAATCTTCATAAATGTTGGCCTGTAGTTTTTTCAGTAAATTATATGAAAGTTTCATGAATTAAAAGTCTGTGTACTGAAATAGAACTTTTACAGGTTTTTTTTGGGAGGATATAAAAAATATATTTTTCACAGACTTAAAAATAATTAGAATGTTAATTAAGCATGTTAAAGTGGTGATAAGAAGGAAAAGAGAAATTACACAGGGGAGAGAAAGAGAATGCCCGATATAATGTTTCCTGCATTGCAAACCCGAGATAAAAAAAAGTTAAACAAAAATTAAGGATTTATAAAGCTAAAATAACAAATTCTGACAACTTATGGTTTTTACAGTATAATAAACAAATTATTAAGACCCCAGTATACAAAAAACTGATATTTCTCGTGTCTTGTATGAGAGTGTGAAAAAATATATTTTTGTTGATCAATCGATGGTGAAATAATGTGACCTAAACGGGAAATGTGTTCATTATATGAAATAAATTTCTACATATGAAAGATATGTTTTTTTTTTTTTTTTTAATATCAAATACACTTTTCAAAATCTCAAGTTTGTTATGACAGACTTCTGTCGTGAAAAAAACAACAAAATCAGAACGAAACATTTTTGGAGGAAACGAACCGATCACTCCTACGAGGATTCTTAAAGTAGCAGTATCCATTTTATTATCTTTCAAGCAGCAAACGAGAGAAAAAACACGAAGAGCGGAAACAGATAATCAAGTAGTAGACAAAAATGAGGAAATTAAATTCAGAAGATCCGCAAATCAAAAGTGGATATGAAAATGGTTTATTTGGAGAACAATGAATGATGTTTATTGGAAAACAAATTGATTTGATTATGAACGATTACGTGATGAGGTATTTATAATCACGAGTTCTACATTACACCGAGTCTTTAATTAGAAAGTGAAGAACACTCCCCCTTTGCTTCCATCACAATTCTTGATCTAACATGTTTTTCGTATACTCCAGTTTCTAGTCTCTACGTATTTGTTGTACGAGTTTTGCTCACTGATCCATATTTCCAGTTATTCATGCATTACCATCCAAGTATGTTGGTTACTGCTAAATTTAGAGCTTCCATTCAGTATATTTTCGGGGGGGTTTTTTCCATGCATTTCAGTCAAATTTATATTATTTTTCAGGTTTTCAATAATTTACAACTTTTAGAAAAAGTATATTATCTTCGTACATTTCCGAATTTACATGTATTTTATAACTCAAAATTCGGAAAATAATTTTAGTTAAAGTTTAAAATTTTCCTTAAACAAAGAAAAAACAATAATAATTAATATCTGAAATACCAAAATAATCGCGTAATAAAATCTTGATTTTATTTAGCCACCAGATCAAACAAATTCGTTTATGATAATTTGACCGCTAATTGATTTTTGGTGGCTTTTATTACATCAAAAAATGCTAATAATGCTCGAAAAACCAGATGAATATGGTTTTATTTAAAACCTTAAGCATTGCCGTTTACGATCTAATATTGATTCTTAATAGTTATATTATTATAATTATCATTATTAATATTAATATTAATATAATGGTAATGATGACAAAATACTATTCTTGTATTATTAAATCAATAAAAATTAGTCAGAAATAAACAAATTAAAGGCTAACCACCATGATATATATATTCTTGAAATTCTTTTCTAAATACATAAAAACAATTTTAATATTTTACTTAAAATATTATAACCCATCTGAATTTGATATATGAGTGCTTAAAAATCATATTAATATTAAAAATTCAGGTTTTAAGTTTTTATTTATTTATTTATTAATCTGGATATTCAACCCGCTATGCGAGTCGACTAATCCCAAGACGACCACCTTTTTTGCAAATAACATAGAGTCACCGCATTTGAACCTCTATGGCCACAAGGGGATTTTTATTCCTCCTTAGATTTGAACCTGAGACCTCCCGATGCTTTTAACCTTTGGAGGCAAGTTCAAACCAATCCGACACCGCCCTTATGGATGGTTTTAAGTTTTTTTTTTATTGGCATGTGTTTGGATATTAATATTTTTCCCCACCAACCTTCTCAAGACCCTCTCTTTGCACACTTATATTTAAACACACCTTTCTTCTCCAGCTGATGCTTTAATCATCTTTCAAGAACCGGCAACAAAAAGGTGCAAAAAAATGGTGATTGAAATTGTGATCTCAGCTGTTTTATTAGTTGTGGGTATCTCTCTTTTTGTGGTGATTCATTTGTGCATAGTTGGGAGGACATTTGGCAGCATGAACACTAGTACTTTGGTGCACAGAAGTGGTACCATCAGCAGAAGTGGGAGTTTGTCTCAAGAAGACATCAAGAATCTGCCATCTTATGACTTCAGTTTGGAAGCACAAGAACCCATGGTTATGAGCTCATCACTTGAATGTGTGGTGTGTTTAGAAAGGTTCAAAACAGGAGAAAAATGCAAGGTTTTGCCAAATTGTAATCACAGTTTTCATGGTGATTGCATAGATTCATGGCTCATCAAGACTGGTGCTTGTCCAATTTGTAGGGCTTTTGTGGATATGGGAAGGGGGGAAACTAGTTTTTCTAGTGAAGTTGGTTTGGAGTTGAGATAAGGATTTTTGTGGGTGTTCCATATATTTCTTGTATAATTTGATTTGACTCGAAAGTTACGGTGTTTGACATTAGAGTTCCTTAGTTCGTGTATATTGTTTCGTAAAAGAGCTGATTTGTGTGTCGGTTTTTTGGTCTAAGTGGTTTAGTGAGAAACGAAACGCGTTTGAGTTTCTAACGTCGATTGTAAAATGGGAATTTAGGAATTTTAACTGGGTTTGTTGAAGATCAAAGTGTTTTGTTATACACGTAATTTGGTTATAATATTATTTGTTCATGTTGTCTGTGAAATGGTTTAACGCTAGAATATAAGCAAAAGCTACATCACGGTCTTATTTGTTTTGTTGATTTAAAAAGAAATGGAGATATGATTATTGATCTTATCTATTTATAGAATAAGAATTTAGAAAAATTGAAAGAATTTTCTGATTTTGAATGATTAAGTTCGCTTTTGCAACTCCGTTCAATTTCTGTTGATTTTGCAACTCATTCGATTTTGCTAGTGTATCAAATTTCATATTTGATTTTACAAGTATATACAGATTTCAGTTTTTCTCATCGTAAGGCCCCTTTCTAGAACGAATTAGTACACAAATTACATGTTGATACATGCAACTTCATCTATTTACGAGTCATCTGACCCAATATTATTAAAAAAAAAATAGAGGAAGTAAAATCAAGTTATATATACGAATCAACCTTTTCTTTGGCAATGTGGTTCATGGTTATCGTTAGCTCGTGCTATTAGACGTCGCTTGTTTCTAACACGAGTTTGAGAGGCACCAAGTGTTGAAAAACCCAAAATCTCACACACAACCTTCTCCAGAATATAATATAATTACTTGTGGTATATTATATTTTAGTGTAAATTTTGATATATTTTGACACAACATTTGTATGTAGTTTTTTTTAAAAAAATAAATTAATGAAAATATACAATTGATTTCGTCTTAGAAATGTAAGGATTTAGTTATTCTAAAAAAATGTCCAAGGATTCGATTATTCAAAATATAAGTCTGTTAGTCTTTTTAGACATTTTTCATTATTTTACCACATTAACCCGTTTTATACGTTATAAAGATGTATGTAACACGTTTCAGAATGTTCACCGTCTATTTGTACACCCTCCAAATAACATTTTCTGATTTTCATTTTCCTGTTTACGTTAAAAAGCCAAATTCACATATTCAAAAACCTAGATATGGTTTTCAAAATTTCCTGATTTTGATGATATACAAATGAAAACCCGTAATAATTTATTTTACCCTACCAGATTAATATGACAAGAATCGAGAATCTTACCTGAAAAGACCGCTTGACAGCGCCAAAAGTCTTACCAGGTGAGTGAAGATGACGACTACTTGTTTAGCGCTTACCGGGTAAATGTTCCTATCTCACTTGTTCTTATTTTTCTTATTTTTTGAAAACAAACTAATATTGTGTGAAAAATGGTTTCATTTTATTGTGATGATATAACATGACAAAAAGAAGCAAAATCACGGAACCGAAAAGGATTTCAATTCAAATTCTTGATTTGGTGAAAGCAAAATCAAAGGTGCATATGATGATGAGATCCACAAATTCACAAGTCCAGAATTTATACCAATCACTTGCAAATGGAGTTCATTCACTTCTTCTCAGTGTTGATTTCCAGTTCCCTCCTCAGTTGAAGAGAGAAGTCATCATTCACATCATCATCATCCCAATCATCTTCCCATTGTTGACTTACTTCCTTTCCTTCTTCCTTCACATCCCACTCTGTGCCAGTTCCATCATCATCATACATATGATTTAGAAAATATGCACAGAAAAGAGATTGATGAATCAACACATGATGTCACAAAAGAGATTGAATGATGCTAACAAAAATTGAGGAACAAAATTGCTAAAGCACCACTCGTGTGAAATTAAAAATCTAAGACCATCCACAATTATACCTCAATGATTACCCGTCCAGTCCCATCAGCGTACCAAACACACCCGTACCGACCCAAAGGCTTGTTTAATAGCAGCCAAAAACAAGAATCTGCCCACCTAGTTTCTTTCCACTTTGAAGTGATTTTGTTCAGCTCCATCAATTTTTAACTACAAGTACTTAAACAGCTTAAGTGATTTTATGCCAGATAAAAACTCTTCATGGACCAGGATGGACAGCATAGAAGCTTCAATGTTAACAAGCAATCACACACCATGTATGATTGGCAAAGGATAGACCTATGCAGCTAAATTGGTTGATGTTTTGGTTGCTAGCTAGCATAGGGAGTCTACCACGATGGACCAAAACAGAAACCCGGACAGTGCATTTCATTATGTATTCGATTTCAGGAAAGATGGCCCAAATACGTCAGAAGAAACAAAATGTGGCATCGTTGTCCCATAGTCAAGGTCTGGTTACAAAAACAGGCCATTTACACTTCTAGGTTAACAAGTGATTTAAGTTTAGAGCTGAAGAGGATCAACGATCAAAAGCAGCATGCAAGTTATCTATGATATAGGATATGATAGAAGCCTGGTTTGCTACAGTTTGTTCAGAGGCATCAATATTTCTTCCCCTCAATGGCTCAATGTAATGAAGATACAAATAATCGATAAAAGAAAAAATCTAGCCTAAAATTTGAGATTCACAACAAATACAAATGTATCACTGCATGTAGGATAGTATTCCCTATTCAGGTGATTCTACACACAGTACCTATGAACTGTTTAAGTGACATGGTACTTGGTAAAGTTAGGAAGTAAGACATCATTCCTGTTCACTCCTATGGAATTATAACTGGTTCCTTCCTAGGGAGCATATAGAATTTCTCAGAGTCTCTTCCTTTTAGTTATCAAAGCCTAATCAGTGATTCCACAGTCTCATATCAACCAAATGATTCACTACAAAGAGCTCAAATTTTCTGACTTCTCATTTCAGCTTCTCCAATGACCTTTGCATTAAGCCGAAACTGAGCCTAAGCTCGTTAACAGTACCTATTAAGCTTCATCCTATCACATGAGGTCATCTCCGAGGTAGCTTACAACAAAGATCGAAATCAAAACTTCTCCTAAGTGATATATGGAGTTCCACTACTAGTTAATCAGTGAAATAAAATATATCACTACTGCTACTCCTAATGCAGCTGCCCTGAAAGTCCAGACATTGGTAGCCAAATATTCATTGTCCTGATGAACAACTCCAACTTAGTTTCCAATTCCACAAATGGAAGTTGATTTCATAGTAAGGCCGATTTTCAAAAGGAGGCTTCTATCTACTGCGATCACAAAAATTCATATGAATGACTTGCAAGAACTAGAAATCTCCCTAATCAAGCAAGAAGACTGAAGAATTAACCAGTCACTTTCAAACAGGAATTTAAGAAAAGCAGCTACCCCTGTTTTAACTTCTTTCGACTTACAAACGAGTACGTCTTTTAACTTGAGGCTTACGTTAGAATGAAAAACAAGAATGAATTTGTATGGAAACTCGGAAAATTGTTGTCCAAGGTAGGGACGAGAGCTTACCATGATCGATTTCAAACTCTTCAAACTCATCGTCGTCCTCAAACAGATCAATCTTAGCTTCTTCAGTAGCAACCTTGGGTTGTTCGGTTGTCGCCATTCTTCCTTCACTTACAAGCACCTGTTGTTGATGGCAAAAGACAACAGAAATACGACTTAAGATTTAAGACAAGCATCACAAATTTCCAGCCATAATTTATGCTTAATAACTCGATTAAATAATCATCGAATAGAAATTGAAGAACAAAAAATCGTGATGATTAACTTACGAGGAGCCAAAAGAAGTTCCGATGGATGAAGGATAGACTGAAACAATATCAAGAACCTAGGGTTTCATTATGAATAGAGCAGATCAGCAAATTTAAGCCGGTGTTTCAGAAAACCCTGATCTTTTAGAAGATTACTTAATAGGCCCTGAAGAAATATGAAATGCTAAACCAAACCCTATACTTTGTTTATAATTTAACACAAATTGCATGAGAATGGAATGTACTTTAAAGCTTTTATTTTAGTATCTTTTTTTTTCATTAACCTGGATATCCAACCTGCTATGCGAGCCGACTAATCTCAGGACGACCACTTGTTTTGCAGATAGCCCGGAGTCACTGCATTTGAACCTTCGTAACCACAAGGGGATTTTTATTCCTACTTGGATTTGAACTTAGGACATTCTGATACCTTTGACATTTGGAGTCAAGCTCAAACCAATCAGATACCACCCTTGTGGTTTTATTTTAGTACTTCAAAATTTAGGTATGTGGTTTACCTACACATCCACTGACTGGTCAATTAAAATGACATGTAGTTTTAGAAAACAAGGTGGAAAACAAGAAATCTTACACAAAAATAAAAATCAATTTTGTTWCCCCCCCCCCCCAAAAAAAACATCTCAACCCTTTTAAACCTGTCTTCCTTTCTATTAGTAACATAACGTTGCTTGTACAAGTATTATTTTCATCCCCTTCTCTCACCTCACACTTTGAACTTCTTATACATTAGGTATGTGAAAATCTCGAATTTGCTCACACTTAGCGGGCGTTTGGTTCACAAAATATTTTCTGAAGAAATGGAATATGTCAAAGAAGTTTGACTTTGAAGGAATCAGAATGGAATTTTACCACGCTTTTGGTTGGAATGGAATATGTTAAATGGTATGGAATCTTCCAGTTTGACTGATGGTCTAGTAAAATACATTGATGTTAGTTATTTTCACTCTAAATCATACATATCCATTTAAGCATTATGGCCAGTGTTCTTCGTGAACCCGACTTAAATTAAAACATAACTGGTTTATTTATAGATATATTGTATTTGTAACTAGAAAACAGCTATTTGGTTGCATTCAGTTATCTTTATTTGATGATTTAATTTGATAATACCCCAAATATATAACCTTCTCATAAGTAGTAGTACTATATGCATATGTTTGATTTAACTTGGTATTATCTACTCCAATGATAGTTTAACGTTTGAGTAGAAACTGCAATGTCCATCATAAACCTATTCATTATGTGATGTTAATAACCTCATGTTTGTGTATGGGTTTTGAGGACAAAAAATTTAGACTTAGTAGGCCAAATAGAAAATCCTGCGGCTAGTCATGAGATTAGGCCGTGAGTAGAGCCGCGTAACTCACTAGAGTTTGGGCCAAAATGACATAGGCGACTAGCGTCATGACTTTGATAGTGGGCTCAGTCATGGCTATTTAACACATCAAGATCCACATTTGCATATAACCATGTATTTCAAATATCAAGAAATACAAATTCACACATTCGGTCACAAATGTACAAAAGCTATATTAACAAATAGCTAACAACTTTTTCCACTAAGTCACTATACAATGTATAAATACATATCAAGCATTCAGATACAAAAGAAGATTATGCTAGCCCCGAAATTCTAGGTAAGCATAATATAACACTTCATAATATCTCATTCCCCTTGCTCTGTGATTGGGCCCGACCTGTAATGCATATTTTTGAAACACAAAATGAGGGTTAGACCTTGAGGTCTAGTGAGAAATCCTCTTTATACAATTACAAGATGAAAATCACCAAATCAAGTTTATAAATCTATATTTGTAATACTAATTGTTAGGACCAAAATTGTCCTAAATATCATGAAAGTTTTATTATAGCAATTTGGGCCAAGTATGAAAGTCTACGGACTTATCTTCAGAGATCTGAAAAAGAAGACTTCAGAGTTTGGGTGAGTTTTTTCAGGCATACAAGTATAAGTCTGAAAGGTTATTCTTAAAAGTTATTTCAAGAAAAGACCCAAAGAGCGCCTAAATGTAAATTCTGAAGACGAAGTCTGAAGACCTTGAGTTCAAAGTTATTCAAATGCCCAATATCTTGAAAAATATCTCATGGGTAAAACTTATCACATCATATAGAAATGTATACAATTTTCTCGCATCATATTGGTGAGACAAACTCAAGTCCTCACAACACACTCGTACGAGAACCTCAATTACTTGGATCATATAGAACAAGACCAACCAGAGCTCCTCTGGTTCTTAAGGACTAGAGCCCCTCTGGTCTTACCAACCAGAACATGTCTAACCAAAAGTAAGGCCAACAAGGCCAACCAGAAGCAAGGTCAATTAGAGGCCTTCTGGTCTTACCAACTAGAGCCATTGGTTTGTCTATCCAAAGCTTCTGAGACAAGAAATGGTTAAACACTTGAATTTTTTTTGATTTTAAATACAACTAGAGGCTGTCTGGTTAAACATGAAGACCAACCAAAGCCCCTCTAGTTTCTCAACAACTGTTTACTTTATCAAAACCACAATTTATCGCATCAATAGGATGCCGCAATCCTAAGTCCTCGCATCATACAGATGCGATAACTCAAGGTCATCGCATCACAAAGATGCGATAACAACTTCTCATCAAGAACCCAGATTTCACGGTTACATGATTATGCCACCCTTATCCTAGTATACACATCTCCTTGATATGTCACATTTATCTCAGTATATATCTCTCCTTGATATGCCACTCTTATCCCAATATACACCTCTCCTTGATATGTCATCATTATTTCCACATATTATATAAACATATCAAAACTCATAGTCATGCTAAAAATAGCATCCAAAAACAATTTTATCATCATCCCCACGTAAGAACCATACGGTTCAAATTTCAAATACCAAATAAGGAAAATTGATAATTTAAACTCACCTTATGTTTACGTAGATGAAGATGAATTAATCACAACAAGAAGTTCAAGTAGAAACCACAGAATCGGCTTCTTCTTCCCCTTACAGACTTGTTTACTTTACACAAAAAAACACACACATAAAAGCCCACTTTTCTTTTTCTCCACCAAAATCAATGAGATAAGATAATTATCTTATCCAATACTTTACTTTAACCATAAGGGGTGGTGGAGGTTTTTAAAATAATTAATCACACTCTCCCATAAGATAAAGCAAATATCTCATATATAATAACATTTAAGTGGTAGGGATTATTTTAAACATTTAAGCACATACACAACTTAAATCCCTCCACTTATCATCACCTTTCAAAAAATACCCCAACTTTTATATCTGAATACCCGGTTATCACAGGCTACGTCCAGTTCAGAATTTAATGCCCGATTTTGGTGAAAGACTTCATTTATTTCTCCTACGCCTCTCTCTTCCACTTCTCTCTTCATCTACCTCATTTATTTCAGTTTTGAGAAGCATTAAAGGCCATTTCCTTATAGATTTCAAAAGGGTTTCCATCATTAAAGCTAAGGATTCAAGCTTAGAGTTCAAGCTTCAAGATCTCACCACCATTTCTAGGGTTTTCTTGGTATTTAGGTTTTTAAACCAAAATCAAGCAATGTGAGTTCATCCTAACTTTATTTATACATGTCAAAATGCTTCATTTTAGTCTCCTAAAACAGTCATCATAATGTGTTTTACATATTTGTGGATTTTGACCAATTTTGGGAGATTTGAGGGTTTTTGCACTTTTTGCAAGTGAACATGTGCTATAAAAATGTGTTTTAGGAACATACATGTCATTGTGGGACTTGATTTAGGTGTTTTATGTTTATCCTTGATTTTTAAATATTTGAAAGTATTCCATGGAAAATGGATACACTTTTAAAAAAGAAGTATTATTTCTTGTAGATCAAGATTATTCTTGAACTTGTGAACTTTTGGAAAAGATGATGAATGTGATATTGTGTTTAGGTAAGAAAAGAGTTTACTGAAAATTACGAGGACTTTGTCCTATCTGGTAAATCTTGTGTTAAAACGATTTTTCGAGGACGTTTGAATGATGAGAATTATATGTATGATTATAGTTGTCCACTTTTTAATTGTAACAAATATTAGACTAATGCAAATGGATCCATCTGCACAAGAGTCGGTCTTTATTTAAAAATAGGATGGACTTTCCATTCGTAACTAGAAATAGGTATTGGGTCACCGAGGGAAATTTGGTACGGACTCTTGGAGCCGGATACTAGTCATTGACCACATGGTGTAATTTCTAGCGAATGAGTATAATAACTATGATTATCGTGGGTCTTGAACTATAAATCAAGGTTGGTTGAACTCATTGGCCATTGATCTTTAACTTAACTCTATAACATGGAATTGTGGTCTACATTTGTGTTCCGCTTTCATCATCGTAAGTGTTTTGGACCTTATGGTCTTTATTTGGGATATAAAAACTTGGGTTTTAAATCAAGCTTATAAATTTTTACCGTGTTAGCTATTTGCACTATTTATAACTGTTTTTTGGGTTTTAAATCAAGGAATAAACTTCTATGATTGGCCTTCTGATAGGTTGGACGATGAATCTTATGATTCATAATCTATTTCTCCTTTCGTCACTAAATCTATTAAAAATCATCCATTTAATTTAGGGGTATTTTAGTCTTTTTATTTTGGATACAAATGACAGGTTGGACAATGAATCTTATGATTCGTAATCTATTTCTCCTTTTGTCATTCGGACTAAATCTATTAAAAATCATCCATTTAACTTAGGGGTATTTTAGTTTTTTTATTTTGGGTACAAATGACAGGTTGGACACTCGGACTAAATCTATAAAAAAAATCATCCATTTAACTTGGGGGTATTTTAGTCTTTTTATTTTGGGTCTATTAAATATCTTTTTGGTATTTTAGTCTTTTTGATTTTAATAAAACTATATATTTTTTTGATAAAAAGATAATACATAAAAAATTATATTGTTTTCTTATTGTTTATGATAAAATAATTAAATATTATTCATACATTTTGTTTTTTCATATTTCTTGTCATTATAGTATTGATTTTTCTTATTAGTTCGATTTTTAGCACCAAATCATTTAAGTACAAGTCGTTAAGTAACTCTCACATAATAGTATTTTAATTTTTCTTTTTTCTTCAATGACCAAAAGAACCTATAAGTAATAATGACAAAAAATGTAAAATAAATAAATTGATTGTATTAAATATATTTAATTATTGCATCATAAACAATAACAAATTAATATATTTTTTCAATTAATTTTATTAAATCAAAAAAGACTAAAATACCAAAAAAGAAATAGAAAATTATATTTATAAATCAAGAACAAAAAAAAGAGATTAAAATACCGTCTAAGTTACTGGATGGTTTTTGACATATTTAGTCTGAGGGATGAAAACAATAAAATTTATAAACTATAAAGATGAAAATCATAATTTCCAAATTATATGGACGAAAAACCCAACAATTTTTTCATTTTAAATGATTAAGTTTCTAAACTATTTTTTGTCTGAAAAAATCATTAAACTTTTCTTGTTGAATGAAAAAAATCATTAAATTTTCTCATTTTGATTGATTAAGTCTTTGAACATTTTTTTAATAAATAAACCATGATACTTTTAAAATTTGGTTATCTACATTCTTTTAACCCAAAAAAATTATATTAACCGATTAGTAACCGTTCAATGGTTTATTTATTTAAAAAAAAAATTATAGTCTTAATCATTCAAATCGTAAAAATTTAATAATTGTTTCATTCAAAAAAATAGTTTAAAAACTAAACCATTTAAAAATAAATCATGACAAGGGAATTTTTACTTAGATAAAAAAATAATTCAAGTTTTATATAATGATGTGGAACTTTTTCGTTTACTCGTCATTTAAAAACACGACAAACCGATGTGAAGTTAACAAAAATTTAATCCTATTAAATGAACTCTTAAAATATTTAACAAAAATTCTCAAAAATCATTTTTTATGAACGAAATATTGTTTATTGATGCATATTACTTAAAATTCAATATCATAAGTAAATTGTGCGTAAATACAACTTATTAAAGCTTCATGTTTGAATTCRTGTAACTAACTGCAAATAAACATAATCAAATACAAGATAAACATATCATTTTAAATATAAAAAATCTAAAATATAATTAGAATAATCATTAAGTTCTAACAAAATACTTAATAAAAATTATATTATCAAACCAAAAAATGAATTAAAGAAATACTCAAAAAAAATTAAATAGTAAGTTTGGTTCCAATATCAATATTCTTTTTACATTTTTTAATAATATATCTTTATATTTATATTTTATTTAAAAATATAAAATTATCATTTTTTCAAAATTACATAAGATCATATTATAACATTGACCGAGACAAAAAAAATATAAAACAAAACATTAATATCGAGATGTATCTAATTGCATTATACAAGTACCATTCTCATATTTTAAAGTAAAGATTTTAAAAAACGGTCACTTATTAAAATACAATACATCACATTTTTTATGATCTTATTATCAAATTACAAATAAAAAATACACATTATGAGTGTGTACATTATTGGTTATTAGGTTTATGTTGTATATTTTAATAACAATAATTCATATAAACCAAAAATGGAATCAATATAATAATAAAGCTACAAACTAAATTAAATGAAATTTGAATTTCTATCTGTAATTTGAGTTTAATTAAATGACAACTTTATTTTTCTATTTAAATTCGTAAGATTTAATATAAACCTCTTATTTTTATGCTATATATTAATTAAATAAATAGAAAAAATAATAAATTCAATAATAAAAAAGACAACTCATAAATACGTTTGATTAATTATCCTCTTCATAAATAGTAAACTCATTACTCCAATAATTGATATCAGAGTGGAATTAACGTTTATACCGAATAGAGATAAGATTTCTAAAATATTTAAAATACTCTTTAAATAAAATTTTAAGTCAAAATTATCAAACTTATTATTCTATTAACTTAACCTTTTTTTATTAACCTGAAAATCCGACCCGCTATGCAAGCCAACTAATCCCAAGATGACCACCTGCCGGAGTCACCGCATTTGAACCTCCATAACCACAAGGGGATTTTTGTTCCTTCTTGAATTTGAACCTGAGACCTTCAGACACTTTTGACCTTTAGAACCAAGCTCAAACCAATCAGATATTATCATTGTATGGGACTAAATGATATCTTATAAGAAAAGGGTAAAGTGGGAATATGTTATTCTTGTTCTCATTGGTGCTTGAGGAGTAAAGAGAGATAATTACAACCATGCTGGATTTTTGAGAGCGGTAACGACAGCCTTCACCTGTAAGTAATTGTGAAGGCTGTAAATACCCTTCTCTCTTCCAATACCACTCATCTTATACCCTCCAAAAGGAATTGCAGCATCAAAAACATCAAAGCAATTCACCCAAACTGTCCCAGCCCTCAATGCCCGGCTCAATCGGTTAGCCGTATCGAGGTTTTGCGTGAACACACCGGCTGCAAGCCCATATCGTGTCGCGTTAGCCCTCTTTATCACCTCGTCAATCTCCCTATCATAAGCACAAGTGAGGAAATTAAGAGTTTGTCAACTTAACGTACTCTTAAAAAACCTTCATTTTGGTACCTATGTCTCAAAATTTTAGACCAACGTATGTTATACATTTTTCATGCGTTCTCAGATGTAAATTATGTCATGTTTGAGTTACCGAAACGAAGGTTTTGAAAATAATTGCAGTATAACAAGTCATGATGGGATTTACTTGAATTTCAGGATGGACTGAACAGGACCAAAGATCTCATCTTTTGCTATCAGCATGTCATCCTGTGTGAAGAAATAATTTCATATATAAACTAACTTTTATACATTCTGGCCACGGGAATTGATATCGGTAAAGCATCCTACCTTAACATTGGAGAAAACAGTTGGTTGGACGTAGAAACCTTTGGAGCCGAATCTGTCACCTCCGCATTCAAGGGTAGCATTGCTTTCAACCCCAGATTTTATGTATCGTAGAATCTTCTCAAATTGCTCCGAGTCGATCTGATATAATAAGGTTCTTAATCTTAGCATATAAACATAGAAAATCAACATGTACATTTGTTGGTTCGTGTCTAGCTGATGTGGGACTCCTCCAACAGTGTATATTTACAAATACATGAAGTCCAAATACCTGAGGGCCTTGTTCAATGCCCTTCTGGAAAGGATCACCAACGGTGCGTCTTAGAGCACGGGCTTTTGATTTCTCCAAGAACTCTTCATGTACCCGCTCATGAACAAATGTACGAGAACCAGCGCAACAACATTGGCCCTATATGGAGTTGAGCCATTAGTTCATGTTTGACATATTTTGAGAGCTATAAAATCGAATATGCAGAACACCTACTTGATTGAAGAAGAGAGCAAAGTGTGCTAGTTCAACAGCCTTATCTATGTCAGCATCCTCGCACACGATAAAAGGCGATTTCCCTCCAAGCTCTAAAGTCACTGCCTTAAGATTGCTTTTTGCAGCCAATTCTTGCACAATTTTACCAGTTTCTGTTGATCCTGTAAAAGCAATCTGCAAATGAAAGCATTCAATTATCAAATTCGACGCTAATAAGCACAATAATACAAGGATTCACTCGACGCTAATAAGCACAATAATACAAGGATTCACATGTGAATATCTTACCTTATCAACATCCATATGGCTAGCAAGAGCTGCACCAGCAGTAGGACCAAAGCCTGAAACTACATTAAGAACACCAGGAGGAAGACCAGCCTGTCCCATGAAACACGTAGGTAAAGATGCCGGTTAATAAACCAAACCAAACGAACCTAGTATATCCCATACAAAGGTAGGGTCTGGGAAAGGGTAGGATGTATGCAAACCTTACCTCCGTCCCAATAAAGAAAAGGTCCCATAAAGAAAATCTTATTTTACCTCGAGGAGCAATTTTGCAGCATAAAGAGCGGTCAATGGAGTTTGTTCTGCAGATTTCAGAACGATGGTGTTGCCGCAAGCAAGGGCAGGCCCAACTTTCCATGCAAACATAAGAAGAGGAAAGTTCCATGGAATGATCTGACCGGCAACGCCAATTGGTTCATGCAAAGTTTGCACATGGTAAGGTCCATCGGCTGGAACCGTTAGACCATGGATCTTATCTGCCCAACCTGCAGGTTTCAAGAGCACGATATGGAAGATTTCTTGTATGACTTACCAGATATATGGCTAGAATTGCATGAATACCTACCAGCATAATAGCGAAATAGACGTGCAAGCATTGGTACTTCACTTTTCGCAGCCTGCTCATAAGTCTTCCCATTGTTCCATGACTCAAGGGCTGCAAGCTCATCGTTGTGTTTCTCCACCAAATCAGCAAATCTCAGCAAGACACACGACCGCTCCTGCAAGATTGAAATACCGTTAAGAGTCCCATATCGGAATATAGGTTGGAACCTCCCATTTCTCCACAGGAGCTCTTAATCTTCTTACATATTCTCACAAAAAACAACTTACGAAAAGCAAAAACAGAGAACAAAAGAGGGATATTCATGAAAAGTTGTTTTACATAAGCAGTCATTTTAGGCCACGGGCCTTCATCAAAAGCCTTGCGAGCAGCAGAAACTGCACGATTTATATCCTCTGCGTCACCTTCGGCTACATTGGCAATGACTTCCCCTGTCCGCGGATCAAAGGCTGGAAATGTCTTCCCTGAAACAAGATATAAAAATCCCAACTTAAGCAAACGTAATCAACTTCAGGATTAAGTATTCATGAAAACAACAGCTCACTCTTTTAGAAAGTGCTCATGTTTCCATACATCTTATCCCAAACAGACACTGGTTGGGACATACTGGTTAGTTTGGTTTAGTTTAATCAGACATAATATGATGCATTACCGGATGCTGCATCAACAAATTTCCCATCAATTAGAAGCTGACTGTAATTAATACGAACAGGTGGAGTAATTGGTTCCTGAAGTGCAGCAGCAGTGCTAAATCTTTGTATTTCACTTCTCAAGTTACACGTTCTTCCTGAAAAAGGAAAGAAAATGGTTACAAATTTCCCCAAGATTTTCTTTTTCCTATTCAATCTCTAACAATTTACATCTAGATTCACATTACAACAAAACCCCAAATCACAGAACAAGGAGACAGTAAGCAGCATCTATGTCAAACCCAACAAACAACACACCAAACTCCTGCATCTGTTTAACCTTGTTTCAATCTTTAGACTAATTTTTAGTCCAGCAATACCTATATTAACTCATAAACATGATCCAGATCCAGTTTCCATTACAAAAAGATGGTCCACACTTTCAAGATTTATCAAGAAAAAGAAAAAAAAAATCTCAATTCGGCCATGATTCCGCCTGCAGGTTTCTTGTTCATCAACATGTTGCACGTTCTATCAAGAAACGACGACGCATACCGGCTTTATCCTTTCATTGAGGAATTCCATCAAACACATAACCAACCAACTTGAAAAGATGGTAAACTATTAACACCCGGATGATATTATCCATGAATGGAAGTACCATTTACCTGGAGAAGCGATTGAAGACGAAAGAGAACGGGAGATGAAGCCGGAGATTCTTCGAGCTGCCATTTTTGTCGATAACGGAAGGGACTTCTCTCGCTTGTAAGTATATGTATTATATATCCTTGTGGCATGTACATATCATGACACTAAGCAGAACAACCACTACTCACACCTGATCATATGGTATTGGTTGCCATTATTTCACGTATATTCTACTTCCAAAATGGTACACGTTACATCTCTCAATCTACTTGTTTAGGTTTATCACACAATAAGTAGTCCACATCGATTCCATTATGTATATATATATATATACTCAAATATTTTTTTGTGAGATCCGTAACACCAATTCTCAAATTTTGATTTAGATCTATAATCTGAATATTTCTAATCACAAAATTGTCACGAAACTTCTCAATAATCACAAAATTATATGATATTATAATAATTTGAACATGATCCCAAGTCTATATATATAGATATATTATATATATATATATTATGAATCTCAAAGTAATGATGAATTGTAATTATTATAATAACATATAATTTGTCTTTTATTGTACCATTTTAGTTTGTAGTTTCGAATTCGACAAATGAATATCAAAGATACAAACAATGTTCGAGAATTGATTTCGAATCTTGTCTTACGTTTATCGAATTGGGTGAATAGTAAAAAGGACGATTTCATTTGGTCTTGCATCTCCCGTTAGGTATCGTTTTTTTCGTCACTCATTGAATATTTGTAATGTATCTGCTTTGTTTTTATAATTTTGGTTAATATTAATTGATCAGGGTGATTGTGTTGGTTTTGAGTTTTTTTAACAGTTAGATCCTGTTTTTCAGTTTGTTGCTTATGGAATTTGTTCTGTGTTTCCTTAAATTTAGTGATATTTTTGACTGTTTAAATGGTTTTAATTTTATTTTTTGCTTCTAATCCGTCATCATACTCGGTCAAGTACAATTCCAACAAACAATCATACTGATTAAAACGTATTACAAACAAGCTGACGATTTACATTTAAGACATTTGATCTTATCCGTAATGACACTAGATTAACTTTATTGAATGTAGGTGATTGAAGGAAATAAATGTTAGTTGCGAGAATTGAACATGACGGAAAGACGTACTTTTAGAAAATGGAGATTAATTCACGTGTTGTATTGTTGGTACTCTATATAACGACATTTTAACTAGACGGAATAATGATCATGAACGTCACATCTTAAATAATGTTAAATCGGTTGTTCCGGGAGTAGTTGTATAGAAGTTTGAAAATTTGAATCCGGAATCAAAGCAAATGTTAGGGAAATGAACAGAAGTCGTTAATCTTAAAGCCATGATAAAAGAAATAACAGTTGAGTATACGTTAAATTTGTAAGTAATTGACGGTAATGGTTATCAGTTTAATTATCCCTCGTTCTACAGTTTGACCAACAAGTTCATTCATAAAGAATTCTCAAAAGCCCGGACTTTATTGTCAGTTGAGTTAACTCACAAGGTTCTATAGCTTATTGGATAGATGATAAGTAGATTTTTTTTTCGTAAATTATTGACTTTTATAAGAAAAAGGTTTACTTTCAGGAGGTCCCAAGTTCAAATCCAATGAGAAATAAAAATTCCCTTGTGGTCAAGTAGGTTCAAATACGGTGACTCCAGGTTATCTGCAAAGCAGGTGATCGTGCTGGGATTAATCGGCTCGCATAGCGGATTAAATATCTAAATTAATTAAAAAAAAAGGGTTTACCTTTTATAAGAGGTATAAATATTCGTTCTCATTCTCATTTAGACTTTTACCGTTTTACTTCTTTATTTTTTAAGAATTTATTACGATTTTAATATAATAATCAATTTTAAATTCAGATCTAAATATACGGTAGATTCCCACACAATTAAATCATTTATATTATGAATTTGATATTAAATTATTAAAAAAAAATCAATTATTCGAATCCAAACAATTAGATAATTAAATCGTGTATCATGAATTCGATATTAAATACTATCTTATAAAGTATTTGGCTAAAACTCTTAAAACTCTTATAAAACTCTTAAAACTTTTAAAAACTCTTAAACCCGTTCATCCTTATCCGATTTCAGCTCTATCCGATTTCATCTCATATATGAATTCGTGTAACTAACTGCAGATAAACATAATTAAATACAG
>NC_037530.1:33653316-33655816 GCF_001531365.2 Cynara cardunculus var. scolymus
ATATTAAAATCAAGATGTATCTTGCTGCATTGCGCTAGTACCATTCTAGTTTATAATAAATATATTTACATGTTTATAAATATTATTTATTATAAGTATCATACAATTTCATTATTCATATGCATTATAAATATGTATCATTATTAATTTATTAATACATGATTTCACGGTGTACATGCGTATATAATATCTTAATTAAAATTTCATGTCATGTTTAAAAATAAAATAAAAAAAGGTGAAGTGATTATGTAACTATTATTGATATAATGTATATAATAAAGTTCAATTGTAAACTAATTTTTGATTGTAAGTCGGGGGATAAAGGAGAGTGTGACATGTGTCCCTGGCGTCCACATTCAGTATGAATAACCTGAATGTTCATGAACTATTCATGATGAACCATATACAGTCTTTATTCATGTTAAATTGATTCACTATTCATGATGAATAACCCGTGAAGATGTGAGACACGTGTCGCGCTCTCCTTTGTCCCCCAGTTCACAACCGAAAATCGGTTTTCATTAAAACCCACCCCTATATTTACAACTCCTTAAAACTTACAAACCTTACAACCAAAAGCTTGACCATTGATTTCATGACGATGATTACAATAGATACGGACCTAATATTTTCAATAAAAAAATTACTGCTTATTTAATAATCCAATGGTTAAGACGGGGTTGCAAAAATTGTGATATTTACATGGGGATGCAAATTAACTTTGCCTTATATATTTATTTGAGAAATGGTAAATATTTGAGAAGTAAATATGTGATCATAGTCTTTCATTTGGTCAATATTTGTGACTTTGATCGTAAAGCACCGGATAAAACCTACCATGGGATGCGAAAGATAGAAGGGTAGTTTTGTAACCTTTACAAATAGACGAAAAACGGGTTCATATGTGAATTCATGTGATACACACATGAACTATATGTGAACCCGTTAATTAGTTCACATGTGAATTATTTAACTTATTCATATGTGAACCCACAGGTTTATATATAAATCAGTTAATTAGTTCATATACATAATTAGTTCATATGTGAACCCGTTAATTAATTCACATATGAATTATTTAACTTATTCATATATGAGCTCACATGTTTATATATAAATCAGTTAATTAGTTCATATACAAAATTAGTTAATTAATTCATATATGAATATTTAAGAAGTAAAAAAGTGATCCTAGCCCTTTATACGGTCAATATCCGATTTGACTGATCAAAAATTGTTATTTTGACTGGTCAATAACTACGGTTTTGACTGGTCAAAAATTGAGGTTATATGAAAAATAGAGAGAGTAGCTTCGTGATTTTTACAAATAGACGACAAACATGTTCATATATGAATCTATTTGATTCACATATAGTTCATATGTATATTAAATGGGTTCACATATTTGTAAAAGTTACGAAATTACCCATCTATCTTCTGCATACCCATGCAAGAATTATTCGGTGCTTCATGGTCAAAGCCGTAAATGATGACCAAATGAAAGGCTAAGATCACTTATTTACTTCTCAAATACTTACCACTTATGAAATGAACACACACACACACACACACACACACATATATATATATATATATAGGGTTGGGTTCACGTGAGACCAGCCTGTTTTCGTGAGACCCGTGAGACCACATTTTTACACATAAACTTCACAGCAAAAACGTTGTGAAGGTTTAAAAAAAGTCAAACCTTCACAGCAAAAACACTGTGAAGGTTTTAAAAAGTTACCTTCACAACATTTTGTTGTGAAGTTTCAAGTGTAAAATGCTGGTCTCACGGGTCTCACGAAAACAGGCTGGTCTTACATGATCCCAAGTCTATATATATATATATATGGTTGGGTTTTAGTGAGAAACGTAATAAGAGATCTCCACCCTTAAATCAATTATAAATAAATTTCAACACTAATAAGATACACCAAGATGCACCAGATTAATTATTTCCTAAAGCATAATTCATAGGTGAACATCAGATTAAAAGTAATTAAGGGTTCATATATTTTCTTACGTTTTTCACTATAACTTCCATTTCCACACGCATCTTTTACCATGTACACTATAGATGCAAATATACTCGTTGATGGCACAGGCCAGAAATTGGTACAACTTCAACCGCAAATGGTAAAACGTGTTCCACACCAACATCATTAACGGTGTACACATATCTGTGACAGACAATTGCTATTTAATTTAAAAGGATATTACGGCTACTTGACAATTGGTCCATCGGGTATTAGTCGAAGTGTTAATATGACTAAATTACCCTTACATGTCCAATATCTTTTGTCAATGTGATAATGCGATTTCAAGACTCATCAAACGAATGGTCCCCAATCGATTTGAGCTCCAACTTGACAAAAATCTGTATTTATAATTTATGTCTGTTTTTAGTATAAATATAGTCTGTAATAATAATAATAATTTATTTAAAGAAAAATCAAAACTATTATTAGATGAAATTTAAATAATAAATATATATTTTGAG
>NC_037530.1:33656977-33702461 GCF_001531365.2 Cynara cardunculus var. scolymus
TCTGATAAGTACTATACTCCTACAGTGTAGGATGATAACACTGTGTTGTGCTAGGATTCACGACGTCTAACATAAATGATATCGTTTCGATAGCATGTTGGCCTGTGTGTACTCTTGAGAGACCGTCTGACCCGATAGTTGATACTGTGACAGTTCTATAAAATCATTTTGTGGTATTATAGAATTGTGATAAGAGTGTCATGTCATCTTTCTGCCGGATCATCTGTTTTGTGTCTTAATCAACCTTTGCACCCAGTGCTTATTTTTACTATTGATATTTTTTCTTAGTTGCTAATCAAATCTTCCAATTTTAGATAAAACAGATTCCTCGAATTCGTCATCTGTAATTAGTTTTTATAGACTAGACTTTTGAAGAACTTTACAAAGCTTTCTCTGTGGGAACGATGTGTGGTACTTATACCATTATTACTTGTTACAAGACGATAGAAGCTAGTTCAAGTTGTATACTTGCGCCAAATTATATTTTTGTGTTGAAATTTAAGGTTGCATAAACCGAACGAGCACATACATATTTAGTTCATCCAAATCATTATAAAATCTACTTTTTTTACTTGATTCTTTTAAAACTTCGTCCATTAAATTAGTCATCAACTTTTTCCGACTTTTGACGATGACCACTAGAAAAACTAGAACCTGCAAATCCACGACTTGAAGAGCTTTGTTGTTGGTCCCCCCCCCCCACCGCCGCATAAAAATGTTTATAGTGATCAAATAAATCTTGAAAATTACGATTAAACAAACATTTTTGTTCCGTTGAAAAAGAATTATCCGTAGTTATATCTAAACCAAATGCCACACATATTTGTGTAATTAAAACTTCAACACGATAACATTTAAATACAAGTTTAACTCCACAGTAAAAAAAAGCAAATGAGATGCTCATAAAGTATTTTAACAATTTCTTTTTCATTGAACTCATCAGCCTTCCCGAATCATGATAATCTTCGTATTGTGCATTCTTACTTGCCAAAATATATAATTGATTTAAAAGTAAAAGGCTTGTTGGATAATAAATACCAGATAAAAGTGTTGTCGTATTTTTAAAATCTCCTAAAATATCGTACAATCCTTCAACCACGGCCCAAACAAGATTTCCAATAAAACTTTGCGGGTAATGATGTTTATAAAATAAAAAAATATAATTTTTTTGTTTTATCAAATTTTCAATCATAAAATAAGTCGAATTCCACCGAATGGGCATATCGAACCTCGGTCCTAAAGCTTTAAAACAAACTTCTTCGCAATATTTTATATATTCCGCATTCATTTTCTTACCCTTTGTGAAAATTCGTCGTAACATAGGTCTAAACTTATCTATTACGGGTTTACAAGTATTTAAACCGTCTTAAACGACTAAATTTATTATGTGTGCACAACAACGTCTATGAAATAATTTACCGTTTAAAATTAAAGTGTCAAATTACACTTTAATTTTTCCACACATAGATTGTTATTACTACTGTTATCAAATTAAATACTAATTATTTTAGTAGTTAAATTATAAAATGCAAGACATTTTTTAATAATTGAAAAATGGCGTGCACCTGAATGTGGCGCACCAAATGGTTCAAACGCGATTACACGTTTGAATAAATGTCACGATTGCGGCTCAATCCAATGTGCCGTTATGTATATTTAAGAAACCGGCAATCTGTATGATGTGCTTCATACATCACATGTTAAAGAAATGTTGTTAGGAAAAAGAGAAAACATTTATTGCATTTCATCTCGACACATTTTCCACATTTTAATTGCATCATGTCTAAGGGTTTGACAACTTACCGGTTTTTATCGTGGTTGTAGTGTTTTTTTGATCGACTTCGTAACGTGAGGGTGGTCAAAATATCTGAAAGGCAACCCGACTTGAATGACACGTTGTGTTGTTATTTGTTGGTTCAACTCAGCATCAAACGACCATATTTGACATTGAGTGTCAAGTATCGGTTGGCTTGAATCGCCCCTGAACTCAACTCGGGCAAGTTTTTTCAATGTGTGTCGCCTTAAAGTATAATTTTCTTCCGCCATAAGTAGAGCTTGGCACATTTTGCATTGTGTCTTTCTTTTACTGTTCATGAGAACCACCAAGTTGTATGAATTCCAAATCTCGGACTTTCGTCCGTATCCGGGGAGAACTTGGCAACTTGTTCTTTGATACTTCATGTTGTTCACCAACCATTTTGTGAGACAAAAAGAAAAAGAAATGAAAATTGTAAAGTGGAAGCGAGAAATGCGTTTTTTGCGTTTTGTAAGTTGGTATGTAAATCCTTCAACCATAACACTTATATATAAGGTAGAAGGCAAAAAAATACAGAAAAATGTCATATAATGGTCATAAACGGATTTTTTTTGAAAAACCGGGCCAGGCTGGGCCCTTGAAACCCTCCAAAACAGCAACCAGTACCGGTCCAGACCGGTCCTTTATCGGTCCCGATTCTGATTCTCCGGCGGTCCCGGGCCTGGTTTGGCCATCACTACATAAAAGTAATAAAATAAACAGATTAGATAAAGGCCTGGATTAAATAGATGAATTTCAAAACAAGTAAATGGTTATTGTTTTTTTCTTCGTTGATAAAATAAATGTATCAAATAACGGGTCATAATAGATTAAACTAAAACGAGTAATATTTTAGTACATATCAAAATTGGTCAGATTAACCTCGTAAGATGTTTGATCTGCCAACACATTTTAGCATTTTTAACCTTCTAAATTGTTTCAAAATAGCGAGGTAGAATAGATCAAATTAAAACGAGTAATATATTAAAATGGGTCTGATTAACCTCAAAAAATGTTTGATCCGCCAATACTTTTTAGCATCTGTCATAAATAATTATCTTTTAAAATATGATTATGAAGACTATATTATTAAATGAAACAATTAGAAGGTTTGACGTGTTCAACAACACTCTACATGTTCGGCCCTTTCATTGATGATTATGTTTTATCAATTCGATCAGTTAAAAATAAAATATAAGAAAAACTGACTCGTTCTTAAGTAAACGAATCGAAATTCCGTCTACTTGCTAATATATATCTGATGTGAAATCTTGATGTTTCCATCTTTCTTTCTTTACGGTATCATTGACACAAACGTAGCAATCGATATTAGAAGACATGAATCTAGTTGTTTAGAAAATAGTATATGAAATATGATTGCACTATCATACCCTTTATGACATGTAAATTGACATGTCAACCCTTCCAAATTAAAGCTTGAAAAGGGCACTTCAACTAATATAAATAAGATCTATCGTACCAAGAAACTATGTTTTAGTATGACAGTTTTAAGATAAGTTTTCGTTTTTCTGTTTCAATTAAGACATTTATTAGTTGTTGTCGTTAGAAAATACACATTTAACCATTGTATATTAATATTGAATATATATCTAAAAGCATCCCATAACCATAATCGTCACTTCAGGGTTGTTTGTTTACCTCTTAATTGTTCCATTAAGAAGCAACCTCTGAATTGTGTGAATCTTGTTTGTCAAAAAAAAATATGTCTCTTACTGGTTCTAAAACCCCCTAAATGATTTTGTATCATGGATCTCCTTTAACCATTAAGAGCCCTAATTTCAATGTACACAATTAACAAACAATTATATTTCATTTTGCACTATATCATATCATGAGAGCCTCTTAATCATTCTGCACCAAATCATTCAGTAATTGCCAAACAACTCATTCCTCTTTATTCGTTACTATATATATATATATATATATATATATATATATATRTRTGTGTGTGTGTGTGTGTGTGTGTRTGTGTGTGTGTTGTCTACTACAAAAACGTTTATTTCATTATTCGAAAATGAAAGGTTTATAAGCAACCAAATACAGTTTCTCAGATGTTTACTTTTAAAAAAAATATTTAAAGTTTTTTATTTGGTATGAAAGTCTAAAACTATTTGTCTACAAAACCTTGATATATTCTTTATTGTTCATCTCCCACTAAATTTTTATTATTATCCGATTAGTATGAATTCTATTTTTGTATTAAAATATGTTAGATTTCTTGTTATTAATTAAGAAAACTCTTACATTTGGAACTTTTTTTTACTAACTTATATCTATATTTAAGGTTTCAAAATTACCATTGGTTTTTCATACATTATTGACTTTTTATTACCTAATATTGAACGTATGAGTCTTAAGCATTTTCCTATCTCTAAAACAAGAATAAGATCTCAAGCTATAACCAATATGGATTTTTGGTTCCAAGATTAATGGTTCCGAAAGAAATTATTTTAACCCTAAAAGTTTAAAACGGTAATGAAAAACATTAACCTGTGTTAAAATGGAAAACCAACTGATTTTTATTGATTTACATAAAGTGTTACTCCGAATAGTTGATATTACGGCTCCAAGTGATTTCAATTTATATATTAAAGGTATATGATATGATGTTTTTATGGTGGAACGAATTGACGAATGTTATGTAAAAATGACATGGTAGATAATATTAATCTAAAAATAATTATTTATTGATTTTGCGTCTAGGAATACTCTTTTAAAACGGTTTTATAAATTCTTGGTATTTCTTAAATTCAATGTTATTTCTAATGATAAAAAATAACATACTCTTTCCGTCCCAAAATAAGTGTCCACAATTGAAATGACACATAATTTTAGACATGCATAATTCTTACACTCTGTGGTTAACCAAGAAGCGGAAGCAGTAGTTTCTAGGACGAAGCAGAGCCACTAGTGGAGTGGCCAAGGAGGCCTACTATATCGATACAGTGAAATCCCCAAACAAAAATTCTAGTAAACTATTGAAGCTATCAGTGTGTAACACCCTAAATCCATATTTGCATAAAACTGCATATTTCATTTAACATGAAATACAAATTTACACATTGATCCCAATATATACAAAATGTTGCCTATAAAAGTAGCTACAAAATTTTCATTTATACCAAGTATAAGACTTGTAAATATAACAAGTCCTCAAGTACATATACAGTAACAACTTTCAAAATTCACAAATGTAATGCAATCATGATCCCTTCACATCTTTCTCTTTCCCTTACTCTCCTCATGTGCCCGACCGATAATGCATATTTTTAAAACAAAAATGAGGGTTAGACCATAAAGTCTAGCGAGAATCTTCTTTTATTACTATTATAAGATGAAAATCACCAAAACACTTTTAGAAAGTTCATATTGTATTGATAACGAATAAACAGTGACTTATTGAAACAAACCTCTTTGTCGCATCATATAGATGAGACAACCTCATTTTATCGCATCAACTCATGAAGTACCAAAGTTATCGCAACAATCATAAAACATACCAACTTGTCGCATCTCATTGATGTGATCATATTTTTATCGTGTCATATCAATCTTGTCGCATCATATAGATGCGATAATACACTTCCTCGCATTATATGGATGTGATTATTTCACTTTGTCGCATCACACTGATGCGATAACTCCACCTTGTCGCATCATATAGGTGCGATAACCCTCATTCCTCGTATCACAAGGATGCGATAAACACTTTGCTTGCATCATAAGAATGCGATAAAACCCATTTGTCGCATCATAAAGATGCGATAACAGTTTCCACATGATCAAAATCTCATTTTTACATTCAATTGATTTTGCCACCTTTATCCCAGTAACTCTCTTGATTATGTCATCCTTATCTCGATCAGTTGATAATAACATATCAAAACACTAACTTATGCTAAAATTTAGCATATAACATGTTCGAAATCCCATGTATGAAACCATACGGTTTCTTTACCAAAAACAAATCAAATGATGTTTTCGAAAGTAAAACTCACCTTATAATCACAAAGTGGCGAAAGCTTTAACCGCAACAATAATTCAGTTAAAAACACGTAACAACATTTTCTTCTTCTTCTTCTTCTTCGTCTATTTGCTTCAAATCCACGTAATAAAGCTACACCCACTTTCTTACTCTTATCACGTTAAAAGTAAAAGAACCAAATAATGCTTTTTAAACTAAGAGGTGGTGCATAGTTTGAGATATTTTTAAGGAAATTTTTCAAAACATACCTCTCAATTTAATACTTATTCAAAATCAACCCCAAACTTTCAACTCGGTTATCACATAGTGTGACCTTATTTAATTTCTTTATATTCACAACGCTTACAAATTTTTGCATTAATTAAGGGTAAATTGGAGATTTTTGTTATTTGCTTTTGAAAGTGGACACTTATTTTGAGACAAATATAAAAAGAAATGTGGACATTTATTTTGGGACGAAGGGAGTATTAAAGATCTTTTTCGTACTTACTGAAGATTCATTTTTTACATCTCGCTCAGGGCCTATAGAATGTTAGAAACGAACCTACCACAACCGGTCAGAGTAACTTTACATAACCATTAAACAATCATAAAAAGATAATAATTAAAATAAAAAGATTAGATATTTATAGGAAAACAAATATGTTTCAAGCTTGATGTAACACTCAAAATTTCGTTATTACTATTAAAGTAATTTTCGAGAAATAGTTGGAAATCCGAGCAACTTGCCACGTGGGCGTTTGGTTCGTCGGAATCCGCCGGAATCTGATGGTCAATTTCGTTGACCAAATTCATTTCCAATGTTTGGTTACCTATGGAATTGAATTGAATTCCAAAGATTCCCAAATTTGAGGAATTCACCATTCCTTATCAAATCTGATGGAATTAAATTTCATTCCATACAAAAGTGTTTAAATGACACAAATACTCTTCTGTTCCTATGAATGGTTTGGTTTATGGTTGGTTGAATTTTTTTTTTTACCTTTTATGTTTATATATATTTCAATAAATGATAAACATTTTTTTTCTCATTAAATGTTAATTTAATATTGTTATTTGTATTTAAAAAATTAAATTTAAAAAAAATCAAAGTAAGAGTATTTTTGTCTTTTTTCATCATTCCATGCCAATTCTGTTGCAAACCAAACAGACAGATTCCAATTCATTAGACAAATTAAATTTTATCCCTGCCAACCAAACACTTGGTCAAACCTGATAACATTTCATTCCAATTCCTTCCAGATTCCAATTCTTTTGACAGATTCCATTCCTTCAAAAATCATTCTGCGAACCAAACGACCCCTAAGAAAGGTCCGATTTTGGGGTTTCTTCCCCATTTCTTCACTCAAACTCTTCTCCTCTACTATTTTCATTCTAGATTGGGTTTTTGGGAAGTTTAAGGTTCGATTTTAAGGGACATTAAAAGGACTTTCTATTGATTTGAAGTTGTTAGAAGGTTGAAAGTAATCTATTCATTGCATTTATGAGAATCATTTGATGTTAATACAATTATGGTGTATTGGCTTATAAATTATTTGTAAAAACGTATATTGTTGGGTATAATATATTTTGGAAGTATAAATTACTTTCATTTCGAGACAAATTATCCCAACAATGGGGGATTTTGACCAAATCATATTTTTAGAGCATGAGTTTGCACAAATATTGGGTAAATGCATAGTTTAACTAATGTAGACTTTTATTAAGTAGTCACGTAAGTGTAGAGTTTATTGCTTGATTTTGGCTCAAATGAGTTTTGACGACATTTATCCAGTTTAAATTGTGCGATGTTGAGCTTTGGACATGAATTGCATTTATTGAAGAATTACATGTTTTGAGTGTGACGGTCATTTATTTAGACTCATGTAATTTAGACTATAATGCATATGAGCCAATTGTGTTTGATAAGCAAGCAGTCTTGATGTTCTCACTTTATCACCAATGCTCAAATAGACATTATGGTCGTCTAGGTATAAACATTTTAAAATCAACATTAAAAAATGTTCGTGTATAACTAATTTATTTTGCAAACTAATAATTATAAATTTGATTTTAATATCTTGACGAATACAAAAATTGACTTGATAAAAATAAAGCTTTCAAATATAAAATTTAGGGTTTTTTTTAGATTTTTAAATTTATGATGTATACATACCGTATTAATATATATGAAGGTGAAGGTGATATACAATGGCACGTATAATAAAACTTCGTCACACAGTGATTGCGTGATGAAACCTACCCACACGCTTTCCGTATGCTTCGCTATTCCAATATCTTTCTTTATTCCTCCTTTAACTTTTTCATTTTTTACAAATTGACCCCCGCCCTTTACCTTTTCCAAAAGCTGTCTCATTATTGCTCCATTATTCCCCCCTTATTCTTAACAACAACATTATCAATATCTATCTGCACCACCACCGCCGCCCCCCGTAGACATCTCCGACAACCATGTCCACCGCCGTGAAATAAGTTACTCAAAATAACAGAATCACATAATTGATTGACTAATTTTGTATGTACAGATCACTCTCACTCTCACTCATGGTCATGTATTGATTTCATAAATGCAAACCCTACGACTAATTCTCAGGCTAAATTAGAAGGGACGTAGATTTCTGTTGGATCGGCTTACGTTAGTAAATGCACCAACCAGAGCTTGTCCAGATGGTAGGTACGACCGACGCCGGCTTCCTCCATTTTCTGCTGTTCCACCGACAGCAGAAGCTACCTTGGCACTTTTCTCAACCTTTTCATTGTTTATCTTCTTGTTCGTTGAAATTAGAGGTTTGAAAAGGAGAAACGGCGATTCCTTGCTGTCGCTGTTGCTCCGGTAGAGAATGTCACGGAACTTCCATCGCCGTGACGAATTACCGGTGGAATTACTCTTCTTACACCTTCCAGGCGACTCTGTCTTCGGCTTCCACACGCAATAGGTCCCAGGGTTAACTCCGTCGAGATCGTCAGCCTCCGAGGACGACCACGACGAGAAATCGCGCTCTTCACTGAAAAGCTTTCTCAGTGGCAGCCGTACCACCAGAGACGGCTTACAATCAGTCTCCGGCGAACCATTAACAACCTTAATTAAATTAGGATCGACATCTAACAACAAACTCCTATCAAATAGGGGGTACCGAGGCGATATATGACCCTGGGAGATCTCATCAGCTGAAATCGAAGATGAATTAACGTGGCTAGAAACGACAGCAAACTCGAACTCATCATCATCATCATCAGTATCAGAATTCTCATCCTTCAATTTTTCTGAAGGAGTATCGGTGTCAGCTTTGTCGTCAGCGGGAACAGCGAACCGACCGTCATCATAATCATGATCATAACCGTTAAAGTTGAAGATATCATCATAATCGTCGCCATTTTCATGGCGAAATTCTTCGACAACCCTAGCGGCAACATCCGCAAGGTTGGTAGAAGAATGAGCGGTGAAGCTAGGCGATATACCGGGAAGTGTATTGGACTGCATGGTGGCGCCGGTGCTGAAATTGAGGATCTCAAATGGAGATGATTTTGGAGAGCGAGAGGGTGATTGAAAGTGTTTGCGGGAAGTTATTTGTGAAGTGGGAAATGGGGCTTCTGATTGGGCCGAGACAATGCTGTGTCAGTGTGTGGCCTTTCTTTTTTAAGTTATATAATTTTATTTAAATTTAATTTCCCAAATCTACATAAACAATTAACTTTAAAAAATATCTGAGAATAGGTGTGGTACCATTGTTATAAGGTATAGAAATTTTGTGTGAGATATCGGTAATAAATATTTTTTAGTGTTTGGATAAATAATTTATATCGATATCAAATCGGTAATAAACAGTTTTTGAAGAAGTTAAACCTTCTAACTTATAATAAATTGATAAATGTTTTTGTATATCAGATAATATGTTTCAAGTTCGTTAAATAATGAGTGATCGTAACGACAAGTTTTTGGGTTTTATTGCATGTCATGTAAATATTTGCTTCCCCTAACTACATGATACAAAATCTTCCTGTGAGTTTTAAACCTTTGGTGCATCACAAATTTTTTGCTCTTCGAAAAATTCGTATTACAATTAACAATATAATTTGAGATACTTTACATAGGATTCTCGAGTCTCTTCATAAAGCCCTCATGGAATCGCCATTGCATGTTCACGGGTTAATCCTTGTTTCTCAACATTTTGATCTTTCTATCCATTACTTGCGCTGTGATTAGTGATCTTAGGTTTCGTACCGACTAATCCATGGCAAGTCAAGGCCCTGAGGTAAATCTCCGTGACCATAAGTGCATATATAAATGGCTGAACCCGTGTTGATTTCTATCATCTCCTTATGTTTATCCACCATGCTACCCGACCCTTGTGGTTAACTTCGAAGTAGAGCCTACCATCTACTCTCACAACTCTTGTAGCGAAACTACCCATGATTTAATTAGCTAAACGTTTTTTTCAACTTGAATACATGCAACCATTTGGTAATTTCAGAAACTAGGCTCTAGCAACTACCTGGAAAGTTATAACATCGGGTGGGAACCTAGTTTCCCACTTTTGCTAGACCGTAAGTAATTACCATTCCTTTTCCCAAAGACATCTTCAACGTCACTCGATTACCAATTTGAAACTTAAAAAGATATTTTCAACGTCAACTTGATCCTGTTTTAATGTTTTCTATAACATCATTCCAAGAGATGAATGCTTGGCATTTCTTATCGTACACCATATATAAGACGTTGCAATTTAATGATGAAATGGTAACGGTGGTTGTTAGTAAATTATGAAGCTCGTATTTCCATCTTTCTCCTATTGAATACTTCGATTTATAATGGGATATCTTCTATTCATGTTATTCGTTTTACAATTAATACTGTTTTCGATCAGATCAGATCAAATCAAATCAAATCAAATCGAGTACTTAATAATATGAGTTCAATTATCATTACTTATTGAAGTCGGACAACAACAATACCTCAAAATCTGTATAACTTAATACTATATAATCAAATCGAATATTTGCACACATATTCACAATAATAAAATTCTAATATTCGTTTTCAGATCCTCAAAATATGTACGGTTTTTATTTCAACATTCCTCGTACTACATGACATCCGAGTGTTGTACCCAGTTCCAACGAAAGAGGGCATGGAACGAAAGATTTCACATGAAAGATGCATTTTTTGATTGCAACGAAAGAGGCCAAGATCGAAAAAGGCAAAGATTTTATATCAGAGATCCATTGCTTGATTGCATCCAAAACGATAAAATCTTGAACTCCATATCCCTATAATTCATCGAATTGTATGGGGTACATTTATAACGTAACCTACCACATCTAAGACAGAATCCCTTGAGTCTCCTTTCGGTTTTCGTTTTATTCCCACCTGCAAACTAGCACTTCCCGCGACCTTTACTTGAATAGATCGGATCTCGACTCAAATTTCCCACCAAGGCCATGTCGTCGCTGCAAAATTAGACACCAAGAACATCACCATCAGTCACAGCTACTTCTGCAGAGTCTAAAGCTGCTGATATTGTTTCCCCTCAGGTAAGGTCCTGTCCATCCTCCGAGTCATATTTTGGTTGGACGGGAAAAAAATGCATTTTTGTTTCACTCATGTCCAATCCCAACCAAATGTTGTACCAAATATGACACAAAAAGTTTTTTGTTACTTTATTGTTCCACGAACCAAATGCACCGTAAAATTAAACGAGCTCTGAACCGCTCTTCCATGTGGTGTTCTTTTATGGGTTCAAGTTCAGTATTCTGATGCACATTCAAGAATCTCATTTCATGTTGAAGTTCTTAAATCTCTCTGTAAGAGGTGTAACACAAGTAAACAACCATTCCCAATTGGCAATTATACATTAAACAGGCAAATTTGAACTACCAAAGATATGTCTCAACAAAATTAGAATGAACAGACGGTTTCTTGATCAGAATTCTACAAGTTGAAACCATAAAAATCGAATTTTTACAGCACCGAATGCATACCTGCTCTGTGAAATCTTTTAGGACCATCAGCAACAGTCTGTCTCCAGTGAATTCTCGGATTCCTTGTATCATATCGCGTCTAGATATCTTATGCTCCTGCGATAACAAAAGCCGTTAGAATCAAGAGAACGAACCCAAGATTCATTGATACAAAAATGTATGATCTGTTAGACTTACAATGTAACTACGGCGATACTTTGTGATTTCCTTCATGGATTCAGGAGGCAAAAGCTTGGAAAGTGCTGCAATGAGATCTGGAATCGGGATCCAAGGAGAAACGGGTTTCCGAAGATGAACTCCATCTAGTTGAGGCCCTGGATCAAATCAAAATTGGGTACATGATTAATCGCGAAACCATTTGCCGATATGGTCAAATTCAATACTAACTCGACTCACTGTTTATGGTGGATAGTGTCTTGAAGCTTATGACGAATTCGGGCAATATATGAGTGTTCATCTGACTGCTCCACACGACAAACTTCTTCGGAGACGCCAAGTTATCAACACCCGACTGGAAATCCTCAGAACTCGGATGGCATTGGGTTGAAAATGGATTCACAAGCTCCGTTTTACCCAATATAACACGGCAAAGCAAAATGTGTCTTATTCCATCATCATCAAGACTTGCAGACTCCATACTGTTTATATAAATAAATCAGTAAGTTCATATCATAATCGGATAGAACCCTATTGAAAACAATCAGTTGATCACTTATAATCATAGAATAGATTGAAGAACATGGATCAAAGGAAACCAACCTTTCAAGAGGAGAATGATCAGCAGAAAGAACAACAGCATGACCAAATAAACCACTGTTCTTAATGTTATCATGTCCAAATCCGTGAAGAATAATCTTTTTGATTTCATCTTTTGAAGCACCAAACCAACCATACTTGATGTTAGCATCACCTCCATTTTTCTTCTCCACAGCTTTTGTGAAAATTTGGAAGCTCCTGAGCCTAGCTAGAGAGATTGAACCAGCATTGAACAGATTCCTATGAATGTATTGAACTTGAGCATTAACCCCATGAACACTCAATCTAGATATGAACTTTTTCCCAATTATTCCATGCAATTTATCGCTCTCATCCAATCGAACCAACCCATCTGCTTGGATTCTGGTGTGTTCGATGCTTCGTTTTGCAGAAGTAACACTTTCACAATCAGAAACAGACGAAGAATCACCCTCATCTTCTGAACTCTCCCCAGAAACAGAGTCTTCTTCTGTAAATTGATGGATGTCATCTTCACGGACGGAACTCAACGAGATTTCTTCACCATCAGGTACCGATCTCCGATCCACGGCGGCCGGAAACAATCGCAACATTGTTTTAAAAACTATCTACGTAACCAAATTAGAATTCGAAAATTGATTGTATGATGGAACCAAAGAATAAATGACAACTAACACAATCAGAGTATCTAAATTAACCTAATGGAAAACATGACCGATTAATGAGAATTGCTTGAACAAAACGCTGGGTATATATACCAACATAGTTTAGTCTAAAAGAAGAATCTATGATTCCAAATCAACTATAGACAAAAGCCCAGAAATCAAAAACCCACAACTAATTGAAGAAGATTGTCAATAAAACTACAAAGATGAAAGATGTATATGTATGTGATTGTGGTGTGTGTATGTATGTATGCATTCAGATATGAATGTAGATGATGCGTGAGCAAATCCAGAAAGAAGTAATTGATAAAAGATATAAATATGGCACGCCAATGGATTCTGTTGAGCAAGAATACCGTCGTGAAGAGAGGCAGTGCGGCGGAAACTGGTGGCGATGGCCATCAGTTTTATGAGGGAAAAGGTCGGTTAGAAATTAGAAAACCTCTCCCCCACGGAATTGAGCACCTATCTTTTTGAAATTACCGATGTACCCTTGGGAGTTACGTGGGAGAGTGGACACATCACATGCATTAAGTCGGCATTTTTGGGATGCTTAGGAAGGTGGTTTCTTTGTCTTTCTATTTTTTAAAATTGTCCATGTTTCTCTTCATTCTTATCCTCTATATATATAGAGTTGTATTTACGTGAGATCAATGATTTTTCGTGAGATCTGTAATATCAATTTATGTTCATTGATCAATTTTATAAGCTAATGATCTGTTCATTGATTAACTTTATAAACTAATGATATGTTCATTGATCAATTTTATAAGCTAATGATCTAATAGTATAAAGTTGTATGATGACAATTTTATGATTATTGAGAAGTCTCATGACAATTTTGTGATTATCAATATTCAGATTGTATATCTATTTAAAGCATTGAAAATTGGTCTTACGGGTCTCACAAAAACTTTTAGTCTCACATGATTCTAGATCTATATGTATATGTATAAGTGTTAGTTTTGATTTATTAATTAATTAAGGTTTTTATGGAAAAATGTGTTTCATTCTTTATAATATAGACAAAGAATTGGATTCGGGATTTTTTTCCTTAAGAGTATATTGTCAAATAAATTATTATTATTTATATTATATTATAAAATATTTTAAAAACCATTTTTTATATATAAAGTACTGTCTATTGATGTATATTAATTAAAATTTAAGATTATAAGTAAATCGTATATAAATACAATTTATTAAAGCTTCATGTTTGAATTTGTATAAATAACTACATATAAACATAATCTAATATAGGATAAGCATCTCATTTTAAATATAAAATATCTAAAATAAAATTAAGATAATCATTGAGTTCTAACAGAGGAACTAATTATTATCTTTATAAAAAATTATATTATTAAACTTAAATTAAATTACTTCGTTATGTAAAATTAAATTATAATAAAAGTTTGAATTGCAGAAATTGCACACAACAAAAACTTTTAAATAGTTAATTTGATACTAATATCCATATACTCTTTTTAAAATTTTATGATATTTTAGAATTTATATTTTATTCAAAAATAAAAACATTATCACTTTTTTAAAACCATATAATTTTTTTATATCGATATAGATAAAGAACAAAACAAAACATTGAATTGAGATGTGTCTCGATGCATTGCACAAGTACCCTTCTAGTATTAAAAGAGTACTCGTGCAAGTCAGCGAAATACATTATGATTTTAATATTTCGTTTTTTTTTTGTCTAAGTGGATGTTATAATACGTTTTTATGTGGTTTTGAGAAAACGATAATGTTTTTATTTTTAAATAAAATATAAATATGAAGATATCATAAAAATTTTAAAAAAATATATTGGTATCAGTACCAAATTAACTATTTAAAATTTCTCTTTTTTATGTAATTTTTTTTAATTCATTTTTTTTATTATAATTCAATTTAAGATTAATAATGAAGTTATTTATTCTGGATAAAAAGAATAGTTAAGTATTTTGTTAGAACTTAATAATTATCCTAATTATATTATAGATTTTTATATTTAAAATGAAATGTTTATCCTCTATTTGATTATGTTTATCTACAGTTAGTTACACGAATTTAAACATCAAACATGAAGCTTTAATAAGTTGTACTTATACACAATTTACTTGTAATTTAAATTTTAAGTAATATACATCAATAAACAGTACTTCATGCATAAAAAATGGTTTTTAAGAGTTTTTTGTCAAATGCTTTATAATATAGTATAGATAACTTAATTTAGGTTTAATAACAAAATAAAATTATTTTTCGTCTAATCATACAATTTTTTATGAAGATGATAGTTAAAGAGCTCAATGATTATCTTAATGATATTTTAGATTTTTTATATTTAAAATAGATGTTGATTCTGTATTTGATTATGTTTATATACAGTTAGTTACATGAATTTAAAAATGAAGCTTTAATAAGTTGTACTTACGTAAAATTATTTGTAATCTTGAATTTTAAGTAATATGCATCAATAAACAATACTTCATACATAAAAATGGTTTTTAAAAGTTTTTTTAAATGTTTTATAATATAATACATATAAAGTAAAAAATTAATTATAAAATAATTATATAGAATATCTTTTCGCTATTTTGATCTATTAAATACGAATTAAATACTTAGTTCATTAAAAAATGCATACCAATATTTCTATTTCAGAAAGCCTTCTCCTATAAATTAAACAATATACTTTTAAATTTCTACTTGGTGATTCTATTTGATCAGATTGTGAGGCTTTTATTTCTATAAACCCCTCGAGTTCTAATGTTCATAGTTTTATTTAAAAACAACTTGTGATTTAGCCCGTAATAAATCTGTAGTTTTACATTTTAATTAAGAACCTGAAAAACACATTTAACACTGACTTTTTTTGATTTCACGAACAACCATATCAGTCCAAGTAGATCAACCCTTGTATAAAAGTTAAGTACGTGTTAAAATCCAATCTTTAAATGAGATATACTAAATAATAGCAACCTCAGATGTCAGTTGAATATTGTATATGCTTAGTTTATGATTAGAAATAACGAAAATGTTTTAGAAATACGTAAAAACACTGTAGACTATTTAACACTGAAATTGTGAGCTTAAAACAAAGTCTAAAACCATGGGTAAAAAGAACTGATTATAAACCCATCATGTAACTATTTGCATTATCATCATATTCTTTTTAAAATTCGATTGGACTCAAATGATTAAATAAAATTCAAAGATTAATTTATTTTAATATAAATTATAAAAATATCATGCATATCGTCATCATTTAAACTTTGAATATGTAATTATGTATGTATTGGTCAAAACAAACCATACAAATTAGGAGGAACCAAAAAGTCTCTGGTCTATCGGTTTGTGAGTCATTGGCTTCCTAAGAGGTTAAAGATTTAAACCTCACCAAATGTGAGGAGTATGTGTGAGTTTATTTATTCTATTTGTTGTATTTAAATATTATATATACTTTTAAAAAAAATTACAAGGAGGACGGAAATTGAAATAAACAAAAAATGAGGGGTAATATGTAAATATGATACAAATTGAATTTTAAAAAAGTGGGGCATTCCGAGAATCGAACTCGGGACCTCTCGCACCCAAAGCGAGAATCATACCACTAGACCAAATGCCCACATGTTATATATAATGAAATCTATCTTATATAACACTAGCCATGTACCCTATTTTCCACTTCTAATTCTATGTACAACCCACTGTTTTGCTTCTAAAAACACACAAACTCACTCACTCATTACATCGTATCGAAAGGAAGATACCTCCGATTGGGTTTTTGAAATTTAACTTTCTAGAGGCGGAAAAAGTGAAATATAATTGAAGAAGATTGTAAAGAAAACTACAAATATCCTCTTGTGGCCACGGAGGTTCAAATGCGCCGACTCCCGGCTACCTGCAAAGCAGATGGTCGCCCTGGGATTAGTCGGCTCGCATAGCGGGTTGGATATCCAGGTTAATAAAAAAAGCGAAATATAAAGTGCTCCATTATTATTTTCAAAGAACAAGATTCTGTGTTTCTAGGCAATGGACAGAAATGCACCAGACGAATAGAACACAAAAGCTAAAAAGATACATGACTTATGTGTGTTTGGTGATTTGAACATATTCTAATACATTAATTTCTCCTTTCTTTTATGATACAAGATCCAACAATCATCAAGAAACACTCCAAGTTTCAATTAGCTGGCTCGTATCTGCAAACGCAGTCGTATATATTCCCTTTAATCAACTTCTCAGCCAACCGTTGATTTTTCACCATTGCAAGCTATACATAAAACATCGGTCATAACAGTTAGATCGCCTTTCAATCATACCCTAATCAAAGAAATGACTGATAAACAAGAAAAGGGCTTTTTTGTTGTACCTTTAGAGCATCACATTTAAACCGAGCATTATAGTTGGTATGCAACGCACGCCCCATCCCTTCCAAAATCACCTGCGTAATACCAACAAACCATCATGTAACATAATACCCCAATGCTCATTTGCAATAGGAAACCTCGTTGAATCTCTCTCTAAGAGCACCCATGTAGAAAAAATATGATACAGATTTGATGGTCTTGCCTAGCTGATGTGGGAGTCCAACAAAAGATGTTGCAAAAACAAAATGATTCCAAGCTGAAGCATAGAACCAGATAAATATATAGGATATTGAAACAGCATACCAAATCAGCATCTTTTGCGGCAGCAGCTAACTCAGAGCTAACTTGCCTCAAGTCGATGCATGGGCTCCCACAACCATTTTCGACCACCATTAAAGGAGTAGAAGATGACTTCTCCCTTGGACTGTCTTGGATATTGATCATTGCATCCATAAGTAGGCCGCCAGCTTCAGCAGCTCCACGAAGAATGTCACAGTGCTGCGGTACAATCATTGCTATATTATTATTATTAGAACACCGAGCACCTTTGATGATTCAAAAGATTCAGCAAAAAAGTTGTGAGATTTATAATGGGTTTATCAAGTAGCCAAAGAGGATCATTTATCCACCGCAAGAACACAAATATTGTCATTGATCTATGCATCAAGATGCATGTCTATTCTACAATTTTGTAGTATTTATTCATATCGACTTTGAAGTTAGAACTTATCATGTTTGACCACAGATGTCAAACTTAGACTTCTTTATAGAGTGGAAGATGTGTGATAAGGATTCGAATAAAATAATATTATTGATCAAGAATATAAAACGGTTTCATGAAACCTTGGCAGCCTCGGCAACGATTTCTGGAAGCTCCATTGCAGTAACATCATTTAGTGCTGGAAGGGAGTTTGCAACAAGCACAACCTGCAAAAATGTCCGTAAACAAGCTGTAATGTTATATGGGTGTTTATGTCGCCTTTTCTTCTACATTATGTAGTAAATGCTCAAAAAGCCCAAATCCCAGGCCTGTAAAACCCGGAAAACCCAGCCTGAAAAAGCCCGACCAGTCCCATTTTCACACAAAAAGCCTGACCAGGCTCAGGACTGGAATAGCCCGGGCTTCTTTTTCTTACTAAACACGGGCTTGGATGGTCTGGGCCTTTTGAAGCAAGGTCCTATATTTTTCGACATTCAAAAAGCATGGACTCACTTCAGTTCCACGGCGTAGAAGTTCTCGAGCCAGGGGAAGCATTCCTAAAACAACATCAGCACCCGAGTTGTCCACAAAGAGCAAGGCTCGTTTATGACGTTGATGTTTCTTGTCTCCAAAACCCATTCTCTCCTTAAATGCATCAAAATCATCCACCTAATATACATGCAAAAAGGTTTTGTCATTTGTCATAGACCATCTACAAAACAATATGTTTTTCTTTCTCTCTATCGATCTGATATTTTAATCCACTCACCCTCCAAGGCCTTTGCATCTTTTTGCGACTCATTCTATAGATTTCAATGATTGTCCCTTTGTGATAAAGATCAACACATGCACGAGATCCCCAATCAAAGATGTTTGCAGCAAGAACACCTTCTATTAACGTAAGGAGTCGTGTTTCCTGAAAATGAAAGAATGTTAGCATCACGCGAGACATAAAGATGCCTCCCATTTCAGACTTATCTTACGGGGGAGTTTGGTTTGATGGAATTGTTTCGAGGGATTTGGATTTTGTGGAAAGGATTTGGAATCGGAGGGATTTGAACATATTGGTGCGGTTGGTTTGTAGAATTTGAAATGGAATTGAATTCCATTATTTACAAAACCAAATTATAAAATAATTAAATTACTTTTTTATTAATTTACAAAACAAATGTTTTTACCATATTTTAAAACATTATTATATATAAATACAACAAAATCCCATGAAATACCAACAACACCCATGGGATTTCAAAATCCTATGTTTGTAACCGGATTTTAAATCCATGAAATCCTTCAAACCAAACATGGGACTGGATTGGAGTTCAATTACAAATCCCTCCAAATCCATTCCAATCCTACAAACCAACCCGGATCTTAGTGACATGATGGACTGCAACCATACCTCACTCATACCATCAAGCTCCATCAGAAGGTCGGGTAAAACAGCAAGTGATGCCTCATTCTCTCTGCCAAAGAATCCAAATGAACTTTCAGGGGTGATGAGTGAAACAAATTTCTAAAAACAATGAAATCTCATATGGGTTTAAAGAAAAACGAAACATGCTACGCCATATCACCTATGTTTTATTGTACTATATGCGTCAAAAAAGTTGAATTCTCTCAAGCATTCTTCTCTCAACTCGAGAAGATTGGCCAGGCTTAATTTCCCGTAAGCAGCTGGCTCCTCCATTAACCTGCAATTGATTAACGAGTTACTTACAAGTATCAATCATAATTATGCCAAAAGATGTAGCCGTTGAAGTCAGAAATAAAAAAAGGTGGGAACTTTAAAAATTTGCCTTGTTTGTTGTAGCATTCCCAAACATTCTAATTTCACAAACAACACGTAAGGTGAGCGCCACACTTTACAGTGTTATTTATCATCTATTGGTAGTGTGATTTGTGCGTCCACACAAGACGGATAGTACTTGCAGAAGCCACAGTTGCCAATTCATGAATCAATCAAACTCCCTATACAGATATCATTAATCAAAAACTGTGAATGGGGTCTTGAATAAGCTTCAACTTTTTCTGAAACGATTATATGACATGAATACAAAACATACAAGTGAACTTTCAACCACAAGGGTGGTGCCTGATTGGTTTGAGTTTGGCTCCAAAGGTCAAAAGTACCAGGAGGTCCCAGGTTCAAATCCAAGGAGGAATAAAAATCCCCTTGTGGCCACGGAGGTTCAAATGCGGTGACTCCGGGCTATCTGCAAAAGCAGGTGGTCACCCTGGGATTAGTCAACTCGCATAGCGGGTTGGATATCCAGGTTAATAAAAAAAAAGTGGACTTTCTAGCTATGTATACACCAAATATAATTATATATAAGAATTGGTCATGTCCAGTTAGCAGTTCCTAACAACTTCACCAAAAAAATAGAACAATTAATTTAGGTAGCTAGATATAAAGCTTTGGGTCGATAAATTCCACACACATATCCACAAAAGGAACATAAATAAGGTAAACTGTAGTGTGGCTTTATAGATCCATATACTACCATTTTATTTGATACAACGGCTATTCAGTATTCAGATAGGATTCTGATTTGCTAATGGGATTCACATTGTTTTCTTCAACTGTAAGATTCAAGTTGTTAACCATACGTTTTTGGCAACTATGAGAAAGACACGATGGGCAACTATGGGGGTGTGTTAACATTCATAAACACACACACATTTCCCGGAAGACATTGTGCGTATGTACCTTGCCAAATGGGCCGAAAATGCACGAGCAAAAGCATCGCCCCTTCTTCTAGCATCATCTGTTCCACCTTCACTGGCCACTGCCTGCATATTCCAAACAACTTTAAGAGTAGAATAATAGGCCTTTTGGTTATCATAATATAAAGATCACATGGTTTGAAGCACAATCTCAAATTAGGTCAAAGAAGAGCACAATATTTTCAACAAGTTGAAAATGGTTAAACATTTGTAATTGGCATACACATATCCGATCCGCCAACCGTCCAAAAAATATCTCTACTCTAACCCACCACAAGCCCAAAAAAAGGGACACAGAAAAGATCGTGTTTACCTTATCAACAAGGTCCGGTAAATGCTCAGACAACACTGTGAACCAATATCTACAACAAGATAGAGATCCAACATAAGCAACAAATACCTCCTTGACCCATATAAAAACTTGAAACTTACTCAAGTTCATTGGGATCAGCAAGATCAATAGTGTTCGGTTCATACCTGTTAACATAGCAACATAACAGCATCAATCACGGGCCAAATTACCTCTATTTTATCTTGAAATAAATGAGCCAGATTAAATGTTAAACATTCAAAGAACTACGTCCTAATTTATATGTGTTTCAGGGAGCATTGGAGTAACGCGCACTTGTGGCCTGAGGGTCCAAATGAGTTGAGAAAGCATCCTCTTCGCAATATTTAACGAAGGGCCAAGACTTCCATACCCAACCGTAGCAAAGACAAGGAGCCCTAGTGCATCAGGGTTGCCCACTTGCCTTATACTTCTCCACTAAAACGAGCCACAATTCGTTTTTCATCATCAAGTTGTTTTACCTCTATCATTGTAGGGTTATAAGATGTCTATAAAATACAAAATTCTTTAACCAAAAGTTAGGTTGTCTGATGATAAATAAAAACCTTGTTGAAAACTTGAAAGCATGTCTATACTGATTTGTGACTATTCATGTGTCAATAACATCAAAGACTTTAATAACTTTTCCATATTAAGAAAAAATCTCTTAAGGGGGATGGCAGCAACTGAACATATAAACAGACCAAGTGACGGTAATTTGCATACGTTTTAGGGTCAGCCAACAACGGGAACACTTCTAAAGAAGGCACCAGATGAAGGACACCAACATTTAAATTACTTTCATCACAACGTAGGGTGTCTCCTTTCGATGATGGCGCCTCAAAGCCACCTAAACCAGTAGTTCTTGGAGAAGCCGTTGGAACAGGAGCAGTAATTTTAATTCCTTTCCGTACAAACTTCTCCATCCATGATATCTGCAATAAGTTACAGATAAAATACTATGTCAAATAAAGTACTCTCCAGTAATGCTCTAAAAGAATAAGCATAATGTCTCATATTCTATATAAGCTTAAGAGAGCATGCAAAATCTAGAGAAACACATATATCAAAAGATAACGAATACATGAACAACATGAACCTAGATCAAAAGGATTATGCAACTCAAAAATCCAAATCCAGTCGAATTAGTTCAAGATTTACATAACATGAAATGGCACATTGATTCGAAAACTAACATAGCCACATGATAGAAAACAATTACAGCATTTTAATCTTTCGGCTGGTATATTACAGAAACCGTCACTTCTGAAAATGCACAAAGAATGCTACATACAAAGACTTCCATAACTTATTGAACATATCCTCTTTTGAGGGAAGCAAGTTACCATTTTCTTCTTTTAATATTGGACTGTATATAGAACTTGTTACAAAGAGCACCCGCCCACTTAAAACCATTTCGTTTTACAGTTCATCATCATGTAAATGGATGTAAGATAACATTTGTTTTCGGCATAACAACAGGGTCACATTGTTCTAGTTGCAAAAGAATTTATATTTCATCTGTAAAATTTCTTATGCGTCCAATAGTACATAAATTGTACAATTACGGCTGGAAAATAAATAACTCTACACAATTTATTCGAAGAAATGAATACGCAGCAAACTATATTACAACACAAATTCATTCAAAACCCATACAAGATCGTTCCAGTTTGATCATTACAGTTAAGGCATGAATTATAAAGAGAATAAAATTACAAAAGAGATATATATATATTAAGAACAGGTACAAGATGAAATCACTAATCAAGTTACACAACTGTCCCTTTCTGATTGCTACAGACAAGATCTGGACCTTGTATCCATCCTTCAAAATCCATGAACACATGCTCACATATGAGGACATTAATGAAATGGTTTGCATCAAGTTTAAGTTAATCAATCTGCATCAAGCTCGATACAGGATGTTTATTATAAATCACAATTCATTCTGCACTATATTAAGTCACCAACCAACCAAGAAAATTTAACTGGCTAGAGAATGAGTCCAATAATGTATGCCGTGCTTAAGACTCAAAGCCAATCCCAGTAAAGACTACTACCCATGTTGACTATAAAAAAATATTTCCAGCAGGCGGTTGATTATATAACTCATATTATGTTTTTTGACCATATACTTGCCTTCTCATTTAAATCCCCAAGTGGAGGACCATGAATCTTTCCTCCAGTGTACGGAGCACCCATTGGAAATCTTTCAACCAGCTGGTGAACCATCAAGTCATCTAATCCATGCTTCTCATAACTCATAAATGCACCTAAAGCTCCTAAAAACCCTTCATGACGTAAAAACATAGCTTGCGCTCCTCCTTTTGACCTAAAAAAAGAACAAGGTCAAAATATTCATCATTAAGTGATGCATAATTATCAGGAATTCAGGTAAGCAATTAACAGAAGCATGAAAGCATATAGGAAGAGATTTCCTAAAGCTTTGGCTGATAAAACTTGAATGCAATTGTAATGGAAATAATTCCCCAGCTTAAAAAGATAAGATAGGAGTAAATCCTTACCAAAATTGGATTGCAAATGAAATTGTGTCCATGGTATAAGCATGTCCTCTTATGAAAAATCCTCCAAAAAATATCCGCTTAATTCCAAGTTGCAACGCAGTTAAATAAGATATCTATAGAAATTAAAGTTGAAATCAGATCCATGATGAGCACTAAATTATAAAAGAAAACCTCCTTAATCATGCTCTTTCTGTTATTTCCACTAACAAGAAAGAAAACAATAAAGAACTGAAGTTTATCACCAGAAAATAAGAACAAAAACACACAGGTTTACTTCTATGGTGAATTCAAGATACTATTGTCAGTGTCTGAAGTTATTTCTCAGAGTCATTTCACTGCCCATTTTCTCTTGAACTACAACTGTTGGTAATCAATTTCATTATCTTTATGGAAAGGAAAACTGATTCTATTAGAAGGTTCTGTAGACTTAAGGGGCCGTTTACCAAACACTTACCCGGGTAAGCGCTTACCAAGTCATATTGCGTTACCAGATGAACATGGTAAAGACCAAGAATCTTACCCGGTAAGAACGAGGCAAGGACCAAGAGTCTTACCCGGTAACGTGAAGGCGATGATTCTTATCATGGTTATCGCTTACCTGGTAAATTGTTGCATACGCTGTCATTTTGTTAGACTAAAATCTTACCTGGTAAGTAAGTGATGGTGTTGAATTTTATCGGTAAGCGCTTACCGGGTAAGCGTTTGGTAAACGGCCCCTTAAGTTCAGTAACTTCTCTACATTAGGTACATTATATAAATTGGCACACATGTGAGCATATGCATTAGTAAAGAGTAAATTTGAGCAATCATGAAAAGCAAATACAACTTGGGAATCTGATATACAACTCATATAAAAAGAAAAATGGGTATAAATAATATAAAGTTACGCTGCTTTAGAAATCAGATCAGAAACAGAACCATGACCCAGCTGATAACAGCATCATAAAAAGTTACCAATCAATGTTCCTAGAACATTAAAAGCATATTTATCACAAATATTTATGATTCCATCACATGTAAAATCATCTCCTTCAAATTGTCCTATACAGCAATAATTGACAACTAAGCTGTGAGGTTAGTATGCAAATTCCAACATCAAAACGAGCAGCATAAGGTGGTGAGCTAACTGAATTTACTCTACTTAATTAGTAGCACCTGAAGGGGGGATTAAATATTCTTCCACTTTTCTTGGAGAAAGCCGGGAGGATCGTTGTGAGACACAAAGACAATGACTATTGATTGCCTCTCTTTGTAGAAGAAATGAGGTGTTTAACAGAATATGTTCTTATAAGTATGTCATATTCTTGTTTACACATTAATAAAATTAAATCTCATAATGCTAAAGTATGTAAGGCACATCGTATCTTTCATACTAAAACATCATGATACATCATTACATCATACCTGGCCTATATTGTAAGAAATCATACGAAGGAGAGATAGAGAAATGTCTTCAGGTCTGTAGTCTTCGATTTCCTTGTTCTCAGAAATCGCCTTGCCAAAACTGGAAGCAATTGTTGATGCAGAAAGTCCAATCTGAGATCATATAAGGGATCACGGATAATTATGTTAAAAGCGTGATAAGTCATAAACTTTTTGCAAATATGAGTTGCTTAGAAAGACATAACATAAATATCTATTTAATTGCATATTGCAACCAGTTTACCTTTGAGTAATCCAAGCCCCCATAAATGTCACCGACAAGCATATCTATGGAGCTATTATCTCCCCTTTGACTTAACTCCAGCAGTTCATCAAAACTGTAATAACCCATTATTTTATAAGAACCATCAAAGCGGAAACCGAAAGATAAGTACCAAAATGGTCAGAAGATAAAGGGTAACCTCTTGCACTTGGTTAACAGCCTCCCTAACCCCCAGTATGTACCGCCACCTACATTTGTCCCACTAACCCGCTGAAACTTCCCATCTCCATCAACCTACATAAATGCAAAATTTAAACTATCCACACTGAAGCACTAAATAAAAAAAGTTCAAAAGAATGACAAAAAAGCATAAAGATATGGTACCTTTATCATGCTGACACCAGATCCGATATTAACAAGAAGATATGGGTACAAATCATTATGGTCTATCTGCACAAACTCTTTATGACCTTCCTTATGGGTGAAGGCTTCATGGCGAATCGCCTACACAAAGTTCAGTTTATTAAACCTAATCCACATATTTATGGACTTGACAAATAAATTGGTGCAGAAAAAAATTAGAATAGCACCTTTAGCAAAAAATTTGCACCCGCTACAAGACAATCCATCTCATCTTCTTTTTCAATGCTAACTCCAAGTTTCTCTTTGAATAGATCAGCAAACTTGTATGCCCCACCACCTGTAGCCTTCTCAAACATTCTAATAAGTCGATAAATACAAAAATTAAGTGTTCAAGTTCAACTAGCTGAAGTTTCTGTGTTCAAGGCCATGCTAACGAAGAAAGGAGGTTCAATCATAACTAGTACCCGCATATATAAAAGTTCTTATTGTTCTTTCAAAGATGATTGGTTCAGCAATAAATCATGGGGCATGGTAGCAAAGTTTTGGTATTGTAAGACAAGCAAAGACACATAAGTAGAATGATCATAGCTCGGGAAAAATATGAACATGTAAACATTAAAATCAATGAAAAAAGAACGTGTATACCTTGATTACTGCGTTGTCATTGTCTGGAATTGGAGGTTGACAGGACAGGTATCCATTTCATACATGATAGAGAATGGAAGTCAGATTAGAAATGTGAAGTATAAGTCAATTAAATACAAGCACTGGCTTGGAAAATCAATATGTATCTTATGACAAAACAATGTTCTAAGCTAGCAATAAAAGAGTTGCACCTCCTCTGTGAAGTTGCTTCGAGTGGATGAATTCTAAACATTCATTAATTTTAGCAGTTTCAAACTTGACAAAATGCAGCCTCCCTCCGAGGATTGGAAAAGTCCTCCTGATGTTACCATTGCTAACACCAAATCTCTCCTTTGCAGACTTCTTCCTCTTGTCATTAACTACACGATCCTCGTGTCTTGAAAAATAAACTAACTTGATGAGAGAGCCTGGTACCAATTGTTGACATTAGATATGTTTGCTAATTGCAATTAAAAAGCTTGCCCATATTAACTTAAAAATGAAGAATTGAAAGAAGCATCTCCACATGAATTTAAAAAAAAAATAGCAAGAAAATTGTCAAAAAGAACTCAGAAATACCCAAGAGCAATCTTTTAAGAACTATCACTAAACCCCACATTAGAAGAACAAATATCACCTCCAATGTCCAATGCCAAATGGGATATATCATCAGATTGATTAGGCAACAGAATCGTGGGGTCTCTCTCTTCGAAATTCCCTTGAATGGCTGCACCACTAAGATCAAGCTGTGGCCGTGAACTCGACCTGTGAATCGAATTTCCAACTGGTGGAACCATCGTCTCTTCTCCTCCTTCTGAGATAACTTTCTGAGTTATGTTGTTGGTTTCTTCATTTATATTGTCAGTAGCTCCTACTAGTGATTGGTCCTTTCTTAACCCATCCATCGCTAAATTCAATGCTATCACTCTCTCCACCTAACCACCTCCTAAACAGGTCAATGTCAAAATTGGATTCCTCCATTACTTCATTTCATAAGCAGACAAGTCAGAAATAAATTATCAACAAATTTGCACAGAAAAGCAAAACCAAAAGAACAAACAACAATCAATGGATGTTCAATTATATAATAACACAATTCATCAAACCCACATGGAAATTAACGATATAATTAAATTTTCAGCTAATAATTGTAATAATGAGCGCCTGAAATAGACTTTTTCGCATTTTCATCAAGTGATTTACTGAAAATCACTTTACCCTTTTATTTTCGTATAACATTCAAGACAAACCCAACAAACGGTGAGGCTTTTAAGTGATCACCATTAACGCAAGTGAAAGAATTTTCATTTTCATATGGAGTGATAATGAACTTCGGAACCAGATCGGTGGTCTTAAATGAAAGAAGTAGTACCCAGACACCAGTTTTGGGTGAAGTAACGAAATACAATCGAATCAGACCCGAACAAAGTAGTAGCTGAATAGAATAAGAACAGTTGGATTTTGGATTTGGATAGGAGGATTATAGAAGTAGGAAAGTTGAGGAGGTTGTTCGTCTGTGCCAACCTTGATCAGTGGCCCTATCCACGAACAGGAACAGTTCGCTAACACAAAATCCTTTCAACAGAATTAGAACCTTGCAAGTAAAATCAACAATTTTCCAGCACACTTAAAATAGAAGCCCTCAATTACAGAAACGGGCCGCTCTGTTCTAGACTTTTGGAAGGGATCTTGAGGATAAAATGTACGAAATCACAACTTATTTTTTTATAGTATTATATTTTTAGTTTTTTATATTACAGTTTTTTAAAATAACTTTTATTAGGGTATCATATTTTCAAAAATTTATCCGTTATAACAATATCCGTTCTTTTATACTATGTTCTAGACTTTTGTAAAAGAAATTGGTCATGTTATAATAAAGTAATTTTGATAGTTAAATGTTATAATAAGAAATGACATGTCAGCATTATTATACATGTGGATAACCTACATGAACGATAACGTAGCAAATAAACATGGAATAATAGATAAAATTTAATTTAAAATGTTACCCAATACTATAACGGAAATTTTTTTGAAAATATGATGCCCTAATAAAAAATATATTTTGAAAGTACATTGTTGTAATAAGGAAAACTGAAAGTATAATGTTATAATAAACATATTTTTTATAAAAGTAGATTGTGTAACACCCCAAGATCACATTTGTATATTACCATATATTTCATATATCAAGAAAAATACAAATTTACATATTCGATCTCAGATATCTAAAAGTCACATTACAAAAGTAGCTGTCAAATTTTTTCCACAAAATTCCCTATGCAGACTTGCATACAAGTATTCAAAACAACAGATAAGCATGTTATCTTGCACATCCCATGTAAGCATATAAGACTTTTCACAGTTTTTCTTTTCCCTTACATTTGTTTGTGTCCGACCTGTAATGCACATTTTTGAAACACAAATAAAGGTTAGACCTTGAGGTCTAGTGAGAAAATCCTTTTGATGCAATTACAGGGTGAAAATCACTAAATCATTTTTTACAAACTCATATTTGTAATAATAACAAATATACAATGTTTTGACAAAACAACTCTCTTTACCAAAGGGTTTTGGCCTAGCGGTATCGTAGTCCTTGGCCTTCTAGGAGGTCAGGGGTTCAAACCTCACCATAGGTGAGGAGGGTGTGTGAGTTTATTTGTTGCATTTGCCATATATAAATATTATATATTTAAAAAAACTCTCTTTTGCCACATCAAACCACAAAATACCTATTTATTGCATAACACATGAACTTAATGCTTCATATAAATCAAACCATAATTTTCTCATACCACATTGGGTGAGACAACCCCATTTCCTCGCAGCATGCTGATGCGGGAACCCATCTCATCGCATCACACTGGTGCGATCAACACAAACTGAGTGAGACTACCCCATTTCCTCACAACACGTTGGCGCGAAAACCCATCACATCGCATCACACTTGTGTGATCAACAAACACATCATCGCATCAAAGCCCAGAGGCAAGACTAACCAGAGCCCATTTGGTCTTACCAACTAGAGGCAAGACCAACCAGAGCCCCTTTGGTCTTACTAACCAGAGCTTCTAGTCTTACCGACCAGAGTCCCTCTGGTCCTACCAGCTAGAGCCCATCTTGCCAACCAAAGGCAAGGCCACCTAGAGGCCCTCTGGTCTTACTAACCAGAGCCCATCTGGTCCTTTTGATCAAGTGTTCACTTCATCTTATCAATAGGATGCGATAACCTCAAGTTATCGCATCACACATATGCGATAACCTCAAGTTGTCGCATCACACATATGCGACAACCTCAAGTTATCCCAGAAATTGATTATGTCACTCTTATCCCAATATACTCACCTCTTAATATGTCACCCTTATTTCCACACATGATATAATCATGACTAAAACCCACCATTTTGCCAATAATGGCATCAAAACAATTTCATAATAGAACCATATATAAGGAACTATGCAGTTCTATACCCAGTTTCCAAATAAGGAAACTTCTAAACAAGTTAAACTCACAATCATGCTACAAATAGCATCTAGAAACAATTTATCATCATCCTCATGTAAAAACTATATATTTAAATTTCAAATACCAAATAAGGAAAGTTGATAAATTTAACTCATCTTATGATCACAAAAATGAAGATGAACAGCAATACATATCCAGACTATAGTCACAAAATCAGTTTCTTGTTTCCCTTACAGGCTTGTTTGCTTCCCACACAAGAGAACACACAGATAAAAGCTCACCTTTCTTTTTTTACCACCAACATCAATGAGATAAGTTAAATATCTCATTCAATGCTTTATATAAAACCATAAAAAGGCGGTGGTGGGATTGCTTTTTAAATTATTAAAGCAAGTAAACACATTTAACCCCTCCACTTACCATCACCTTCCAAAACCACCCCGAACTTTTATAACCGAATACCCGGTTACACAGGTTGCTATTTTCGTGTATTTTTCCCTTTTTATTTGTGTTTTGAGACTTATGTGAAGGAAAAGGAAAATGTTTCAAGTCTTTATCTATTATCTTTGTGCGTCGGTAAAAAAAAACATGCTTTTTGGGGGAGAGATACTATTTCAGCAATATATGTATTTTGATTTTTAACACATGTTTTAACTTAATTCCTATGACCTTCTGCCTTTCATTTTAGTCCATTTGGGCAATCATAATGTGTTAGCAATTTAGACCAATGTCCCGATTCTTTCTTTCTTCTACTAGATTTTCCGATTCCCGATTACGATTGTAAATCCTCAATCCCTGCTTCTTGGGTCTTTAATTTGAAGATTGAGATCTCCAGTCACATTTATCTTTGTTTTCTTGATGGTTGATTCTATCATCAAAGCCCCAAGCATCAATCATGACTCTTAATAATCTTCCACCTTCTTTTTTTTTTTCCGACGAGTTGCCTCACCAGCAAATTTAGTTGACTACTATATCATGATATTGATTGTCATTATTCATATCACTAACTCTTTGAAAACGCGCACAAAAGTTGAGAGTTAAGGAGAATTCAGCTTCCGAATCGAGCTAGATTATCATGAGAATTTGAGCTAAACAGTAGTTGGTAAACTCTTATATGCTAATCTTTCCATGTAATGACTTATTGGATAGTTTATTGTAAAAGAACTCATTGAAGATTTTGTTTCCAACAATGTCAGAAGAAAATATTTTATTTAAATAAATTTTGTATCTTACTATGTCATTTTAGACATCTCTATTGTTTCAATTTGTAGGACTTTATGGTATAAACTGTTATATTTTGTTTATTTTTTACTTATCCAAAATTGATCTATAATTTTGATACAAGTATAACAAAACCTCCAGAAAGATTGGAACGACCCCAGTATGTTATATGAGAATGTTATTGATTTTCATTCATTTATTTAAAGAACAATATATCTTTTTTTTAATATGTTGTTTGTTTTGGTTCCGGTCCTTTACCTTATCTCTATTTATATTTATTCATTAAGGTAGTCCTTGGTATGCATATATAATTGGATGGGACTGGACAAGAGGGTAAAACTAGATGGGGCTAGACGGGACGAGACTGGATAGAACAAGTATATGTTTGGTGTTTGGTGCAACTAGGATCGGACATGACAGAAATATACAAGTTGCCGTCAAAAGTTGTTTGATGATTTTATTATCATATAATAGTTATAGTTAATACAAATAAAGTAAATAATTAAATAGTTTAATTTTTGAACATTTTTACATTTTATATACATAATACATACATATATAATAGTACTATATTTGAATGAAAATTTGATGTAATTGATGGTAGTTTGAAAAAACACGATTACAAGGGACGTGAAGATGGTAGATAGTAATGGTGGTGGAGGTCGACAATGGGGGGGAAGTAGTTGTGACCAATGTAGTGGAAGTAGTGGTGGTGATGGAGGTAGAGGTGGTGATGACCGACGGTATTAATGGTGGTGGTCGGTGGCTAATGGTGGCTTTGGAGGTAATGCCAGTGTGGTTGGTGGACGACGCAAAAAGGAAGTAGATCGCTCGCTTGCAATTGATCGTTTAGGTCCAGGATACTCCTTTGTTCCATGGCCCCGAGGCTATTTACAACTATTCAATTAAGGATTCCTCTAACAAAAAACAGAACTTCAAACAAAATTGTTTTGATTACATGCTCCAATCGTGGAACTCCCTATCCATTTAAAACCTGGTTGTGGAGGACATGAAGATGGTAAACAGTGATAGTGATAAAAGTCGACAATGATGGAGGAGGTAGTTGTGGCTAATGTAGTGGAGGTAGTAGTTGTGGTGGGCAGTCGTAATGGTAGGCGATGGTAGTGCTTATGGTGAGGTGAGGTGGCCTACAGTGGTGGAATAAACGATGGCAATAGGTGGACCGATGGTGGTTGTGGAAGTGGTGGAGATTTTTGTAGTAGAAGAGGGAGGTGGAGGTGACCAACGGTGGTGGTGATAAACAAAAAAAAATCATATTTGAATCTTAAATCATTCCATTCCATTCCATATCATAAATACGTAAAAGCACTAAGCATGAGCTGTGGTAACGAAAACCACCATAGTTTACTCTTTCTTTCTTTCTAATTCACAGGTGGAAATATATAATAAAATTATATGGTTTATGTAATTGATACAACAACAATCACCAGATAAGAATAACAAACATAATCCTTTTCCTTATTCAGATATCCACAATCTCATCTACAGAAAATTAACGGTTGAAGCTTCGTCTTCCATTTCGTTTACCTTACATACATATATCTCCTCCGTATCACACTAAGAAGAAGTAAAAAGGGAACGAAAAGATTAAGCCTTGACAGTCGTGGAAGAAGCAGTTTCAACCGATTTACCACGTTTAGTCTCGTAATCTTTCACTGCTGCCTTGATGGCATCCTCTGCAAGCATGCTGCAGTGGAGTTTCACAGGAGGAAGAGACAGGTGTTTTGCAATTTCTCTGCAACATCAACATTTATCAACTACCAATTCAAGTTTAAATCCATTTACTCTAACCACCAATCCACATACATACAAATAAAGAAAAACAAAAATGCGTGGATGACAATTTAAGAGTAACAACTGTAGAAATTTGCCACCCTTTCCTAATGGCATATTGAACTAAACCTACACACAAGTTCCTTGAAAAGACTTAAGACTACAGGTGATCGACTTCCTAATCAGCCTTTCCCTTTTATCAAATACCTATATATATATATATATATATATATGGCAAAAGCATCAGTTTTTTTGTGGCTTGAGGATCACCAAGCCTAAGAAGATGACGGTTAGAAATATAAGGGGATTGAAATACGGTGCATAGCATGGAGCAGAGAATAAAGAGGCCAGGTTATTATGATGGGGCAAGTTAATATTGGGTAAATTTGTTGAATATTTTACTAACCACACACAACAAATAGTAGTATGACCTTAAAAAAAACATTTAGTTGCTCTTCTCTGTTATTCCTCTTGCACATCAGAAATCACAACTTACAAGACCTTTCTTTCTCCATCCCTCCCTCACTCACTGTGACAACCACACTTGTAGTCTCTTTTCCCAATGTTCTAAAAGGCATTAAATGGGGCTAGCTGGTGAAGTTACCTAGACCTAAGTGTCTAAACGAACATTTACATAGATGAATACACGGTTTATACTATATATATATATATATATGTATATATATGTATATATATGTATATATATGTATATATATGTATATATATATATGTATATATATGTATATATATATATATATGTATATATATGTATATATGTATATATATGTATATATGTATATATATGTATATATGTAGTGAGAGGTTCAAGTAAGAAGTCTAAATATCGTGAAAAGCTAATAAAGGAAGATTAAGACAAGGTTCATATGTGAATCATTAAAAAAATCGATTTAAAGATGCTTATTTGAACCCATATGGATAATCTATAACATCTGTTCACATGTGCATTTTCAAAGATTTTTCCAGATTTTTTCAATCGATTCACATATGATGATATGAGCCTTCTCTTCTTACCTTCTCAAGATAATTTACCTCCTTATTTGAACCAGCCCCTATGTATGTATGCATGTATATGTTATAATATAGTCATTCGTTATTTATGTATACATATAAAAATCGTAAAAGTATATAATAGTCAAATTAGAGAAATGGAGAAATTAAGAAAACCTCCCTAGTTCCAGAATTGCAAACCAGTGACCAAAACTTAGTCATTCTACCACCCAAGAAACTAGTCTCCAGTCTAGAAAATGAACATGGATTCAAATTTTAAGGTCTCGGAGCTATAGGAAACCCAATTTTTCAGAAGTAGTGTTAAGTCGTTATGTTTGGATGCATTTTAGTGATAAATTCATCATTTTGCATTCCAGTTTCCATTAATCTGTGTATATTTAGGTGTAATTTCCTCGCATCCATCATTTCTATCATGGTTACGTCACGTTTCAGAAAATGAACGGTTTTATTGAATTCATAGGTAATTCATACAGAAATGGTGGTTGGTCAGATGAAAAAGTTTGAGAGGCAACCAGAAAGAAAGAAGGAAGAAAGAAGGGCAAGAAAAAAAGAGACGTGTGTTATGATGAAGTAAGGAGAAATGGTTAAGAGTGGCATGAATCATGCCAAATCAAGAAGGAAAACAGCAGAGTCATGCAAGATGGGCAGAAGCATTGGCACAGACCGCTCCAAAATCAGAAGAAAAGTTGCATGGTCATGCACCGACGGTCGGTTTGGCACGGACAATGCCGAACATGAAAGCAAAATAGCTCGGACCGCACACCACGAGAAGGCAGATCTGTAATTTCCTTCTTCTGGACTTTGCTTGTATTTTAACCCCCAACTTTGTACTTTTCTTACTATAATACTGCTAGGACCTTTCCCTGTGGTACTCTTAATGATAACTTTTGTAAGGAACTTGATATACCCTCCCATGCTTGGATTGTTTTTCCATGCATTTTGGGTATATTTTATAAGACTGAGAAGTTAGATAATTCTCTCCCCAGAAATCTGATTTCTACCATCTCCCTTTATAATACCCGTGTTCCGTTAATTTGTATAAGTTGTGTTAAGTGAACTTTGGGAAGAACTGTGCATAACGTGTTTGTACCCTATGCTTACCGACTTGTACCTCGGACTTAATTGTGATGGATTACCATACAAGGGGCCACACACGTACAAAATGAAACTAAACTCAACTTAAAATATCAAGTTGAAGTCCTAATAGGATACAAAGTTGAAAAACTAGACTTGAGGGGCCAAAATGGAAAATTTTGAAAATATAAATACCCCAAAATTATAGGAAAAAAGATCATAGAACCCTAATACGTATTATTTGATGTCTCTTGTTTTCTCAAGAACCTCCATAGGTGAAGTAAAATCAAGTCAAGAAATCATCAATTGGTTGAAAGTTTGGAAGATTAAAGTTTAAAAACCCTATGTGTATAATCTTTCCTAAGTTGAAATTCTAATTAGGTTAATGTTTCAATACATGGGTTTGAAATTCTGTCTAGGCTTGAAATTGTAAGGAGATTGAAGATATTCAAGCTTGTTTGAAGTTGAAATCATCATTGGAATCAAGATATGTTAATCTCTTGGTAAAAACTTTGAGGTTTTAATTAATTATAGGTCTCACATCGTGAATTGTATATATGAGGTTAAAGTAAAGGTCAATTAGAATGAGGATAAACATTGGTGTTATTAGCAAATCGAATGGAATAGAACTCTATTGTTTTGGTTGTAAAATTGAAGCTATCTGTCTGCAATTACAGCTTGTTTGCTAAATTCGTATAAAATCATTCATTGGTCCAAATTAGATGTGTAATATATCATTGGAAAGCTTGAAATGTCTACTACATCTTTGTAGTTTACACGAAGAGCTGATTCTCACTATAAATAGCTCAAAATCTTGAGTTTCCAGAACTGGTCATATAGAACTCGGTAATTGCACTCTGTTTTTTTTTTAAATTCATAGAAAATTGGTCATTGCTACAAATCAAGTGAATTTTGTGCTCTTAGATTCCTAAGAGCCGTTCTACAACTCTTATTATAAGTTAAAGCTTCATTTTGCCTCTAAATATGTGTAAAACATCAAAAGTTTCGAGATACAGAAGCTGATATGTGCAGTAACTTGAGCTGCAGTTGTTGTTTGTACCTTGTGCATATCCGGCTTATACCATTTGAGAAACTTATACCAAGCAAACCTAAATCTATCTAGGACTATTATAGATGTAAGAAGAAGTAGAAACAAGGGTCTACGTCTTATATATTCAAGTATATATGTTGGTTATGTAAGTGGTAATGGATTAATTGTTTATGTATTTGGGTGATTGGTATCAACACTAAGAACATCCTAAACTCGTGGTATTCCATCAACCACTATTTAGGTACAGATATCATACCTCATTTGACACGGGGATAGCCATTTGCATAAGGCTTCCTAATCCTGATAAATAGTGATAAATTCCGAATAATTGGTTCCAAATTTCTTTTATGATTATTAAATGTTATTGAACTTTGTTTCCAATTGAACTATGACTTATATTCTTATTTGGAACATGAATCACTTGATCACTTGACTTGTTAGATTGTATCTACTGTGAACTCGTACTATAGACTCAATATTGGGAGCACCGATATTGAGATGCTTCCATGGTGACAAAAACTATCATGGGTGTCCTCAATTATATATAGTCCTTAAAAGCGGACTTGCTAATATACCGGTCAAATAGAGGGCATATGAATCGATCCTAGGAACCGTTATCGGATAATAAATTGTGGTCGTGGTTAAATTCACGGAGAGGATTGTTGTGTTGTGCTCACACCCCTTTCCTCACTCATGCCCGAACGGACTAATCATCCTTTGGGAACAATGCATCCTAGTGATGCGGTTTGGTCTTTAGACCCTTGTCATGCCTTCGGGGCATTTTGACTTTCTTTTGGATTATCACTTAACGTTATATATTGCTTTTGAACTTGTTATCTCATATTCATGGTTTAGTTATTATTATCCGTTCATTGAGCATTAAGCTTAACCGAGATTTTCTTTGTCCTCAGCAGGTACATAACTTAGCAGGGATTTTGGATGAGAGCTACGGAGATGACAATACTGAAGATAACCCACTAGGACATACTTTTGTTGAACTTCTGATGACTAATGTATATATACTTATATTTTGGGACCGCATTTTGATACACGTTATCTCCGTTTGTGGTTATGTAATTATCTTTTGGTAAATTATATTAGCTGTTTTGTTTTATATAATGTGTTATATTGTTTTTTTTTTAAATCAATTGTGGCATCTTTCGTCTTTAACCACATGGAACGGGGGTGTTACACCCTTCTTCTTCATTAGCTTTGTTCTTCATACTGTGGTTGTAATTCTCCACATTTTGAGAAACAAATTATATGAAAGTGACGTTGAAGCTTTGAAGTTCATTGAAGATCTTGCTTGGTTATCGCTTAATGTACCCATCAACAAGTTTATCTATTTATGGAACCTTGATATTATATGATTAAATGACCATCATGCTATATAAATGAGATTTGTAATCCTGGTGGACTTTGAACGTATGATTGTATGAACGTACATTTTGGGTCATTATTGTTGAATATTCTTGTATGATCGATCTATGTCCATGTAGGAAGTGTTGTTTCATGTTCTTTTATCATTTTGTTTGGTCAGTTGTTTACTAGAAGTCCCTTTTTAGTTTACAGTGGTGTAGAATAATGTGACCATATTTGTATGAGGATTCGACTAATCGGTTTTAACATTTAGTTATCGGTTGATCAGTTTTATGGCTCATCACCAACTAAAGTTGGGACATGACAAGATGCCAGTTGTTCAGTAATCATATTACCTATATACAGCAAACTGAGAACAAAAGTATGATTTTGATTCTTGAGCGATCAGTCAACTATTCTAGATTTCAAAATGTAAATAGGTAAAAACGGTAATCAGGTAAATGTTTATCACATCTTAATGCTCCTTTTTAACTGTTTTTTACGGAAGTAAATGAAGATATGAATTGGGAAGACTTATTGCATATTGAAAGAGGGTTTTAATTGTCCTCGCAAGATGAATCATCACCTCAATGGATCTGTTCGACATTGCTTACTCCTAATGTAATGTCGAAGCTAATTAATTTCCGTAGCTCGTAAGAAGTTAAATTTCTTTCCTTTTTATTCATCTTCTTATTTTATTGTCCATAGGTCTAATTTTTGGTTCGTTATTAACGAATCCCTCGCTTCATCTAAATGCGTAAAAGATCCTAGCCGCACTTAAAAACCGAGTACTCTACCATTGAGTTCACCATCATGATTATTATCCACATAGCTAGTTCATGATTTGTAGCGGTTTAGTACTTAGGTCATCATCTCTCTATGATCTACATGTGTTATACACTGCTTGTACACATGCGGTAATTTAATACACATCTAGAAAGAGATGCATCAAAGAACAGACTCGATGGTCGAAGAGGAGAAAAGAATACCAATATCAAGAAGAAATCATCAATCTTATCAACAATTTTCATCACCAGCCTTGACAATTGAATATCAAAGAACAACTTATAGGTCATAGCAATCGTATGGTGATACGGTCGGGATTGCATTATCACAACACACAAGATACACATTTATACAACTAAGCAATTAACATGGTCGCTTTTTGAAATTGCACCATGACAGTTATTTGATATAGCGGTTATTGCATTGGTAAAGAGGAAAAAAGAAATAGGCTTGATTCCTCCATCCAGCGTCTTTATATTGAATCCAAGGAAAGTGGTAAATTGGTAATGATACTATAAACAAAAGTGTCATATACCAGAAAGATATGAACTTTTTACGAAGTGTCGTATACCGTAAAAGAGTTTTAGTCAAACAAAATACATTAAATTTTGGCAAAGAAATCTGGAAGCGTGGCTGAATCTCTTTGAATATATAAAACCTAATCCATAAAAAAAACTCGCTCAAGGTAGAGTCCAAAACATATCAACATAAGCCCATAAAATAGCAAGCGCCACAACTCAATTTTGCGTTTGTGCCATTGTCTGTGCCATGTGCCATGATTACTCAGAAAGGGAAAGAGCACAATGTCTACAATTTATGATATATTTTTTAATTCCATGCTTATTTGATCTTGTAATGTTTGGCAAATTGGCAATGATGATATCCATGATCCAACTTGAGGCGTGATGGAGTAAGTGAAAACTAGAACTTCATTCGGTTAAATAGTTTAGACCTATGGGTAAATCTGTATTATACATTTTAGGAATCTTCATAGTAAGAAAAATGCTCCTTTACTACCTTAAATATATCAGATATCATAAAAATTCTGCATCACAAGCTAAGACAATAATGATGATGCATGCACCAAGTCTTGGTACACACTTAAAAAAATGACCAGAAATCCTAATTAGCTGCAAAGTTTTCTAGACAACAGTGTAGCATAGATTTACGAGTAAATTGAGTATTAGTTAAGTACACAAAATACACTTCAACAGAGCAATGCAAGAGAAGCAAAAAGTATTAGTTAGAACAATCATACAAAAGAAGTACAAAAGAGAATAAAACTCACGTGTTCTTGATGGTCAGCACCTCTTCCATCTGTTTTCCTTTGACCCATTCAGTAGCTGAAAACACAAGGCCAACATTACATCAACTATATCATCATCAAAAAAATTCCCAACAATTCATCAAATTTTTTAGCACATGTCAATCTTTGAATTTTGCTCATGTATTGTTAAGGAGCAGGTTCTCTGATCAAGCAAGCAACATAAGAGACATAATACTAACAATTATTTCCACCCACATACCATACAACAACAAAAACAAGATGTGAACACCATGTGTTACAAAAGAAAGCATGTGTACAAATCTTTTAGTTGGGGGCATGAATACATTACAAGGAGTCAAATGTGGAGGCTAGATGTTCAAAATATTAAAGGTTCATTGTTCTTGGAACCCACCCATCTGAATGCTAGAGAACTTAAACATGGTGTTTGAAAAAGCATTTAGCAGAGCTAGGAGATCAAGAAACCAACGGAACTGACTATGAAGCAGCCAGTATGCAGAAGCACAAAGGTTTTGATACTATGTTATTATAATACACATACTTTACTAATTACTAGTTTCATGGGGATCCTTCTTTTGAGAACCCATGAAATTGTGATAACCTTGAGAACTTGTGCATCATGTGTTATTTCATATGATTTTTTTCATCTAAGACTAGGATTTAGACGTTGATCAACATATATGTGTTTCACAATGTGTTTGTTTCACACGTACTCGTGAACACTTTTGACATGTTTGTGAAACAAAAAGTACTCGTAAAAGAGTTTCACAACCGAATGAATACATATGATACAAATACATCGTGAAACAAATATATGTTAGTCAATACATTAAATACTATCCGTGGACTGGAAAAAAAATCATGTAAAACAAAACATTGAAGTAGAAATTCTCACGGATCTCACAAATTTTGGAGTTCTCAAATGATTAAGCCCCCTAGTTTCATTATTTCATTAATACGGGGAAAATATTTTTCGAGAAGCTTAATTCAGCGATTAGTAAGAAAGCAATATGAGAAACTCCTAGGCTCGGCATACCTAACTAATTGAAGCCATGGGAAAAAGCTTAACGCCTAGACAGCTAAAGTTTAACCAAAACATGTACTGTAAATTTAGGTATGAATTGCGAATTACGAGAACTAGAACACTATAATTCTCACACTGAAGGGATTGTTTAACATCAATAATCTAAATACAAATCTCCTTAATAAAACAGAGCAACGATGTCCAAAAGAAAACTCACCAACAGAAGACGACGCGATGGCAGAGCCACAACCAAACGTCTTAAAGCAAGCATCCGTAATCTTTCCAGTCTCTTCATCAACCTTAATCTGAAGCTTCATAACATCTCCGCAAGCCGGCGCACCCACAAGCCCTGTGCCAACTGTGGGATCGTTCTTGTCAAAAGCTCCGACGTTGCGGGGATTATTGTAATGGTCCACGACCCTCTCATGGTAAAACCTCGGCAGAATCCGAGTAACCGCCGGTGCAGACGACCGTGTCTCAGATAATCCCAACCCTAGAATCCTCTTAGTAGCGTGCTTCAACATTTTCCTGATTATCTCTTCTTGATTGAAAAGGAATTTCAATTCCGATGTGAGATTAGGGTTAAGTTGTGAAGATATGAATATGAATGGACGGAGAAATCTTGCCGAACAGGTGTTGGCGTTAATTTGTGGAGAAAATTTACGTGTCGCAACACCAGACGATAGTCATGATACATTCAGGCCCAAGACCCGTACAAATTTCAAACGAGGAGGCCCAATGTTAAAAATAATGGCCGAACTTTCCGATCCATCCAAATGTTTATCTATACTATACAATAAAGCATTTGACAAAAATTTTTAAAAATCATTTTTTTTGTGTATAGTATTGTTTATTAATGCATATTACTTAAAACTCAAGATTACAAGTAGATTGTGCGTAAGTACAATTTATTAAAGCTTCATATCTGAATTCGTGTAACTAACTGTAGATAAACATAATCAAATACATGATAAACATCTCATTTTAAATATAAAAAATCTAATTTATACTATATTATAAAGCATATAACAAAAACTCTTAAAAACCACTTTTTATGCGTAAAATATTGTTTATTAATGCATATTACTTAAAACTCAAGATTACAAGTAGATTGTGTGTAAGTACAACTTATTAAAGCTCTATATTTGAATTCGTGTAACTAACTGTAGTTAAACATAATCAAATACAGGATAAACATCTCATTTTAAATATAAAAAATCTAATATATAAATATATAATTAGGATAATTATTGAGTTCTAACAAAATATTTGATTATTATCTTTATGAATTATTATATTATTAAACCAAAAATGAATTATTATATTATTAAACTTAAACTAAATTATAATAAAAAAAAATTAAAGAAATTACATAAAAAAATAAAACTTTTAAATAGTTGATTTGATATTAACATTAATATATTTTTTTTTCAAATTTTTATGATATGTTCAAATTTATATTTTATTCAAAAATAAAATCATTATTGTTTTATTAAAAACACATAAAATCGTATTATAACATCGACAGAGACAAATAATAAAACAGAACATTAAAATCGAGATGTGTCTCGCTGCATTGCGTGAGTACTCTTCTAGTATTCATTAATTCCGTTGCGAGTTGCAACGCAATTAATAGATATAAATATTTAGACAACCCGAAAGGCGACTTCCGGAAGCAGGTCTTTTTCGCCTTCCATCTAAGCTCTGCAAACATTATTTTTTGACATTGAGCCTTGTCGTTTGCAATTTGTACGGATGTTAGGCTCTGAACGTGTGTCTTGTCTAATCTTATATGTCTAAATTTATTTTGTTTAATCCCTTTTAATTATATTTACATATCAAACGTTACCTAAAAGAATATCGGACCATCGTTATCTATACTATATAATAAAGTATTTAAATTTTGTTTTTACAAAACTCTTAATGTTAAAAAATTATGTACAAAAAATTAATAATTCATTTAATATTTATAATATTCTAGTTTTACTTCTATCGTGAACAATAAAAATAAAAGTTCGAATAGTTTTCCGAAAGTCATATTACTCTTTACATATAAACGAATCAATATTTAAAAACAATAATATATATATCTCAATTTAATATATATATATATATATATACACACACATATATACTAGAAATATATATATATATATATATATATACACACTAGAAAGGTATTCGCGCAATGCAGCGAGATACGTCTTCATTTTAATGTTTCGTTTATTTTTTTATCTTGATTAATATAATACTACTTATGTGGTTTTGAAAAAAATAATGTTTTTACTTTTGAATAAAAATAAATTTGAAGATTTCATAAAATTGTACATGGATATTAATGTCAAATTAACTATTTAAAAGCTCTTTTTTGTACAATTTCTTTAATTTAATTTTTTTATTATAATTTAATTTAGGTCTAATAGTGAAGTAATTTATTTTTGACTTAACAATATAATTTTTTATAAAGATTACGATTCTGTTAGAACTCAATTATTATTCTAATTATATTTTAGTTTTTTATATTTAAAATGAGATGTTTAATATATATTTGATTATGCTAACCTACAGTTAGTTATACGAATTTAAAAATGGAGCTTTAATAAATTGTACTTATGCACAATTTATTTGTAATCTTAAATTTTAAGTAATATGCATTTACAACTTACTATTACATACATTTGGACTTCATAGACTAACTCATAATCAACAAATACAAGATAAACACCGAGTATTACTACCAATAACTGATAATCAACTCACTTTTTCAAAACCACACAAATAAAATGAAGAAATACAGAAATTACATTGCACTATATTGTACGCATATACTTCTAGTTCTCTATATAAATTAATTGGCTAGGTCTTGGATTTAGCCCATATTGTTAATGTCAGAATCCCATAAAAATTAGTTGAGTTGCACAAACTAATTCAGATATCTATGGTTGTCAACAGAATATACCTTTAGATTAAAAAGCAAACCCAAAATATTATATATACAAATGACCAATATTTAGCTGTATAATTTATTTTACAAGTGAATATTTGCTTCAGCTTAAGAAAATATGTTAAAAACTGAAAAAGAAACTTATATAGGAAATTGAGTCGAGGTGTTTACCCTGCTATTTTGTACCTTTTATAAAAATAATGTTATTTCACGTTTTGTCCTTCTAAAAATGAATTCATAGAGTATTTCCACTTGCAAAGTCTTTGAATTATTTTTGTCAGGCTGTCAAATCGAACGAAAAGTAATCTTATCAACTACAATTCAGTGTTTTAAAGTTTTTCAATGATTTTTTATATGAGGGAGAGACGGACGAATGGACTGGTGAAAAAATCCAAACAGTTTGAAGATGCTCATGTCTTTGTAAAACAATTTTGCAAAAAGCTTTCAAATCCAATATAAAAAAGTCTTGTTTATAAGCTGAAGTAAAAAAATAGGGTAATGTTATATGCACCCCACATAAATCAAAATCATATGATGAAAATGTAAAAAAAAATAGATTTTTACTGTTGCTATGTTTATTACAGTTTTACTATTGAAGATGCTATTAAGTTTTCTTAATTTTGTTTTGTTTATAGAGTATTTTAGGTATTAGGATGTTGTAGGTAAATATGTTTTGAGCAACTTTTAAACCATTTACAGTGTCGTGCCTAGGGGAGGACGGGCTGGGCATATGCCCAGGGCCCATAAAAATTAGGGGCTCAATTTTTTTAGTAGAATGTTAATAGTTACAAATATTATGGTAAAAAAAATAAACACAGATTAATTATTGGCCAAAATAATTTAGAGAAAAGCTTAAGACCGAGAAGTGAGAGGGCCCAAATAATTTAAGTCCTAAATTTATGGCTCATCTCCAAGGTTAACTGTACGCCTCACCAATCTGGAAATCTCGGTTGTTGCTTACGCTCTCCTAAGGACCTAATCGAGTAATCGATCGACTCTTCGTCTCTTCCAATCTTCTAGAAATCGAGAACTCACGCACACGCTCTCACCTCTCCAATTAATAGGATTTTAGTTCATACGACCACTTTCGAAGTAACAGAAAGAAAAGCAACGACTACATGTAAACATAGTATCTATTTAGATTCGCTTTATTTCTTCATGTTAAAAAAAACAAGATTGTTTAGAGCTATTTATGTACCTGCAAATGATTTGACCGACCCTGCCCATTTGTAAAATAAAAAACCAAATTTCATTCTCCCCCGACTCGGTCCAAACTCTGTATGTTCTTCTTCTCTTACTCGGCTACTCCGTTCCGATTTCAAGTTTTCAAAGACGTTGTTTGACGTTTCATTTCCTTAACGGTAATTTACAATCAAATCACGAAGAGACATGAAGAATCTGATGCAGAGGCCTCCTTCTATCCTCCAAAGTCTACTCATACCCGTTAATGGGGGTTTAGGTTAGGATATATGTCATTATTTATACGATTTTTTTATCATTATTTAACTTATTGTGTTGGATGTTGATTGTTGTCTGTTGAAACTTGAAACAAGCAAATTGCAAAAAGTTTTTGATTTCTCTTAATCTCTTTTCATCAGCAACTTCTATTGTTCATTGGTTGTTCCACGCTTCTGAGTTTTGGACTTCAAGAATCAAAACTGTGATTTATGTAAGTAATGATTTTTTAGCTTTTTAATTTATCAAAATAGTCCAATTTATCATTTTTTTTTTTTGTGTTTTTAGAGTTTCCCCGAATTTGCAATTCATTGGTCTTAGACTTTTACTCTTGAGGCTTTTTTGGAAGAACAAACTGCATATATATTGTTAGCATCAAATTGATCCTAATAATTATCTCAAAAGGTTTTATTAAGCAATCGGGGCTAAGAATGGAACATCTGAAGATGTTGTTGTGCCAAAACGTCTAAGTCTGGAAGAAGACCAGCCGCTGTGCTAAAACGACCAAGTATGGACGACCAGAGCCTC
>NC_037530.1:33702751-33704114 GCF_001531365.2 Cynara cardunculus var. scolymus
AGATACATCTCATGAGAGTCGATTAGGGTTCTTGAGAGTTTGTAATTTCCAATTCAATAAAGAAAGCGCCGTCGATTTCTATTTCATCTTCTACAAATTTCTCTTGAATTCATTATTAAATTGTTCTATTGTTAGATCTGGGTTTTAACAAGTGGTATCAGAGCCAAATCGATTAATTTCTATCGATACGATCTTTCTGGCAGTAGATTCAATTTTATTGAAAGATACTCTCATGAACTGCTTCTTGTTCGACTGCAGTTTGGTCCTAAAAACTCTGATTTCATCATATGTTTAAACGTTTAATCAAATTCCTTTTTAAGGGATTTGTTCTTGGATGATTTCGAACCTATTTTGATCTTGAATCTTTAGGTCTATAGAGTTTCATGGAGTCAGTCGACTTATTGAACCTTGATTTTGTCAAATCTACGCGTAGGCGTTTTAGCAAGAGTTCATGGTACTCACAGCCTAAGGCAATTGGCGTTTTATTTGCCAAACATATATTTATCGCCAATATCTTGAGTATTCTTTCATCTTCTCTCATTGTGGATTTGAATCTATAATAGCTTAMAGTTTTTCTTTGCCTGTAATCACTAATCCTACATGTTTATGGCAATTTCCTTCATGTTTTGCCCTTAACAGCAATTCTGTCAATTTTCTTTGAATTGACCTGCTGTTCCTTGAAGTCATAAAGCTTAAACGTTAAATCTTYTCTCTTCTCAATAACAATGGTGTTTGCTTCGGTTATTCAAGTTTTCTTCAATTGAATCAAGCTCTAAAGCTGAATTCCTACTCAACTTGCGGTTCAATGAAAGTTTCTTTGTTATAAGACTGTTTGCATTGTTTTGTCAAGTAATTCACACATTTATCTATCCCTTTTTGGATGAATTTGCTACTTTTGGGGTGAGTKGCTATTCTGTGCTTCAAAGAATGTGCTGGATTGTGGGCAGATTAAAGCTGCATCTTGTGCAATCAGTGGTGCTGCATTCACATTGAATCTGACTTGATCTAAGAGTTGAAAATAAAGAACAAAGAGCTACATTCAGGGGGGAGCTTGAATTTTCATCCATACCAAGCATACTAAAGCTTTAATCAAGAAAGCAGAGGGGAGAGACCTGAAGACTTCATGAAGATGCTTGCTTCATAAAACTTGGGGGGAGATTGTTAGCATCAAATTGATCCTAATAATTATCTCAAAAAGTTTTATTAAGCAATCGGGGCTAAGAATGGAACATCTGAAGAAGTTGTTGTGCCAAAACGTCTAAGTCTGAAAGAAGACCAGCCGCTGTGCTAAAACGACCAAGTATGGACGACCAGAGCCTCTGTAAGAAGAACCAGAGCCTCTGGAAGAAGAACCAGAGCCTCT
>NC_037530.1:33704234-33705843 GCF_001531365.2 Cynara cardunculus var. scolymus
AGATACATCTCATGAGAGTCGATTAGGGTTCTTGAGAGTTTGTAATTTCCAATTCAATAAAGAAAGCGCCGTCGATTTCTATTTCATCTTCTTCTTCTTCTAAAAATTTCTCTTGAATTCCTTATTAAATTGTTCTATTGTTAGATCTGAGTTTTAACATATATTCCAAGACTAATAGCTAACTTTGTCTATTTTTTTAAATCTACATACTACAGTCTACAAATCAAGGAATACCGGAGTTAACTTATTCGATTTCGATACATATTCCAAGACTCAGGTGCTTCTGTTCTTATTTAGTTTGAGTTTGTTAATTGTTTAAGCAAGATGCCTAAAAAACATTTGTCTGGACGTGAGAAAAGGAAAAAAAATTTGGTTGAGCAATTAGTACAATCACAAAAAGGAGTCATGGACAAATTTGTTAAAGGCGTAGCCGCGTAGGCAGATCTAATGAAAATTTAGATGAACATAATGTTGAGCTTGAGCACCCAAATGTTGAACATAATGTTGAGCACTCAAATGTTGAATTTAATGTTGAGCATCCACATGTTGAACAATATACCCTATTTTTTGATATTTATGATCCTAGTAATTGAGATAATCTTGACAATAAATCAAGAGATATTTTAGTTGAAAAGAGGCCTATTAGAGAATTTAATATAGTGTTTCCTTTAGATAGCACGTCTAGGCATTTTTCCTATTCTTATTATGATAAAAAAGTTAAGTAATGGTGAGTTTAGTGACCAAAAATGGCTAGTTTATTCAGAACATGTGGACAAAGTGTATTGTTTTTGTTGCAAGTTGTTCAAGTCTAGGAACTATAAAAATGCAATAGCTAATGATGGATTTAGAGATTGGAAGCATATTGGTGAAAGACTCAAGGAACATGAAAATAGTATCGAGCATATAAGTAATATGTTATCTTGGAATGAATTGAGAATAAGGCTAAATACAAGCCAAACGATTGATAAAGATTTACAACAAGAAGTTTTAAAAGAGAAAGAACGTTGGAGCCAAGTTTTAGTAAGAATAATTGCCGTTGTGAAATGTCTTGCCAAATATTCTTTGCCTTTTAGAGGATCTAATGAGAAGTTATATCAATATGATAATGGTAATTTTTTGGGATTAATTGAAATGATTGGAGAATTTGAATCATGACATTCGTTATCATTATCGTGGTTCTAAAATTCAAAATGAGTTGATTTCTCTTTTGGCTCATAGTGTTAAGAATTCTATCATAAAAATTATCAAAGAGGCTAAATATTTTTTTGTAATTTTTGACTGTACACCGGATGTGAGTCATCAAAAGCAAATGAGTTTAATCATAAGATGTGTGAATATGTCTGGTAATAAAATAAAAATAAAAGAGTATTTTTTAAGATTTTTAAAGGTTGATGATACATCTAGTTTAGGATTGTTCAATGACTTATTAGATGTACTTAAATCTCTTGATCTTAGTGTCGATGATGTAAGAGGTCAAGGCTATGACAATGGTTCTAATATGAAGGGAAAACACCAAGGGATACAAAATCGTTTACTTGAAATTAATCCAAAAGCTTTGTATATGCCATCACTACTAAAAAAAAGGGCATCACCGACGGATTTTTCTGGC
>NC_037530.1:33708333-33719010 GCF_001531365.2 Cynara cardunculus var. scolymus
GTCGGAAATCCGTCGGAAAGTTGTTTTTCCGACGGATTTCCGACGGATTTTGCCGTCGGAAAAACCCGATTTTTTAGTAGTGCATGAGCTTGTCATAGCTTAATCTTACTCTTAGTGATATAGCTCATTCTTGTGTTAAAGTCGTTTCGTTTTTTTGGAATTGTGCAACACATATACACATTATTTTCTAGTTCTACAAAAAGATGGAAGGTGTAACTTGATAATATTTCAAACATGACTGTAAAATCTTTATGCAATACACGTTGGAAAAGTAGAATAAGAAGTGTGAAAGCCGTTAGATTTCAAGCTCCTCAAATAAAATCAGCTTTACTTGAATCATCAAAAGCTTTTGTGATGATGCCAAGTCGAAAAGTGAAGCGGAAAGTTTGGTAAATGCAATTAAAAATAAATTTAAAATAATGATTTGGATATTATTATTGATTAATTAAAACTTTTAAAATTTCCCATTCTTATTTAATTACTCAAAACTTACCAATAAATTACTTAATTATTTTTGACACGTATGTAAAGTGAATTAGATGTCCGAATGATTTGGATATTATTATTGATAATTTTGAATCGAAGAATTCTCGAAGAAGTTGTTTTCTATGAATTTTTTTTATTAACCTGGATATCCAACCCGTTATGCGAGCTGACTAATCCAAAGCGACCACTTGCTTTGCAGATAGCCTAGAGTCACCGCATTTGAACCTCCGTGGCCACAGGAGAGATTTTATTCCTCCTTGGATTTGAACGTGTGACCTCCTGGTACTTTTGATCTTTGGAGCAAGCTCAAACCAATCAGGACACATAAGTTAATAGCCTTATCGTTTAATCCATACTGATCATGTTTTATACAGTTGTAAAAATATATATTGAAATTATGTTAGATGATTTTGACATATGAAAAACTTATTAGTTTGTCTTTTATTGTAGGTCTACTATCCTTTCACTTCCTCACTCAATAATGAACAACATGTTTTCCATTAGTGTCTTATCTTCTTTGAGCCTTTGATGTCTTTTCTTTATGTTCATTCTATCTTCATATAACTCTTCTTTTGGGTCATTTGTTTTGAATTTCATTCTTGTCTCCTTAGATGCCTACTCTACATAAAGAGAAATGGAATATACCTTTTTAGGATACATTTGCTCATGATCATGTTTCTATCGTTTTATACTGATTAACATGATCCATCGTCCGGTTTTGTTATGTTTCAAGTCATGGTTTTGATCGACTGATATCCCATTTCAATTTAAAGCCGAATGATATGCTAAAAAGCTTTGCATATGCAATGTCATTGGTCATCTTGATGTTACGACTCTTGAAAGCAACATGATCAAGTGGCTCAATAAGACAAACCCACTGAGAAAACGCCCACTCAATTCTTTTTTATTTTGTTGGTCATGTATTTATCGTTTCACACAATCGGGATACTAAACAACTGAACATTGGTTGAAATTTCTTCAATTAATGTGTTTTTTTTCTCTTAAAAATCAATGGCATTAAAGGTAGTCGCATGCTTTACTTTACAACTCATTTTTCACTTGAACTATAAAACAAGACGAACGATCATCTCCGTCGTATTTCCCCTAATTTGCTAAAAGCAAACACGTACTGTCAAATCGCGAATATGAATTCTCTAAAAACGTTTGTTTTGCAATAACTTTTTCTTGAAATAATTTAATCATACTTGGGTGTTTTTGAATATGATTATATGCTATCTATTAGCATAATTTGAGCTTTGATATGTTATTATCATCTGATTGTAATAAGAGTGGCAAAATAGGAATTGAGTATATTTTGTAATAAGAGTGGCATAACCAATTTCTGGAAATGATGATATTTTGATCATGGGTTATTGTTATCGCATCTTTATGTTGAGATTGATTTTGTCGCATGTGTCTGATGCGATGAAATTGAGATTTGATTTGAAGCGTTATTTTATGCATCCTTGAGGTGCGACAAAGGGAAGTTGTTGCATCTGTATGATGCGAGGAGTTGTGTTTGTCGCATCCTTGGGGTGCGACAAGTGTGTTTGTCACATCCTTGAGGTGCAATGATTGGATTTATCGTATCTGTTGGATGCAATAAATTGAGGTGATCACATCTATTGGATACGACAAAGTATGTTATCGCATCTGTTGGATGCGAAAAAAGAGGTTTGATACAATAAATGTTATTTATGTATTATCTTGTTAAAGATTGGCTTTTCAAAAAGCATTTTGGTGATTTTCACCCTGTAATGGCAATCAAGAGGATTACTCACTATATCTTATGATCTAACTCTCGTTTTGTTTTAAAAAATATACATTATGGGTCGGGCACATGTGTAAGGTAAAGGAAAGAGAAAGATGTGAAGAAAATTGTTAATACTTGATATGCATGGATTTTGGGACGTTGAATATATGTATGTACTTGAGAAGTTGCATATATACAAGTCATGCAAATGTGAGCAAAAAGTTTGTAGCAATTTTCGCATGTAACAATTTGTGTACATCTGGGACCAATGTGTATATTGGTATTTCATATTATATGGAATATATGTGAATTTTATGCAAATGGGAGATAAAATATTACAATATATTTACAGAAAAAGTACCTTTATTAACATAAGATACTAACCATAATATTTTAAATCATGTTTTTTTATTAACCAGGATATCCAACCTGCTATGCAAGCCGACTAATCCCAAGACGACTAACCCAGAGTCACCGCATTTGAACCTGCGTGGTCACAAGGGGATTTTTATTAATTCTTTGGATTCGAACCTGGTACCTTCAGACACTTTTGACATTTGGAGTCCAAACTTAAACTAATTGGACACCACCCTTGTGGTTTTTAAGTCATATTTTATTGCAAAGTCAAAAATAAATTAAAGAAACCAAACTTTTTTTTTACATCATTAACTCTTTTTTCAGTTGATTCGGTTTGATTTATAAATAGTTCATTATAAATGTATGTACGATTATTCTTATTTGGCAGACTGCAATTACCACAGTTTTTAATAATTTAACACATTCTTTGTTGTTACTGTGGGCTCGTGAAACACGACGTATGTAAAATTAGCTACTTTAGGGTTCATTGCATCATAGAGGTTGAAATAGCCCATCATATTTATTTCTTAAAGTAGAAACTGCGGCCCCTCCATAAATCAACTCATCATAAAATAATTATCAAATTTATAAAAATATTAGTCGTCTTATCTCTTTCAATATATATATATAGTAGGTTGATTATTATATACAATCTTTGACATTTGTGCAAAAATACAATCCAGTCTCAACCGTCCATTTCATTTGATTAATATGTTATTTCATAGAAGTTTTAATTGTTTCCTAATATAAAGTATTGATCATAATTAATGAACAATATTCATCTTCCATAAATATTCACATTATAATAAATGAACTCTCATCATTTTCATAAATATCTTAATTTATTGGGTTGCATTGGTTGTATAAATGCAACATGTTGTATTTGAAACAAACTATATATATCTATATAGGGGTTGGTTCAAATGCTAACCGAGATTATCGTGTTAACTTTGTTAACTGATCTTGGCCATTAATTTGAATAATAAACGGTTGTGATTTAATGATATTTAAAAATTAATTATTAAACTAATATTTTCAATTAACATATGTGAACAAAATATCAAAGGGTATTTAGGTAAAAGGTAATCTATCTTTGATACACGAGTTGTCAGACATATGAACAACTTGTGTATATCCTCAAAACACATCAAACAAAAAAGATTAGACATATGAACAATATGTGAACCGTATGAACATCTTCTGTATATTCAGGAGCCAACTTTGTTGTATGTACATGAACATCTACGAAGCTTGTATTCACATGAATTACAGATACTGTTCATATTCATGTGATGTGATTGTGCCTATGTATCAATATGAACATCTATTACCTTTGATATGTATTCATTTTAACGAATTCAAATGTCATACCAATCACTTACCGATAGGAACGCTTTGATCATTTTCTTCATTATCGGAATTCGATTTGCGAATGTAGTCGTAGATGATTTTGTCATTTTAATTGTTGTCAATCTGTTTTACAATAGGATTATCCATATTACTCGGACGATACAAAAATCTTTTACACTTACGAAAACAATATCATTATATGTAGAACATCATTTGTAAACTATGATCATGAATACGTATGAAAATAAAATTCAATATTACATCATGATCATTTAGTGAGATCTTTAAGATTTGTAACTCCCAATTAATTATTAGGGAGTTACATAAATCTCAAATTACTTAATTACCCTTGTATTTAATATATGAGTTACATTTGAACATAAATAAAAGATAGAATATGATTGGTAAGCTTGGTTAGTATAGTTAACACAAATTTCTTAGTTAGTATTTGAACCAAGCTATATATATATATATATAGAGAGAGAGAGAGAGAGAGAGAGAGAGAGGTTGGTTATTATACAACATTTGACATTTATGCAACCAATACAACCCAATCTCAATCGTCTATTTCATTTGATTAATATGTGATTTAATAAAAGTTTTTATTGTTTCCTAATATAAAGTATCGATCATAATTAATAAACCATATTCATCTTCCATAAATATTCAAGTCATAATAAATGAACTCTCATCATTTCCATAAATATCTCAATATATTGGGTTGCATTGGTTGTACAAATGCGATGAGTTGTATTTGAAACAAACTATATATATATGGAGGTGAGTTATTATACAACCATTTACATTTGTACAACTAATACAACTTCATCTCAACTATCCATTTAATTTGATGAATATGTAATTTCATAAAAGTTTTGACTGTTTCATAATATAAAGTATTGATCATAATTAATGAACCGTATTTATCTTCCATAAATATTTAAATAATAATAAACTCTCATTATTTTCATAAATATTTCAATTTATTAGGTTGTATTGGTTGTACAAATGCGATGACTTGCATTTGAAGCAAACTCACACACACGCACACACACACACACACACTCTCTCTCTCTCTCTCTCTCTCTATATATATATATATATATATATATAGAGAGAGAGAGAGAGTTTGTTTCAAATACAACATGTTGCATTTGTACAACCAATGTAACCCAATAAATTGAGGTATTTATGAAAATGCTGAGAGTTCATTTAATATGATTTAAATATTTATGGAAGATGAATATGGTTTATTAATTATGATCAATACTTTATATTAGGAAATAATCAAAATTTCTATGAAATCATATATTAATCAAATGAAATGAACGATTGAGATTAGGTTGTATTGGTTGCACAAATGTCATAGGTTGTATAATAACCAACCTCTCTCTCTCTCTCTCTCTCTATATATATATATATATATATATATATATATCATGTTATTTTAAATCGTTGAAATGAAAATTCTATTGGGATGGGTTTGTACATGTGAAAACAAAGACAAAAACATTTGAGCAAATATGTTATGCCAATATGAGATATAAAAATAAATTGTTTTAAATTTCTAACAATTATGTTATATATATATATACACACACGAGAACTTCTATCTTAAGGTTTTGTTTCACATGATTTTTTTTATGTCTAACTATAGTATTCAATATATTGATTAATATATATTTTATGTCTAACTATAGTAATTCATCTTTCTAAAATATCTACCCTCTAACTACAATCATCCCACTATTTGTTCAAATACATCAATTCTTTGAAGTGAGAAGGTCAGGGGTACTAAGCAAGGATAACACCTAATAAAGGCATGCCTATTTCACAATTAGAATACTCACGAGCTATAGGTTGCTTGATGTACGCCATGACAAGCACCCAACCTGATATTGCTTATGCCCTTGGAAGGTTGAGTCAGTATACTAGTATTCCTAGTGCTCAACATTAGCAAGCAATTCAACGAGTATGAAGTATTTAAAAGGAACCATGGATTATGGTTTGCATTATCAAGGATATCCTTCGGTGTTGGAAGGATATTCGGACGCAAATTGGATATCCGTTGTAGAGGATCATTCTTCTACAAGCGGTCGTGTATTTTTGCTCAGTGGAGGTTCCATTTCATGGGCATCCAAGAAGCGAACTTGCATCACAAATGGCCGGTAAAGAAGTAGAATGGCTAAGAAACTTAATTTATGAGATTTCATTGTGGTCAAAGCCGATTGCACCGACTTCTATCCATTGCGATAGTGCGACCACTTTGGCTAAGGCTTATAGCCAATCTTATAATGGCAAATCTAGACACTTGGGTGTTAGACATAGCATGATTAAATAATTAATCATGAATGGTGTGATCTCGATGGAGTTTGTAATGTCCCAACATAATTTAGCGAACCATCTTACGAAGAGCTTGGCCCGGGACTTAGTACACAAGTCGGTGATTGAGATGGGTTTAAAGTCTACTTAAATCCTTAATGGTGAGACACCCAATTCCCCTCTGATATGACATTAGAGGCTGAATTCAATGTGGAAAGCTCACATTTTTGAATTTGGAACACATGTTTGATTTCATCCCAGGTTAAAGTGTTCGATCCTGTAGTTGAAAGGTTGAATTTATTCTTAATAATTCCTTTGATAAAATGTAAGCAGGTACATAAATAAAGGAAGTACCTATGTGATTGTGAAATGTAGTCGCAATTCAACAGGGTTGGGGACTTGACCTTTTATACAATCATGAGAGGATTATGACACATTTTATAATAGTGTCATTTTATTTTTCTTGAAGAGTATTGTAAACTTGTATGTATTTTATCTTCAAGTATTTAAATGGTTTGATGGGTTCAATCCATAGGACACCTTGAGTCCCGAATATTTGAAATGTGTAAAATACTAACATGGAAATTCAATCGATTCGATATTTTCATTTATGTGCAAGTTTGGTTTGTTCAATTTTAAAGTGTTATTTCATAGGTTACACTAAAATTGGGGGAGGATTGTTGGTGATTTTAGTGTCACCAGGCCATTTAAGTGTAATTGGAAGTAATATCGAGCTCTAAGAGGGTTTTATACTGAGTTCTAATACAAGTCAGGAGGTGTGGAGTGCACACTTGTTATAAAACGAGTATGACCCTGGTGGGAGTTAAGGGGCCGCACCCCTTTGCATTGTAGTGAAAATTGATCATAAGGACCAGAGGGTCTCTGGTCGTTCAGAGGGGCTCTGCCATCCTTGCCTTTGGTTGTTAAGGACAGCCTTGAGTCTTGTTGTTAAGGACCAGAGGCTCTGGTTGGTAAGAGCGGAAGATCTGGTTCCTTGTCTCTGGTTATTAAGGAGAAGAGGGGCTTTAGTCGAACTTGCCTCTGGTTGTTAATACTAGAGGCTCTGGTTCCTTGTTTATGATTGCTAAGACTTGCATCTGGTTGGTAAGACTAGAGGGGTTTTGGTTCCTGCTTATGATTGCTAAGACTTGCCTCTGGTTGTGAAGACCAGAGTCTTTGGTTGGTAAGACCAGAGGGGCTCTGGTCGGTCTTGTCTCTAGCTTCATATATGGAACGGTTAGAAAAGTTTTGTAATAATCCATTACCATTAATGAACAGTTTTGTAATTGTCCATTATTTTTAATATGCAGTTTTATAACTGTCCATTATTCCTAAAATTGAGCCATGATTATCATTTCAGTTAACTTCTATGAGCATATTTCCTTTTATATGTTTTAGAATGAGGTTTTTGAACAATCCTTGAATACTATCCAACTAGTTTGCTCTCGTTTTTCTGCCTAAAAACAAAAATGCTCTCTTGAGTCTTATCCTATATTAAATTTCGTGTAACCCAAGCATAGAGTCGAAATATCAATTCAAAAAGTAATTTGTTACACGATTTTTAAATAATCCAGTTCTTGATCGACCAAACCCTTTTCCGGTTCTATACTTAACATTTAAAAATGTAGATAAGTTATCCACTCACAACTTGATAATAGATAAAGATGCTATGAATTTTACCGACTTAAAGCAAGCCAATGAAATGATCGGTAGAGGGTTTGTGGTACCTAACACACGATTAGAAAATAGATTTATTTATAATTTTAAAAAACATAATATTTATATCATATGTTCTTTGTTAAGATATTTAATTACGTATTAGATATTTAAAAAACTCAAAATCATAAAAAGTAAAATAAATTATCCATATTATATTATAAATATTTGACAAAAAAATTTAAAAACCATTTTTTATGCATAAAGTACTGTTTATTGATGTATATTACTTAAGATTCAAGATTACAAGTAAATTGTGCGTAAGTACAACTTATTAAAGTTTCATGTTTAAATTTGTGTACTAACTGCAAATAAACATAATCAAATAGAGGATAAAAATCTAATTTTAAATATAAAAGATCTAAAATATAATTAGGATAATCATTATATTAAAACTTCTCAGACTTGCCTCTGGTTGTGAAGACCAGAGTCTTTGGTTGGTAAGACCAGAGGGGCTCTGGTCGGTCTTGTCTCTGGCTTCATATATGGAACGGTTAGAAAAGTTTTGTAATTATCCATTAATGAGCAGTTTTAAATATAAAGTTTCATGTCCCAATAGACGTTGTAATAAGTTTATATGACGTTTTTTGACGTCGTAATAAATTTTTTAGGACACTTTTAATATAAAGTGTATCGTTAACAATTTTATACGACACTATTTGAAAAATTATCCTATAAAAACAAATGTCCTATAAAAAATTGAGTTTATATGACATTTTCTCAAAAGTGTCCTACAAAGTTGCTAATGCGACACTTTATATTAAAAATGTTTTAAAAAACTTGTTAAGACGTCCAAAAAGCATTATATAAACTTATTACAACATATTTAGATATGACGCTTTATTTTTTGGTTTTATAAAGCGGCCTATTGTGACGCTTAAAAATTGGGGGTGTCTTATAAACCCAATTTTGTTGTAATGAAACAAGTAATTACATTGATAATTAAGATGCTAAATTTTAATATAATTTAAGAATAAAATGGTTGCAATGTATTTGGATATACAATGTATGTAGAAACCAAAGGTTGGTGACAAAAGCATGCGATATTAATATTACTAATTAGGTACAAGTTTATATATTAAAATTATCCACATCTACCGACATTTATATCACCATTAATTAATTAATTAATTAATTTTTTTATTGGGTCTCATATATCAAACAGTGGATGCTATGAGAGTTGACTAATAAATATCGGCAAGAGTAGATATTATATTTTACATCCTTTTAATAGTTTATGTTGTTTTAACACTTTAATAACCATTTATATGCAGTGTTTTTGTATATATTTAAATAAAGTGTAGTTTGTCTGGTGTGTACATATGAAAATTAGGAAACGTCTTCAATTACTTATAGAGAGATGTATATCGTACAAATGAATGGTCATTAAGGTGTTTCACATTTTTTTGAAAGTTTTCCTCTAAACCTCTCTCTCTCTCTCTCTTTCTCTCTCACACACACAGAGTAAGCATACACATATTGGATTGGGTGAGAAATGTAAGTTATAGTGAGAAGCGTAAGAAGAGATCTCCACTCTTGGATCAATTCTAATTGAATGTTAACATTAATGAAGTGCAGTAGATCAATTCTTTTCTAAAGCACAATTCATGGGTGGGGGCATGAGATTAAAAGTAATCAATGGTTCGGATCTCTTATTACGCTTCTCACTATAACTTTTCTTCTCGCATGATCCTTCGCCTATATATACATACATATATATAGAGTGAGTTCAAACGAAAACACTATGATTTAACAAAAACGTAAAAAATACTCTTTTACTATAGTTCTCCACTTGTGATACATATGATACTAAATTAGAGACATAGATGACCTTGGCACAACCTAAGTCGCGGGCTCTCCCACACACCCTCAGGTCCCCAAATGTATATTATCACGTGTGATACAAAAAAAATCGTATTTTTATAACGTGGTGGTGTTCTCGTTTGAACCTTCACCCCCCCCCCTCTCTCTCTCTCTATATATATATATATATGTGTGTGTGTGTGTGATTGGGTTCTTGTGAGAACTTAAGTCATGGTGGGAAGGGTAAAAAGAGATCTTCCCCTTGGATCAATCATAATTGAAGATCGACACTAATGCAGTGCACTGGATCAACTCATGTGATAAACACAATTCATGGGACATGGTGAGATTGAAAGTGATCTAGGGTCTAAATCGTTTTTTACATTTCTCATTTTAACTCTTATTCTCACACGATTCTTCGTATGTGTGTGTATGTATGTATGTATGTATGTATGTATGTATGTATGTATGTATGTATGTATGTATGTATGTATGTATGTATGTATGTATGTATGTATGTATGTAGGGGAAAGATGAACTGCAAACAAAGTCATTTTTGTAAATCGTGCAAACAGTCGACTTCATTGTTTAATTTAATGAAATTGTTAAATATGAAGAAATTATTTTATATATTTTTGTTTATATGTAAAATTGAAATTGTTTAATATATATATCATTTTGATGAAATTTGTTTTCTAAAATTGATAAAATGAAGATGCTAATATCCATAATTAATGTCTTCACAATAAAAAATTATTAGTCAATCCTCATAATTAAAAAGGTGAAAAAAGAAAAGAAATTGATGATCGGTTGAATGAGGTTTGCACGATTTGTACAAATGGTTTGGTTTACATTTGATCCCTCCCATATATATATATATATATATATAT
>NC_037530.1:33720300-33727826 GCF_001531365.2 Cynara cardunculus var. scolymus
CATATATATATATATATATATATATATATTAGTATACATTTAATTTTTTATTTTGATAAAAAAAAAGTAAACAAAGAATAACATTTGAAGAAATTTCCAAAAAGTAATAATAAATAATAATAATAATGAAGTTATTTTAAAACCAACTTCAAATACACATTTATAGTGAATTACTTTCTTGTCCATGTGGTACAAATGTTCTTCATTTTGAGAATTTGATGTGTGTAAATATGTGATTTATTTTGAAAATTTGATGTATGTAGATATGTGATTTATTTTGAGAATGTATAAACACGAGTCTTATTACTATACACATTGTGTTATATGTGATGCATCGTTGGTTCACTCAATAAGAGTAGGTTGTCATACGATTGTGATGGTTCACATGAGAGTAGACAAATAGGTTTTCTGAGCTTTATATACCGTAAGTGTGGTGGGTCTTGTTGGGTGTAAACACGTCATAAGAGCCGACTAGTGGTTTGTCAAGTTGATAAATTTACCGTAATAAACCACAAGAGTTGTGGAGTAGTGGTTGAGATCCTGGGGATGTGGTGGAAGATCTCATCTACCTAGGGTTTGATTCCATACATACACAACAATTATAGCCACTTAGTTCATCATGGTTGATTTCTTGCAGTCATAATTTTTTGGGATTAGTCCAGGCATAACCTGAGATAACCTTCCAAAAAATAAATAACGTAAGAGCAAGATTGAGTCTTGTCGGGTGCTAGAAGTAATTGTAAGAGCACGAGGGTCATGCCAAGTAGTTCACAACAATTGTGCGTAGTAAAAAGTTAATCTAAACTGTGAAGCATTTGAAAGTATTTTCAGCATGATACTTAAGTGATTGACATCAATATTTTATAAAACCATGACTCTCATAGGCCTTAGACGTATCCAAACTCTTTAAACACTTTCGCAATCCAAGCCAGTGCCTAACTGGAAAGAAAAGTACAAGAAAGAGAGAACACACGAGGATCAACATGCGAAAAAGATAAAGTGCAGATCACGCGCTAAACTTTTTGTTTGTCGGCACTTTAAGAATTGGTTGTTATCTAAGTGATATCATAAAGATATTATTTCCACTGCGATGCAAGGGTTTGACCTTGGGATAATATTTATGTATACTCTACTATTTGAAATTTTGTGATATTACGAAGGGAAAGGGAACTATGTAATCCCTTCAATTGAAGCTTAACTTAATCATGTTATTAAAATGAAATTGTATCCATCCGATACTTGTATTATACTTCAATATTGTTGATATAACAAACAACAATATCAGATGTCCAAAATTGTCTACGTATTTCAGATTGTTCAATGTTTATTCAGTTGTTTAAGTCTTTTATTACAAACAATATTAGATGCTTATGATTTCAATTCAGTATTCCTTGATGAGCAGTTAATTCCACAACCTATACATACAAACTTACTTGGTGACGTAATTCTCAAGGGGCTTATTTTGCCATTTCACAATACTCTCAATGTCTTTGGTAGGGCTGTAAACGAACCAAACGAATACGAACGGAGGCTTGTTCATGTTCGTTCGTTTAACTTAACTGAACAAACGAACGAACACGAACGGTAAACGAACGAAAATCTTTGTGTTCGTGTTCGTTCGTTAAGAAATCAGGTGTTGTGATAATTGGATCTTGGTTATCACTCAAGGTAATTAATACCTCATTATCTGTTTAAATGATTACGTGATAGCATGATAAATTTGGTTTATTTGATCATGCTAGTGTATGGAAATTATCTGCATGATATAGATGCATGTAAGTGATTATGTGTATATGTAGAAATTATATCTATATACATATATATATATATATATATACATGCATGTTATATGAGTGCATGGTATGTGTGTGTATGCATGTAGCCGACCTTCCTGTTTTGGAAAGGTATAAAAGGAGGGTTCAACCTCCATTTGTATTTCCGGCTGCTAATTGTGAGAAGCATTTGTGCGATTTAAGTTGATCGGATTTCAAGTATCTGATTTCAAGAAGGTTGTTTTCAAAAGGTTTGATAAGGTGAGTGATTTCTAAATCTTTTTGCATAAAACTTGTTACTGGTTTTATTTGAATGTTATTTATTATTGGAAGAAATCAGTTAATTGCTTAAGGGTTTTATCCGGACAAAGGCTGACCGGATTAAGTTTAAATCGGACAAGGGTTGGGCGATTAAGCCCTAAACCGATCAAGCGTTAAGCGGTTTAGTTTTAAATCGGTCAAGCTTTGAACGATGTATTGTCCGGACTTTTTATCCGAACAAAAGATGGAATTTATTTCTAAGTGCGAAATCGGACAAGCCTTGGGCGATGAGTTGTCCGGATTTGGTAAACCGGCTAAGACTTGACCGGAGATGAAGTCCGACCAAGTCTATGTTGACCGAATTTATATTATGTCTTGTGTTTGATTAATAAAAATTGTTATTTTATCATAAAATGGAGATTTGATATAAATAATTTTGGATTGATAATAATTTCAATGGCTGCGGTCTATTTGGAATTATTTTTGTGAAATATTTTGATAAGGAAATAAGGGTGACATATCAAGGAGAGGTGTACCATGGGATAAGGGTAGCATATCAAGAAGACGTGTACCATGGGATAAGGGTGACCTATGAAGGAGATGTGTACATTTGATATAAGGGTGGCATTTGTATGTGTGTTGTATAATATAACTGTAACATCCCAAAATTTCAAATACTTAAATATATCAAAACTAGTATCCCAAGATCAAACACTTACATTGYAGMGGAAATAAAATTTCTAATCTTACAATTTATATCACCATCTAAACTTACAATCTTGACGAACATACTTTGTTCGATATAACAATGTTTTGATCTGCACATGTTCTTCTTTGATGCTAATCCTTATTTCTCTCTTTATCCAACTTTTCTTTCCAGTCTAATAGCCGCCTGGGTGAAAAAGTTTTAAAAGAATTTTGGGTGAGCCTTAGGCCCAGTGAATCCACGGTTTTCATGCATGAACAACAACTTTTATAATAAACAATTTTCACGAAGCTTCATAAATTAGCATGCCTTGATGAAAATAATATTTTTCACAAAGTAAAGATATTATAATGCGTGTATAAATCACAAAGCAACGGCGTCATGGGACATGTCTACCTCACACAGCATTACCTGGCGAACTCACACAGCATGTCCGCACTTACAACTTAGACAAGCTCACAAAGCATGCTCGTCTTTACAAAGTTATACCGTAGTATATTCCCGTTGACACACAAGTACTCAAATTACGTATTATAAAAATATCGAATTTTTCACGCATATATAACATATCAAAAATCTCGAGAAACTTCAAACAACTTATGGTTAATAAGACATGCAACCATTTTAAAAATAAATCACGTGTAACTCACCATACAGGTCATAACTCCAAACCGTTCCTCGAAGTTCCTTATGTTCTAAAAAAACACGCATCAAACTTGTTGCACTTCATCAAATTATCCTCATCTTTCACCTCTCTTATACGAGGTTCTTGCCCCGAGAATTTTGTCATCTCTATGCTTGAGACCTCCCCATATATATACTAAGTTATCGGCGGTTTCACGGAATATGAAACGATAAGCCATAATAAATGGTCGTAKGTTTCATGACCATTGAGTTTCCCGTCATTAAATTGCATTCAATTTATTTATTTATTATTATTATTTTATTTTATTTTGGGTTATTACAATAACTCTTTCTATTATATCCCTTAAGACTACCGTGGTCTGGAATCTTTATTTCTTTGTGATTTAAGGATTTAGAATCAAGATTCTTATTGGAAATTATAGTCTTAATGTTATTGAGAAGAAAATATCAGGTTTGGCCTGAAACTTTATATAAACCTTGTTTGATTAGAAAAAAAAGTTTAAAAGTGGCATTATATGAACCTGAGTGGTTCAGAGGTATGATATTTGTATAGCTAAATGCTTAGCTTGAAAAGTGGAAAGGATTTGGTATTTTGTTCCTATTCGTTCATATATTTGTTATATATATGAATAGTTGTTTTTCATAAAGGTTTTGGTGATTTTCACCCTGCAATATCATAAATAGGATATCTCACTAGACCTTTCGGTCTAACCTTCGTTTTGTGATTTTAACTATGTATTGCAGGAGGTTCGGACGGTAAGAAAAAATGAAAAATTTGATATTTTCATATATGCATTTCTACATGAAGATCTGTCTTGATGTACAGTTTTGATTGATTAGTACAAGAAATGTATTTGAATTTTTAGACCTTGTATTTGGTTATAATAGATTCTTGTACTAAGGGATCAGAAATGGAATAATATCATGTATTTCTTTTGTATGAAATATGTGTTACATGCAATTTGTGTTATGGGGTGTTACAGGTGTGTTCGTGTTCGTTTATGTTCGTTTGTTAACATGCTAAACGAACGTAACCGAACGAACTAAACGAACGTAAACGAACATAAATAAATATTATTTGAATCCAAAGTAAATAAACAAAAGATTATATATTAAATTTAATATATAATCGAACATAAACGAACGGTGAATGAATGAACGTTCACGAACATAAATGAACGAACGCAACTCTTGTTCATGTTCGTTCATTTAACTAAACGAACAAAAAAATTTGTTCATGTCCGTTCATTTATTAAATAAACGAACTTCCCGTCGAACGGTTCGCTGAACGTTCGGTTCGTTTATAGCCCTAGTCTTTGGTGCATTCTGCATAGGTCAAATTCACACTTAATAGTTCCTCAACTATACTAAAATGTCACTTTCACCCCCTCTATGTTTTATACCAATAATATTTAGTTAGGTCATACAGATCGATCTTACGACTTTCTTTCTATTTTCAATGAAAGTCGATCTTATACCATCTAATCGATCGTAATCTCTAAATCTATGTACACCCGTTGTTGATGATTAAAGAAGATCGCATATCAACATACAAACGAAACAATTGGCTAAAGATCCACGTAGATAAGATTTTTTTTAGTTAAGCTTTCCGTTTATATGCTATTTCATGACTTTACAGAAACTATCAAACTTTAGATTAGATTAAGTTAGGTATTAGAGAGAGCTTAATACATTAAGAGCATGCAGATGGCTTTTTTGGGAAATACAGCTTTATACTTTAATGGTTGGTGTCATTTGTTATAGGTTTCTGAGTGCAGCTTTTTTTTGGAGATATTTTTATTAAATTCAAAGTAATTAGTATGTGATTGGAGCATATCACCTTTAAACGTACTTATTTTTCAATGGAGTATTGTCCAATCAAATAAAAAATAATTCAGAAAACCAACGGCGTATTTGCTTCTGTTAAAGTTATATCTCGATTTTAATGTTTTTTTTTATTGTGTGTCTTTAATCTATTGATGATATAATATGGTTTTGAGAAAACGATGATATTTTTATTTTTAAATAAAATATAAATTTAAAGATATCATAAAAGAATTTTGAAAAATATATCGATATTAGTATCAAGTTAACTATATGAAAGTTCTCTTTTTTTGTGTAATTTATTTGGTTCGATTTTTTTTAATTATAATTCAATTTAATTTAATAATATAATTTTTTATAAAGATAAAAATTTAGTATCTTGTTAGAACTCAATAATTATGATAATATTTTTATAATTTTAATATTTAAAATGAAATGTTTATCTGTAGTTAGTTACAATAATTCATATGGAGCTTTAGCGAGCTGTATTTACACATAATCTATTTATAATCTCAAATTTTAATAAATTAAATATATCAATAAATAATATTTTATATATAAAAAATAATTTTTTAAAAGTTTCTATAAATGTTTTATAATATAATAAAATCCGTCGATTTGTATAAATATTATAGAATTTATTTTTAAAAAAATAATTGGGATATCCTTTATTCTCCATCTCTTTCTCCAATAAAGGATCTTACCAAGATAAACTTGGGATGAAAAGTAAGCTTGATTGCATCACAAAGATATGATCTATATATCTTTTATTATATACTAATATTTTTAACAATTAAATTAAACTACTTTTTTAAGATCCAATTTGCTTCCCTCTTTATTTAATAAACTAGTGGTGTGTCCGTGTGATACATCGTGGGTGAATCATAATTCTGAAACATTAGTTTATCCTTAAATTATGAGTTTGTGTGATTACTTTACAATTCAACTAATATATAAAGTTGAAGGTTAATATGATATATTAGTAAGATCGATGAAAAAATAATTGCACATATGTTGAGTTTCTAAACTTAATAATGTTAAAGGGTTAGGGTGGAGTATATGCAGGATCTGAAACCCTTTCTGATATTGTTGCTTCAAATTTCAACTTACTTAAAGAGAAAGAAAAACTTTGAATTTGAATTTGGGTTCAAAATAGGAAACAAAGTAAGTGTCAAACTACTTTGGGAAGACCAAACATATCTTTTCATGTAAATATGGTTTACTTAAATCTGAAACTTTGACAAAAGAAATGGTATGTTTTAAGCATTTGTACATTATGCATAATAGTTTGTACTTAAGAGATTTTTGAATCTCTTACATAAACTGATAGTACTTTATGCTTTAAGATTTGTAATTAAGACTTTTGGTCTAAATGCTTATTAATGTAGTATAGATAGAGATGGTCAAAATCGATCAAATCAGTCCAAATCTTAAGATTTCTCTTTTGTAATCGTTTCCATTGTAACTGGTCCCTATTTCGACCAAAAACTCTCGGCCCGTTCTCCATGTAAAAAGTTTGGTCCCTAGAACTAGTTCCGAGCCAGGCCCAAATCAATCCTAACTGTTTTTCCTCAAAAATCAATTTTAAACATATAAAAAATATGTTTGAAGAATTTTTTTTGTATATATCTTATTGAAATACACTTTAAAATCTCTAACTGGGTCATTTAAATACACTCAGTTTTATTTTTCAATATCCTTTTCACACAAAAATATTATAAATATTTCTATAATTATGATTTTAAAAATTAGTATTCGAAGACTTGAAAGAGTTCAAAAAAAATGAAAATCTTAGGTATTGTTTGGTTCGCAGATTTCAAAGAAATAATGATCAATTTCTTTGAAATGGGTTCCTTCTTTGAATTCCTTTGAATTTAACAAATTAACGAATCGGTCATTCCTTAGCATAAGTGAATGATTTGAATTCCATCACCGTGCATCATTTGCCCCTACCACGACCATGCTACTACTGTAACTGTCACGCCCTACCCCTAACCCCCACCATACCACTATTTTTGTCGCCACCTACCCTAACCCAAGCCACCACATACCACCATGCTATTACTGTTGTCTTCACACCCACCCACCCCACATCCCTACTATAACCATGCTAGTGCTCACTATCACGCCCCTATCCTAACCCCTCATCACCACACCACTATGCCATTATTTTCGTCGTCACACCCACCCACATCACTTTTCCCCCGCTTACCACCCCACCTCACCCTTCCCATACATACCGACTACAATGCCACTACTGTCGTCGTCATGGCTACTACTCCACCCTGCCGCCAATCACCCCACCCAACCCAACATCC
>NC_037530.1:33727881-33746284 GCF_001531365.2 Cynara cardunculus var. scolymus
CATCCCATACCATACCGACCACCATGCCACTATTGTTATCATAGCTACTACCTAATCACCCGTCCCTCGCCCATCCTACACCCTACCAACCACCATGCCACTATTGTCGTCATCACAGATCCCCTTCCTCACTACCCACCCATGTGGGTGCGAAGGTGTAGGGCAAAGACGAGGGGTTGTGAGGGCGGGGGTGGAGGTAGGGTTCAGGCGGGGCAGGTTGGGGGGTGATAGCTTTGACAACAACAATAGTGGCATGATGGTCAATAGGGTATGTGAGGGGCGGGACGACATGTGAGACGTTAGGCGAGGGTGTGGGGTAGGGTGTAGTTGTGATGACGATAGTAGTGGCATAGTGGTTGGTATGGGTGGGGGGCTGAGGTGGGGATGGTGAGGTGGTCCAAACATAGATGGAGATTCTAATTTTTTTTTTTCCAATTCCTACCAACTAAACGTGTAGTTATTGCACTCTACATAAAGTAAGTTGGTACTTGTTGGAATATTTCTTTTTGCACTCCACATAAACTAAGAACATCCAAGATGCTACGAACAACAACTTAAAAAAAATTCCACATTTCAATTTTTTGCCATATGGTGCTACTGAAAATTATTCTAAATGTTATCTTGTTTCCTAAATTTGATAATTAAGGGCAAAAGCATTTCCAATAGAACTATTTGAATTCAACCAAACCAGAGATCAAGTTAATATAAAACTTAATAATAAAAACTACGAACTTTGGGCTTCATATATTTCTTATAAGAAACGAATTATCATTCACTATCATGGGAATATATAACATTTCTTTCTTATAAAGGTTGGGATTTTCATCACTTCTCAAACTAACTTCTAAATCTTTCATTACATGATTCACATAAAACTCAGGTTCTAAATCCCTTTTCAAGATCCTCTAACCATACAAATATAGAGATTTTGACGCAGTTGCTTCTATTAAGATTGCATGGATAAATTAAGCCCAACTATTCATGCATAGATCAAACCCTTGATTGACCATAAAAATTGTGGTTTGATTCACATCCAAATAGATGAACAAATGAAGTCCATCTTCTGTTAGGTTCTGTAGATGTGGAATATATGGGAGAGAGAAGCTTGATGGAGGGTAACATTGGAAAAGGGTTCCCTCTGAATGATATGGCCAAGCTTTAGAAAAAGAACATTTCAAAGTCATATGGAACCACGGGTTGACCCACTTTAATAGATACGGTGGCACGGGCCATTGCTTCATTCATCCGTTGTAGTTGATATGTGTATATTCATACCCACTTTTGGTCCACCTTAAGTACGTTTTTAAGATTTTATTTTATGTTATTAGCCCAATCACAAATTGTGTTTTTTTATCCTTATTTTTATTGAGTCTGGAGCTAGGTTGTAGAAATTGGTTCTATTCATGCTTATTATGAATAAAATGTTAACAAAAATGTTGTTGCAACAGGTATTGCCACAACAACTATAACCAGCCCGATTAGTGGTTCGATTGAGTTTCAATTGTTCTTTTAATGTGATGTTTTGTTCAAGTTGAAGATGAAAGAGATGCTCTGCTGATGGAAGGAAGATGTCTTGCTAAGATGCCTTACTAGTCTAGTAGCTTAGATGTTGATCTATGTTGGTTATTTACCATTGGATAATACCAATATGTACCTTTAAGATTACCTAAAGCTCTCACTTGCACTATATAAAGAGAGATAATCTTGTTGATTTTGTATCTTATCTTGACCAAAGCTTCTCATAAGCTTTGGGTCCTTATCACTTTACTATTATTTGAAAGCTTTTAGTATTTTACAATAGTTCTTCACTAATACCGGTTGCTACAACAGTTATTACTGTTTTCACTTTACAATTTCTGCACATTTACCTTTCAACATTTTACATTCATGTCATTTACTTTTGAGCATTTAAATTCAGTCATATCGAGTTAAGCACCCAGGTGTGGTTGTGAGTTAAAGTTGGAAGATTATGCCAAGTGTTTGTGGATAATTGTATTTGCAGTAGCAATTTACTTCACTATTCACTATCGAGCTTAACATTATATTTAGTAATCTTTGACGAATTGACATATGTTATTTTACTTGCAGGAGTCAGAATTATAATTAATACAACACAAATGTCATTACCAATCATGTTATAGAGGTTAGAGAGAGTGGCAACAACCTTATGGGTTGCAAACTATATGTAAAGGAAAAGAAGATCTGTATTAGTTTGGATTTGTACATCTCCATGTGTACCGTCACTCTGTCAGCATGTGGTCTAATCTGTACTTCTTCGAAAGACCACTCAGTCCAGTAATGTTGTAGAAAGCTATTGTTGTGACAATTGTATGTAAAGCTATAACAATAGTCCATTGCACTCTGTTTGCTGAAATTCCAACATAATCTTGCACCCATGCTATTTTTATTTCTATTACATTTACGTGTTTGGTTATCCATACTCTCTAAAAAATATTGCTTCTATTTTACCTCTTGAAATCTTATTTTAAGTTTAACTTGTTGAAAATTCTTACTTTCCTATCCATGTGGATCAATATTTGGTATTCTTACCATTATTACTTGTTTTAAGACAATATTGGAAGAACATGTATACTTGCCTGGTTTCCCAATTACTTTAGCCTTTTGGGGTTGCATAAATCTGAACAACAATGGTGTACAAAATTATAGGGTTGTGAAATGTGTTACCATATCATTTTGTTTTGTGCAACTATATATATTTTGAAACTACAATAGTGACACGTTTTCCTTGGTAGAGTTGGTTTGCATTACTTTTCTTGTGACCTAGACTTGGGTTTGAATGCCATTTGTGTCATTTTCTTTAGTTTTTAGCTTTTAATTTCAGGTTCATTATGTTTCAAAAAACTTTACAATAAAAGACTTGAATACAAGACTTCACAAATAAAAAGGAAAGAACTAATCAATAGACCAAAGATTATTTTGTGAAAAATATATCGTTGTTTCTTATAGTCAAATGGTGTAACCACTTGAAAAAAAGTATAAGTTTGTCTCTGTATGGAACGATTCGAAGGTTTTATAAAATATGCCAAACAAACACTTGCCTCTGACCGATTCAGAGCTTTGCCTTTTTATGCAATTTGTCTATAAATACCAAGTTCATACAGTTGCTAAACGAAACTGCTAGTGGGCTTATACTGGAATCATACTCATACTGTGCAAACTCAACATTACAAATGTTGTATGCCACTTACGACACAAGTTCCTGAGGTCGGTTTCCACCATGTGTTGACCAGCGCAAGCTTAAGTTTGACCTAACCAGTGCCTTGGTATGGCCACTAGATGTGAGCTCATAAACAAGTTGAGACCTCGCTTACACACACATAAACTTCCAACTCTGCTTGCCACTTCGTGTGAGAGTTCATGCGCAAGCTTTGCCAGCTCACCTTCAGGTTCCCCCTGGTTCAACGTAGTCGACTATTTAGGTCATTTTTTGCTACAAAACCTCATGATTCTCCCTTCTTTTTACTAAAAAACAAAACCAATATGTTTCTTCATCACATATCATCATGATACAATGTTCAAACAACATTTAGGCTACTAATTTGAGCATCTTCTCATTGATTATACTTAACATTACGAAAACACAATTAGTCCTCCTCAATTAAAATCGTACCTTAATTCGTAGATTCTCTTGATGCAACTTAATTGTACATTTCTTCCTTTGATCTTGGTTCAAGATCACCAAAACTACTTCTGATTCTTGTTGGAGCTAAGGGAGAGTTTGTCTGATTTATTGAGAGCACAATAGAAGAATCTATTTGCTAAAAACTGATTTTAGGAGAGTTGGAGCTCTTCTTCAAAATTCATGCCAAGAATTATCCAACCTAATAAGCAAGCATGTTTTGTAATACTAAGGGGCCGTTTATTAAACGTTTACCCGGTAAGTACTTACCGAGTAATTTTCCTCACCGGATGAACATGACAAGGGCCAAGAATCTTACCCGGTAAGAACGAGGGTAAGGATGGAGAGTCTTACTCGGTAAATGAGGGTGACGACTCTTACCCGGGTAAGCGCTTACCAGGAAAATTGTTGCATGGAATACGTTTTGATGTACTACAACTTTACCCAATAAAATAAATTATAATGTTGACTCCTAAGAGTAAGCATTTACCGGGTAAGTATTTAGGTAAACAGCCCCTAATCTTTGTTAAATTGGCATTTCAACCCTTTCTTACATTAGCATGTCAACCCTAACTCTTCTTTTTTTCACTAATTTACAACTTTAGTCCCTTGCTTTGGGATGCTCTTACAAACTGACCTTAAAATGGGACGTCAAATTAATGATCCATAGTTAGAAAAAATAGTTATCACTAAATTTTGCTTTCAAAACACGTCAAGTTTTACCAATTTCATGTCACATTAATTAGTGCTAAGCAGTCTATTTTCAAATTATAAGCCCTTAAATAAATTCTAATAAAATTTCAAAATATAAAATAAATAAAAGTAAGTTCATTTTCTTATACAATCCGCTCGTAACGAAATGTTATATATTTTGAGACAACCTAAAATATTACATGTTCACTACAAAATATATAACTTTTACCCACCAATATCACCCGGGAAAATTTTCGTCTGTAATTACCGACGAATTACCCAAAAAATATCAATGGTTCGATAGAATTCGATATTTTTCAAGAAAATACTTAGAAAAAAACCTGGGTAATCTGTCACTGATTTGAATTACCCACCAACATTTGTAACAGTTTTGTGACGAATCACCCTGAATCACCCTTTAGCGACGGATTTTCCAGGAAAAATCCCTAGCTAAAAGTCTTTCGTTTAGTAGTGATTCAATTTTCATATTTTGATAAGTTTATACGTTCATATGACATAGTTATACCGTGACTTTTTTGTTTTGTTTTAAGACGTACATAGAAACGGTATGAAAATACGCAAGTTATTAAAAAATAGCTAAAAGATAATTTATTATTTTAGTAATACAATTTCTATATCTCATTTCATATATTGTTATTTAAAAAATTAAAAAAAATGGTAATTATGAAAATACGCAGAACCCTCAAATAACTCTCTAAAATAGAGAAGAAAATAAAAGGTTCGAACATATATATATATATATATATATATATATATATATATATATATATAGGGGCTTAATCAAATGAGAACTGATTAGTTTGATAAAAGAAATGGTCCAAATTTATTTGATACTAAATCGTTTACTAACGCTTACCACGATAAGTGTTTACCGACAAAATTCAATATTGTCAATTATTTATTGGGTGAGATTTTAGTCCATCAAAACGGTATCGTATGCAACAATTAACCTGGTAAGTGCTAATCGTGGTAAGAGTCGTTGTCGTCACGTGCCGGGTAAGACTCTCAGTCTTTGTTTTCACTCTTACCGAGTAAGATTCTTGATCTTTGCCATATTGATTCGGTAAAGTAATGTGACTTGATAAGAGCTTACCTGGATAAACGTTTGGTAAACGGCCCCTAAGATTCAAACGCTAAATTTAACCTAATCAGACCCATTTTTTACATTTCTTAAAATTATTTGTTTACTAAACTCGTTTTAATCAGTTCGCTAATTATGTAAATTATATTTTAAAAAGCAATGTTTTAATATAAATTATTGATACGTGCTCAAAAGCTCAAAAGCAACTCTTTAAGTTTAAAGTTTGTGATTCCTAAGTTCACTTTTCTTCTTGATAAAGTAATGTTTCAAAAAGAATTGGTTATTTTAATAAGAAATGTTACATCTTGAAAAAAAAGCGTAATTTACATTTTTAGTCTCCGTAATTTGTGTATTTTAACACTTTAAGTCCTTATTTTAAAATATCTATGAATTATATTTTTAGGGCTTGTATTTTATAACGTATTAGATTCTTAAATCTAACTCCATCCAAAAATTTATGTTAACTCACTGAGTTTAGAAAGTATTTTAATTATTTAATTTATTTTTTAATTTCTATTAAAACCACATAGACCAAAAATATAATTTAATATATTTTTTATTTAAATCATAGGGACCAAGAATGTAATTTACTCTTTATAACTCATCTTCCCGAGCACACCATGAAAGACATCCCCTCTCGGCCACCAGATGGTGCTCCGACCATCACGTGGTTCTCTGACCACCAGGTTCTCCCACGAAGTAGATTTACCATCCTCACCTGGTTCTCCGACCAAGTGGATCCACCACCTAGTTCTTCAACGAAACAAATCCTCCCGTCATCGTTCGCTGCCGCCTTCTCCCACGATCAGATTTCTTACTTCATCTTTCGTAGCCTCCATTTTCGTTCATACTCCAACAGATCCATCAAAACTTTGATTTTGTCATCTTTCCCAGCCCTCACCTGTGTTAGAATTTCTAGTTTTCGATTGTTTGGATTCCACTGAAAGTCGTGTATCACTTTCAGATTAAAGTATTTCGATGGTACAATCGAAATCTCAATCGGATAAAATTCAGTGGTTATAGAATAGAGAATCAAAAATCGTTATGAATCTGTGTGTACCTCTCAAAATCAAAATGACCAATTCGAAAATTGAATGTGAAAAACCGTCAAAACGGCAGTTTTTTGAACCCTAAACCGGGTTTAAAATTTAAAATTCGGATTTCGAAACATTTTTCACAAATCAATATTATCCAAATAAAAAATTTCCAAACTGACCTGGCAGCTCGACCCCAGCCAGGGGCTCTACCCCTTGGACCTCGCCAGGGGTTGCCGCCCCTAAATCAAAATAAACTCAAACAAATGTGCACTCCGCACCTTCCCTACTTGTTCGATATTTATCATGATTACATTGGTCAACAAATTAATCTCATTACACTTAAATGATATTAGTGATACAAATCACCAACAACCTGGTTCTCTGACGAAGCAAATCCATCACCATAGAAGCTTTGATTTCATCTTCTAGTAAGCAACCGCTATCTTCGATCTCTCATGGGTTTTAATGAACAAAAGCTTCGCTTTCAGGTTTCAATCAATAGAATTTGGTGGGCTTACAAAGGGGATCAACAGGATTTCGTTCTAAGGTTTTGATTTCGATTGAGATGCTAAAAAGACGGACATATTTTTGTTAAAGAAAATGAAGACTGTTTTTCGTTGAAGAAGATGAGTTTTGTATTGACTTCACACGAAACCTTCCTACCTTCTCCGGCCATCTTCAAGTACAATTTTGCATCGAATTCATCAATAGCCACATATTCCATCGAGTTCATCAATAGGTTTTGCAATTTATTTCGTCTTAAAAAAATGAGTTTGTGTTTGATTTTGTTCCATTTAATCTGGTTTGTTCTTCAAAAAGGAATGTTCTCGTGGGTTCATGGATTTGATTTGATTTTGGATATTATTTGAGTTTGAATTTAGTTATGAGTCTCATGTGTGGGTCTTTGATTTCGATTTTCAATTTTAGTTTTTAGGGTTTGAATTTGGATTTGATTTGTTGTGTTGGGTAGCGGCCGGAGAATATGACCGAAGAAAAGAATTGGGTGGGTGGTCTTAGGAGAGAATACGAGGAAGATAAAGTAAATTTCATTCTTGGTCCCTGTGGTTTAATAAATAAATAGAGTAAATTAATTGAAAATAAAGATAAATTAAATGACTAAAATACCCCTCTAGACTAACCAAGTTAACAGAACTTTCGGATGAAGTTAGATTTAATGAGCCAATAGTAATACATTACAAAATTCAAACAAGAAGTATGTAATTCATAGATAATTTAAAATAAGGACCTAAAATGTTAAAACATATAAACCATAAGGACCAAGAATGTAATTTACTCAAAAAAAATTAACAAAAAATCATGTTGATTTTTTTGGGTTTTTATTTGTGTGATATTTGAATTTTGGATAAATATCTTTACTATTTTATAAGTTATTTATATAAAACTTTTAAATTATGAAAGTATAAATATATGAAATATTAAGTATACAACTATAAATCATTGATGCTTTAAGAATTATACATTGATGCATTAAAAATTATAGAAGGGTAATCGTGTAATGGAGTGATATATATCATGATTTTAGTGTTTTGTTTTATTTCGTCTCTGTATATGTTATAATATGGTTTTTATTTTTGAATAAAATATAAATTTGATGCTATCATAAAATTTCGAAAATAAATATATCAATATTAGTATCGGGTAAAATTCTTGATCCTTGTTATGTTCACTCGTTAAGGTAAATGAACCAGTAAGTGCTTACTAAAATAAAATGTTTAATAAATGACTCCTTAATCTATATAAAAAATAGTAATTTTTTCACATAGTGATTTTCTTTCTAGAGACTCGTATTTCAAAAATAATAATAATAAATAATTTAGAATAGTTAATTGTTTTTTCTTCAAATAATTTAAAATAATTAGAGCTTTCTAGTTGGTTACATGCACATTTTTTTGTTAAAAAAAATCTAGATAATTAATTTTTAAAAGTTTGATAATTTATTTATTACAAAAAAATGTTCAGAGACATAATAATTTAAATAATTTAAAATGAAAAATGTTCAATGGTTTTTATAAACTTTTCCCATCTGTTTATTTTTGTTAAATTTAACGGTCACATTTGTCCACATCATTAAAAAAGCTTATAGCGAATTGGATATTCAGGTTAATAAAAAAAAAACTCATGTATTTCTTTTTATTTAATGATTGGTTAAAGTCAATTATGATATATTTATCATCATCAACCATGATGTTAAAAATATTATTTAAATGTAAATACAAATATATCATTTGAAATCTTTTCTGAAAATGATGGGAAAAAGTTTATTAAATGTCTTTTTTAAGTTAAATGCTTATATTATATAAAAACGTATATATTTTCTTTATTTAAAAAAAATTAAAATACAAGATTTAAATATTATTATATTGTTTTCTCTGTGTCCCTTTCGTTCTCATGTACGAGTATTATGTGTTTATTTTGTCTTGAGCAGGACGAAGTGTTTATTTATGCTTACTCACCACACACTATTTCTCTCGTTCACGCCAAATATCCCTCTCTGCTTTTCAGTTTCTTCCCAAAACGAATTCTCTTGATCTTCAATCCAGTTGGGTACATTTCAAATTCATGTGAACTGAAGCTTATGTGACCACATGCTTTTCTGTTATTGAACTTGCCTCTTCCACATCATTTTCGTTTCTTTCTTGTTCGCTTTATAATGTAAGAGCAAACTCTGCAATTTGTTCCGTCCTTCTTCTCTTTAGCTAACATCCATTTGCTAGAAGCTCATCTGAATCTTTCTTTTCCATATCTTGGTCATGGGTTCTCGTTAATTTCACTCAAAGATTAAAGCCTACTTCAATTCTGGCAATACCCATCTGCTTCAAACCGTTCTAGATCAGTTTGTGTTCCTCTTTGATAAATGGGTCTTCGCTAAATTCAGTTTTTGGCACTCTCTTGAGCTTTTTTGAAGTTCTTTGAGTTTCAGATATCCCGGGGTTTGCTTTAGAAACATGTAATTGTTACGTTGGTTGATATTGCATTGTTACTGTTTGATGAATTGCCTTCCTGTATATGTAAGAAAATGAGGTCAGTAAGGTGATGAATTCTGTTTCTTTTGATCGGTCACACTTCAATTGAGATCTTAGTGGATGGAGTATATGTTGATGAACTCATTTCGTTAGTACTTTTTCCCATCACTTGCCTATGGAGTTCAAGTAGGGACGTCCCTCTTCATCTAGTTCGCATTCATCACTAATTGATTCCTCTGATAATTCTTAGCAATATCTATTCTCATACTCATTCTTTAATAATCCCCTGAGATGTAATGATCAGCAAGTGTATATAGATTTTACTATCATGAACTTCATCAGGGGTTCTTATACAACAAAGCTACTGATTCAACAAAAGAACTCAACCATCACAATGAAGTAAAGTTCCTTGTGTTTCTGCCCATTCCTAGGTGCATTTTTTGCATACAAATTTGAATTGTTATAGTATTAGCCTCTTGAGCTAGCCTGCTGCTTTTATTGTTGCCGTTCCTATTTTAAAGTTGTCTCAGAAAAGAAAATAGAAAAGTACTCAGAGCAAGAGACAACTATCATTAAGAAGAATATACTTAAAATCTTTGAACTGGGAAACTTTGTGAATTGCCATGGAAGAAACATTTGTTCCTTTCCGTGGAATCAAGAAAGATCTTAAAGGAAGACTACTGTGCTACAAGCAAGACTGGACAGGTGGCATCCGTGCGGGCATCAGGTTTGTGACTCTTTGTAGCTCATATTTTTCTTAGTTAATAATTTCTTGTGTATATGACTTGCATTTGATGTAGTTCCGATCGTCCTTACGTTTAATTGATTAGGATACTGGCTCCAACAACATATATATTCTTTGCTTCAGCAATCCCAGTTATATCTTTTGGGGAACAATTAGAAAGAGACACAGGTTGGACAGTTTTCTAGTGTTAAAACATTGATGTTATTGTTTTTTGAACTGGGTATCTGCTAATATGAATCTTCATGATGTTTGTTTTGCTTCAGAGGGGAGTCTCACTGCAGTTCAAACGCTAGCATCAACGGCACTATGTGGCATCATCCACTCTATAGTTGGAGGACAGCCACTGCTTATACTAGGTGTGGCTGAGCCAACAGTGCTAATGTACACATTTATGTTCAAGTTTGCAAAAGATCAAAAGGATTTAGGACAACCCCTTTTCCTAGCCTGGTCCGGATGGTACTTTCTGGCTATTCATGTGGCTTAAACTAGCTACTCTGTAAAGTTTAGCACTTAAAGTCTTAAATAAGTTCTGTAATCTTCTCCCTGAGAACAGGGTTTGCGTGTGGACGGCCCTTTTGCTGGTCTTGCTATCCATTCTTGGTGCCTGCTCCATTATCAATAGATTCACACGGGTGGCCGGGGAATTGTTTGGTCTTCTAATTGCAATGCTCTTCATGCAGCAGGCTATTAAAGTGAGTATTGTCCATTTCCATTTCACCTTAAACAAACTTCACTAAACTGCTGGTTATTAGGGTGAGTTTGCAACTAAGAGTTGTAATTTTTACTATATGTTGGCTCCAAGATCACTGTCCAGAATGTTATTATATTACTATGTAAAGATCACACTCCCCTTGAAAATAAACGCCTCCATTTTTTTGATTAAATTCACATATGATGCACGATACTCTAACATACACATAATTTCATAGGGAGTTGTGGAGGAGTTTGGTATTCCAAAAAGTGAGGATCCCAATCAGCCTGCCTTTCAGCCTTCATGGCGCTTTGGGAATGGAATGTTCGCACTCGTTCTGTCTTTCGGCCTTCTTATTACTGCTTTGAAGAGCCGTAAAGCAAGGTCCTGGCGTTATGGAACAGGTTAGTGTCTAACCCTTGGACTCTGTGTTAAGAATCTAGAACAATTGTCTGAAGCTCAACTAAGTTGTTTGTTCACAGTCTCAGTCTTGCTATCTTTTTTGTTTGTGTATTCTGACTTCTAATTCTCCAAAGGGTGGTTACGGGGATTCATTGCTGATTATGGTGTTCCTTTTATGGTGGTTGTTTGGACTGGTGTCTCATACATGCCAGTTAATGATGTCCCAAAAGGGATACCAAGGCGGCTTTTCAGTCCGAATCCATGGTCTCCTGGTGCATATACAAACTGGACTGTTGCAAAGGTGGTTTCTACACTCGATCTTGATCATATAATATGAGATACTCTAATTAGCACCTGCACGAAAGGTTCTTTTTCTTATATGTTCTTCTAAGGCCATAATCTCATACTTAAAAGTCCTGCAGGAAATGTTGAATGTGCCTCCTGTATATATTGTTGGAGCTTTTATTCCAGCAACCATGATAGCAGTGCTTTACTATTTTGATCACAGTGTTGCATCTCAGCTTGCGCAACAAAAAGAGTTTAACTTAAAGAAACCTTCTTCCTATCATTATGATCTCCTTCTTTTGGGTTTTCTGGTAAGAGATCTTTCATGGGCTTTTTGGTAATGATGAATGCTTTAATCAAGCTATATGATAAAAAAACAAGTTGGTATGTCATCTTTTTCGCTTGCTTTTTTTTTCTGGATCAGACCATACTATGTGGGCTAATTGGCATTCCTCCAGCCAATGGAGTTATTCCGCAATCTCCAATGCACACAAAGAGCTTAGCCACTCTAAAACATCAGGTATATCTTATTATGCAAGCTAAATGAAACTTTTTCCCCTTTTCTTGCTCTCATCTGGATATAGCAGGATGATGGTTCCAATTATTTTATTGTATACTTCGGTGTCATTCTTTTTCCTCCTATACACCAAGTGACCATCATTTCTCAATAATTAAATAGAAAATGATCTTGGTTCCCCTGTTTCTTTAAAAAGTGTTCACTTTCTTAAATGCAACAAGTGATCCCATCTTGATTGATAGTGTTGGAGCTAGAGTTTTCTCTAAGGCAGGCGAAAGTAATAGGGAAGCTGAAAAAGAAAAATCAATTTTATCTAGATAAAAGGAACACTAGAGTTCTAATGGTATATTAAATGAAAATGTTCGAACTTTTCAGTCTTTTGCTACTAGATTCAGACTTTGTGATTTACGGCATACTTTCTGTCCCTCTGGAACAGCTTCTACGAAGTAAACTTGTGGACACTGCTCGAAAAAGTATAAGCAAGAATTCAAACTTGAGTGAGCTGTATGAGAACATGCAACAGGCCTACAACGAAATGCAGACTCCGCTTGTTTATCAGAATCCATCAAGTCTGGTATATTAACCTTCAATTGGTTCAATACAATTCTTAACAGTATTCCGTGTCCTATGTCTATTAATTGGATGTTAAACAGGGACTGAAAGAATTAAAGGAATCAACAATATTACAAGCCTCTAGTAGTGGTTACATAAATGCACCAGTTGACGAGACTATCTTTGATGTCGAAAAGGATGTTGATGAACTTTTGCACGTTGAAGTGAAGGAGCAACGACTTAGCAATGTGCTACAAGCGTTAATGGTTGGTGGGTGCGTCGCTGCTATGCCCGTGCTTAAAAAGATCCCAACTTCAGTTCTTTGGGGCTACTTTGCTTTTATGGCCATTGAAAGTTTGCCCGGCAATCAATTCTGGGAGCGGATATTATTACTTTTCACTGCTCCAAGTCGAAGATACAAGTAAGTTTCACTGTGGACACAAATTTCAAGTGCCATCTGCTCCTCTAATTATGTTAAGAGTCCCACATCAGCTAGACCTGGATCATTTCTCCTCATTATATGTTGGAACCCCCTTCTTTGCTCAAGGCTCTTTTGGAGAGTAATCCAATGAGGTTCCACATATTCTAACATGGTATTGGAGTCACTCTAGGGAGTGGATTTGACACTCTGACACAATTTGTGCCGTCTGGCCTCCATCTTGGACCATTTGTCCTAAATATATGTTGGAACCTTGACACTCTGACACAATTTGTGCCGTCTGGCCTCCATCTTGGACCATTTGTCCTAAATATATGTTGGAACCTCCCTTCACTCCTCAAGGTCTCTAACAAATTATGGTTCCTTGTACTCTTTTGGAAATCTTGATCAGGGTCTTGGAAGATCATCACGCTACATTTGTAGAAACTGTACCTTTCAAGACGGTTGCTGCGTTCACATTGTTTCAGACGGTTTACTTGCTTGCGTGTTTTGGCATAACGTGGATCCCAATAGCCGGCGTTCTTTTCCCACTTTTGATCATGCTTCTTGTTCCTGCAAGGCAATATTTACTTCCAAAATTCTTTAAAGGTGTCCATCTTCAAGATCTGGATGCAGCTGAATATGAAGAAGCCTCAGCCACACCCTACAATATGTCCTTTGGTGTAAGTCAACTTGTTCTTCAGTCTTACTGCTCCACAGAAAAGTCAATTAAACTAAAACAAAGACATAAAGAACAAATAATCTCTCTACTTTGTCTTGAGTTAGAAGATAATTAAGCAAAATCAATACATTTTTAAACAAAAAATAAATAAATGTTATATTTGGCTTAGGAACTGTTAGAGTTCCACATTTCTCCCCAATATATGTTGGAACCTATCTACTCTTCTTAAGGGCCTCTTTTGGAGAGTAATCTAACTAGGTCTCACATATTTTTATGTGGTATCAAAGCTTTGATCTACCACTCTTGGACACTCTGGGTATCAAACCTTAGATCTGCCACTCATGGGACTTGACACTCTAGGGCAATCTGTACTTGTCTAGCCCCCTCTAGGACACTTTGGGACAATTTGTGCCCGTTGAGCCTCTGTTGGAGGGCCATGTTAGAGTCCTACATTTATTAGACTTGGACCATTTCTCCCAAGTATATGTTAGAATTTTCCTTCTCTACTCAAGGGCTTTTTTGGACATATTCTCACAAAAATGATGACACGAAGGAACAAAAAGCCTCATTATTTGCCTCGAGTTTAAAAAGATAAACATGCAAAGTTGATACATTTTCAAACAAATTTTTTTTAATGTTGTATTTTGCTTAGGAACCATCAAGAGTCACTTATGCCACTTTGTGCATCTATCGATATGTCCTAAATGCTTGCAGGATGACAATGCTCATTCAAGAAACCCCCAAGTTGATAGTGCAGAAGTTCTTGATGGAATTGTAACAAGAAGCCGAGGAGAGATTCGCCACACTAGCAGTCTAAAGGTAACAAGTCTAACCCAAACTCCACTCGAAGATATGAAGCCTGTGTGTAGTCCCCGTCTCTCGCAAAGGGTTTACAGTCCACGTTTGACAGAGTTAAGGGTGGCCAAGAGCCCTAAATCACCTGGAAAAGGGCTAGAAATCAAGAAAACCCCCACCCCCAGTCTGCACCCATCTATCCTTGGTCAAACCAGTAATGGCTCCTCTTCTTGTTAAGGTAAGCTAATTGGTGCTAAGAGGTTGTGTGCTTGTGTTTTAATCATGGTTTTGTAGGATCTCTGTTTCTTTGAAATGTATTGTGGAAAGAGTGTACATTATCTCTCCATTATCTGTTTTATTATATGTATGCATAGGCTGGGCAGAAACCATATTATCAAATTTATAATGGAATAAAAAGGTTGATATATAATCACTCTTGCAAAATCTTTGGAAACTACCTTCTGCTTTGCTATGCAATTTGTTTCTAGATATTTGATCAAGATTCATGTTATGACCTCCTTGAAATGGTGACTTTGGAGAAGGTTCATGGAGGTCACCCTTTTAAGTGGCTTGAGATTAGGTACCCTTTGCTCTACCATTTCCTTCAATTTGTTGCTTCATTGTCATGCATAACAAAATGAAATGGTTTATGTGAGAACATGCAACTCCGTTAGATTAGGTTTCAACATTTATTGCTGAGAAATCATCCAAGTCAAGCCGATGTGAGTTATACCCGCCCGTCTAGACAAGCACAAATTGTTCTAGAGTGTAGAAAGGGGCAAGACCTAGATGACTACAGATGGCACCATAGTGTCGGAGTCCCTAGAATGCTAAATTTTGGCTCTTATACCATGTGAGAATACGTGGAACCCCATTAAATGACTCTCCAAAATATGATGTTCTCAACAAAAAAGTACGAGTCCCAAAGGATTTAGCTTAACGGGTAAGAAAGTAAACATTATAGTATGAAATTCACCTCCCTTTGGATGATAAGCATCCAATCCTTATCAAATTGTTGTTGAATGAGATGATGATTGAGGGTACATTTGCTAGTGGAGTCCAAAGGATTGATTCCACTACATTTTTTTGAACCAAACCACCCACTCGGTCACCATTCCATAATCGCTTTTATTGGACCCTACGTACTCTACAACAATTTTGCTTTACTTTTAGGTATATGTTTTATTTCGTTTTTGTAATAGTAAATAGAAATACAATATCTGTGTTCGGACGTTTTATATTTTAACTTAATATATGGTTTGACGAAAGATACAGATACAACACGAGTTTATTTCCTTTGTGGTAGAGAATCGCATTTGCGAACCACAAAACCATCACTATAACAAAATTGGGTTTATAGGACACCCTTAATCTCTAAGTGTCTCAATAGACCGCTTTATAGAGCTTAATTTATAGGACCAAAAGTGTCCTATCTAAATGTGTTGTAATAAGTGTATATGACACTTTTGGGCGTCTTAACAAGTTTTTTAGGACATTTTTAATATAAAGTGTCGCATTAGCAACTTTATAAAAAGTGTCCTATAAACTTAATTTTGTTATAGGACGTTCGTTTTAATAGGACAGTTTTTCAAATAGTGTCCTATAAAGTTGCTAATGAGACGTTTTATATTAAAAGTGTCCTAAAAAACTTATTACAAAGCCTTTGGATAGGAAACTTTGTTTTTTGGTCCTATAAACTAAGTCTTATAAAGAGGTCTATTAAGACGCTTAGAAATTGAGAGTGTCCTATAAACTCGATTTTATTGTAGAGCACCGAGAGTGATATATCTAGAATATTTTTGTTGTTGTATGATTTAAAAAAATTACGTCAATCATTCATAATAAATATGGATATTTGACGATGGTTTCTGGTCAATAAACAAATCAATCATATTCTCAAGATGAATATTAAGCTATGATTATTTTAGGAGTTTTTAAGTGAATAATTAATTTTTCCAAGTATGTTTATTTGTAAGGACACTTAATTTTTCACAACAAAAACAATTTTGAAAATTACTTTTAAAAAAGAACATATTTTAAAAAATTATTTACTTCGGTTATTAAAGTCATGTCAGATTGAATTTCAATCAAACGTCAACAAACAAGTGGTACTGGTAGGGGTATGTTGGATTATATCTTGATTTTAATATTTTATTTATTTTTTATCTCAGTCGATGTTATAGTATGATCTTATGTGATTTTGAAGAAACGATAATGTTTTTATTTTTGAATAAAATATAAATTTAAAGATATCATAAAAATTTGACAAAAATATATCAATATTAGTATCAAATTAACTATTTAAAATTTTTATTTTTTGTTTAATTTTTTAATTCAATTTTTTTATTATAATTTAATTTACGTTCAATAACGAAGTAATTTATATTTGGTTTAATAATATAATTTWATTATAAAGATAATAATTATTTATTTTGTTAGAACTCGATGATTATCTTACTTGTAGTTTAGATTTTTTATATTTTAAAATGAGATGTTTATGCTCTAATTGATTATGTTTATCYRCAGTTAKTTATACGAATTYAAACATSGAGCTTTAATAAGTTGTACTTATGCATAATTTACTTGTAATCTTGAATTTTAAGTAATATGCATCAATATGCAGTACTTTATGTGTAAAAAATGGTTTTTAAGAGTTTTTGTCAAATGCTTTATATATATATATATATGTATACACACACACACTAGTCGTGTACCTGTACAATGCGGCGGGAGCCGTGAATTTTACCGATTTTGAAGTTTCACAGGTTTTATTAGAGAAGATTTAACGATGATATAAGTTACATTTGGTCTTTACATACTAATACAATTTGAATAAATAAGATTAGGGTTCCAATTACAGTCTATCGATGAAAAAAATCTTATGACAGTTTAAAATCCAATATATTTAAACAACTCCACAAATGTATTCGATTTACACCAAGAGCAAAGAATCAAGAAATCAGGAGCAAGAGTTCTAGAGCAATTGAATGAGATAACTTTTAATAACTCATGATGAATCTCAAGTTGAATCTCACCTTGGGAGATGGGGAGAAGACATAGAGGTATGAGAGGGTGAAAACATGAGTGGAATGTATCAAAAGTATCTTGGGAACATGAAAATAAAAAGTAATAATGTGCATTGTTAACTTGTACTATATGTTATTTTAATTGTATATTAAGAGATTTTAAGATTGAATGCATAAAGTAGTAGTAATTAATGCATTATGAGTTGTTTTTAAGACTTTTAAGACTTTGTGCATAAATGTATAGTACTTTATGCATTAAAAATTATTTTTAAGATTTTTAAAAAATCTGTTTTATAAAATAGTATAAATATATATAAGTTTATTTAAAAAAATTCTAATTAATTTTTTTTAAAATGTCAATCAATCCTGATATTTATATCATCAAAATGGTAACTTATCTATCATATTAAAACTTGAAAATTTCTAATTACAGTAGATATACTATTTTGAATATTTATCTATAATTTGACGAATATCTATGAAACATTATATATAAACTAGAAGCGTATTCGCGCAATGTAGCGAGATACATCGTGATTTTAATATTTCATTTTATTCTTTATCTCAGTCGATGTTATAATATGACTTTATGTGATTTTGAGAAAACGATGATGTTTTTATTTTTGAATAAAATATATGTTTGAAAAATATCATAAAAATTTGACAAAAATATATCGATATTAGTATCAAATTAACTATTTGAAATTTCTTATTTTTTTGTATAATTTTTTAAATCAATTTTTTATAATTTAATTTATATACAATAACGAAGTAATTTATATTTGGTTTAATAATATAATTTTTTTATAAAGATAATAATTATTTATTTTGTTG
>NC_037530.1:33748136-33771715 GCF_001531365.2 Cynara cardunculus var. scolymus
CATTTTATAAAGATAATAATTAAGTATTCTGTTAGAACTCAATGATTATCCTAATTATATTTTAGATTTTTTATATTTAAAATGAGATGTTTATCATGTATTTGATTGTGTTTATCTGCAGTTAGTTACACGAATTCAAATATGGAGCTTTAATAAGTTATACCTACGCACAATTTATTTGAAATCTTGAGTTTTAAGTAATATGCATTAATAAACAGTACTTTACGCATAAAAAGTGGTTTTTAAGAGTTTTTGTCAAATGATTTAATTTAAGTTTAATAATAAAATAATTTATTTTTGGTTTAATAGTATAAATTTTATAAAGATAATAATTAAATATTTTGTTAGAATTTAATGATTATACTAATTATATTTTAGATTTAAAATGAGATGTTTATCCTGTATTTGATTGTGTTTATCTGCAGTTAGTTACACGAATTCATATATGGGATAAAATCGGATAGGGATAAATGGTTTAAGAGTTTTTAAGAGTTTTAGTCAAATGTTTTATAATATAGTATAGATAACTAATTTATTATAAGAGTTATGGCTTAAATCTATACTATATTATAAAGAATTTGACAAAAAAATTTAAAAAATAATTTTTATGCATGAAGTACTGTATATTGATGCATATTACTTAAAATTCAAGATTACAAGTAAATTATGCATAAATACAACTTATTAAAACTTCATTTTTGAATTCGTGTAACTAACTGCGGATAAACATAATTAAATAGAGGATAAACATCTCATTTTAAAATATAAAAAATCTAAAATATAATTAGGATAATTATCGAGTTCTAACAAAATAATTAATTATTATCTTTATAAAAAATTATATTATTAAATCAAATACAAATTACTTCGTTATTGAACCTAAATTGAAATTATAATAATAACAAATTGAATTAGAAAATTACACAAAAAATAAGAATTTTAAATAGGTAATTTGATACTAATATCGATATATTTTTGTCAAATTTTTATGATATTTTCAAACTCATATTTTATTCAAAAATAAAAACATCATTGTTTTTTCAAAATCACATAAGACCATATTATAACATCGACTGAGATAAAGAATAAATAAAATACTAAAATCAAAATGTATCTCGCTGCATTGCACGAGTACCCTTCTAATATATAACTATCTAGTATATAACTAATAACAATATGACTATAAATATTCAATAACCATTTTATATAGAAATTCTTTTAATATTTTTTATAAAACCCATTAATAATAAAACCTTAATCGTTTAATCTATACTATATTATAAAGTATTTGACAAAAAACTCTTTAAAACAATCTTTTATGAATAAAGTATTGTTTATTGATGTATATTACTTAAAATTCAAAATCATAAGTAAATTATTTGTAAGTACAACTTATTAAAACTTCATTTTCTAATTTGTATAACTAACTATAGATAAACATAATCAAATACGGGATATACATCTCATTTTGAATATAAAAAATCTAAAATATAATTAGAATAATCATTATTTATAACAAAATACTTAATTATTATCTTAAAAAAAATTATATTATTAAACGATAAATAAATTATTTCGTTATTAAATCCAAATTAAATTATAAATAAAATATCAAATTAAAGAAATTATACAAAAAACCAGAACTTTAAGTAGTAAATTTGATACTATATAACTTTTTTTCCAAATTTTTATAATATATTTAAATTTATACTTTATTCAAAAATAATAACATTATCGTTTTCTCAAAACCACTAAAAACCATATTATATCAACATAGATAATAAATGGAGATATTTCTCCCTATATTATGCGAACACCCTTCTAATATTGTATAAATTTATACTTTTGAGACTTTTGCAACCTGATTTCAGGAATCACTCAAATAAAATTAAAAACATTTAAAATAGACAGATGAGTAAATTACGTTCTTTGTCCCTTTGATTTGTTAATAATTGTTTTTGATAGGGAGGGGGGTGACCCCTCCAGATCAAGAAAAAACACTTAAATGCTAAAAAGCAAGACAAATACGCGCTCGGGTGGGGCGAACCACATCCACCAGAAAAAGCCAAAGAGCCCCGAGAGAGAAGAAGGGAGAGAAAAGAAACAAACCACAAGAGAAAGGCCCAGGCAGGCAAAGCCTGAGCAAACAAAAGGGCAACAACAGAGGAAGGAGTGTTAATAATTGTTGAGATCATTCATGTGGTTTTAAAACTTCGGTTTTCATCTTTATGGATTACAATTCATTTTTATTTTTGTCCCTGAAGCCAAAACACTACTTTAAATATTGTAAACCATAAAGACAAAAAAAAAACAAAAATTTTAGATCATAATGATAAAAAATGTAATGAATTGTAAACCATACGGATGAAAATCATAATTTCAAAACCATAAGTACGAAAATAGAAATTTTCAACAAACCATAGGTTCGGGATGTAAACGAACCGAACGAACACAAACATGTTCACGTTATTTCGTTTAACTTAACCGAACAAACGAACGAACACGAACGGTAAACGAACAAAAATCATTATGTTCGTGTTCGTTCGTTTAGAAATCATGTGTGTTCGTGTTCGTTTATGTTCGTTCGTTAACATGCTAAACGAGTAAACGAACAGGTCTAAACGAATAGGCCTAAACGAGCGGGCTAAACGAACATAAGCAACAATAACACTTGGTTTGTTTGACGTTTTTGCTAATGTCAAAACAACCCCAATTGAGGTCTACATAGATGTTTCTGTAGCCGTTTTCATCCTCTGTTTTCCAGTCGTAAAACCTAAAAAACCAGCAACTTTTTAGGTTCTTCTAAACCAAGAATCCAAAATCGAGAACCCTTTGATTGATCCCTGTGTGTGCGCCTTTAAAACCTTGTCAATTTTTTTTTTGAAGTATATAATATTTATTATACGGCAAATGCAACAAATAAACTCACACACCCTCCTCACCTATGGTGAGATTTGAACCTCTGACCTCCTAGAAGACCAAGGGCTACGATACCGCTAGGCCAAAGGCCCTTTGGTAAACCTTGTCAACTTTAGTGCTTATTAACAAAGATCCTGACAAGAAAGAGACAAAATAAAGATTGACAATTTCACAATAAATTTCAACACTAAGGATACCCTTTCAACATATTTTAAACTTGAGGCAGTTTTGGGTTTGATACGCTTCACCCATTAGTAAGAAATACTCTGGCAAGTACGTGTCGCACTGGTGCCGGAATCAAACAGTTATCCACAGAATACGTAACCAAAGATGCCCTTTGCAATATCATATATGGAAGCTGCATAACGACAAGCTCGTTTATCATCTACTACAACATTCTTATAAAAACTAAGGGGGCGATTGGTTCGTAGAATGGAATTCGATGGAATTGGAATTTATCAAATGAATTTGACTTTGAGGGAATGAAATGAAATTTGACCATGCCTTTTGATTGCGTTTGGTTGGATGGAATTGAAATGAAATTCTTACCCGAATTGGAATTTTTTTGTTTCGTTCACGAAATTCAACGAGAAAATTACAGACAAAAAAAAAACCGAAACTTTCGGGCTGGGTTCGGGGACATCTTATCGGGGACGGGTTCGGGGACATCTTATCGGGGACGGAACGGGAATCGAGGACAAATTCATGGATTTTAACGGGGACAGGGGCGGGGACGGTGATCATCGGCCCGGCCCGGCCCGGCCTGATATGTGTATATATATTAATTTTAATTTATATACATATACATATACATATATATATATATATATATATATATATAATATCATTAAAAGAAAATAGTAACATTAAAATTTTAAAAAAATTTATCCACTTTACTTCAACAACCTAAATAAGGCTCACGAAAAAGGCTAGTTTATTTGTCCAATTGTGAAATCGTGATTTTAGTTGTATGATGTTTGAAGTTCTGTTTAGTTTTATATTGTAATCTAATACATTGTTTGTAATTGGTTCGATTATGTTTGACATATTTAAAAAAATTGTAATCTACTTTTAGTTGTGAAAATTAACATATTGTAATTTTTTTATATATGTTTCGGGTTTCAGTTTCGGGTTCGGTTACAACCAACAGTGAAAGGGAAAAGGAGGATTTTTACCTTAACGAGTTCCCCAACGGGGATCGGGGAAACCGCAGGGACCCGATAAGATCCCCGACGGGGATCGGGGCGGTCATGGGGACGGTTTTAGTTGTCGGTTTCTGGGACGGAGATACCAATAACCGGCCCGAACCTGGCCCGTTGTCATTCTTAGTTTTAAATGAGATCGAGCATAGCAGAACAGAGCAAATCGAGATAGAGCGTCGATGAATGGATGATGGCTAAGGAATTTGTCGGATTGGAATTTGAAATCTGTGGTATATGCGGTGTAATTGTGAAATCAATGAATTAAGGAATTGGAAGGATTCCTTCACATCTATTATGTGAACCAAACATGGTATTTGGAATTTGGTCAAAGAATTGGACATTCCAATTGCTTCTAATTCCACCAAATTCCATAAACCAAACACCCCCTAAGCTTCCAAGAAGTTTTGTACCATTTCGAATATTGAACTTTTGGCCATTTTGCTTCTAAACGTTATTCATCTTCACCGATCAAATTCGTGTATGCAATTAGAAAAAGTGAAGAAGTCGTCTTCGAACCAAGAAATAATAGTAGAACGAAACATCAAGAATAATTGTTTGCTTTGAATATTTTAAAATCAAGCACATTTCTGTAGTTTTAATCATGTTACAAATTCAATACGAAGATGATTAATTACCTGCTGATATGCATTGAAGCAAATTGCAGCAATGAGAGACCAAATCTACACCTGTTTGACATTCAATCCCTGAAATGGTGACAATGTGTGATTAAGATCCCACATCGATTGTGGAAAGGAACAATGGTGTCTTATAAGAGACTTGATACCTTATCTATCAAATGTGTTTTAGAACCGTGAGTCTAAATGTAGACAACGTGGACAATATCAGGTACTGTGGTTAAAACTTTGTTCATCTGATTATAGTGATTACTGTAGAAAAAAAGCCTCAGGTTCGAGATCTAGAACCTAAATAGACATAGTTGTACATTTTTTACCAAACACTTTTACCATATTATCATGTCCATTCAAGTGTACATCTTATCCAACCATTGCTCATCAAGAACCCTAAAAATCATCATACACAAAACCCAAAAACAAAGCTTCCTTCATTTTTCAAAGGCATAAATCACTCAAAACACAGCATTTTAGCAGTCAATTCATTCAGGACATAAAAACATGTAGGCTTTCAGTTCTGGTTGCTTGACAAACAGGACAATTTTCAGTGAACACTTGACAGTCTTTACACAGACACAGATGCCGACACGGCAGTAACAAAACACAAACTTCTTTAGCGTTGCACGCTCTGCAGTTTAACGCCTTCGTTTGATTTGTGGCATTTACGTTGGTATAAGAGGCAGTATCATCCACCTCACTATCCCCGTACCCTTCTTTTCCTTCCACAGGCTTCTGTGCCATCACTTGTTGCAGATTGTTCTTCAGGGCATTCACCACTGATTCATTGTATTTCGCTCTGTAATGCCACGATTGAGCTTCCATTGTAACTTGCTTTATTTTCAACCCCAATTCAATGTTTTTTCGGTTCATGTTCTCTATTTCCATCTCTTTCTCCCTCCACTTCTTTCCCACTTCTTTCTCCAATGTGTTTAGTATGGATGCAGTGTGTTTCTGATTCAATTCTCTTATACCCTTCATCATATTTTCTTCCTAAAAACAACAATTGAGTTGGAACATTATGATAAAAGTTATGGTTTACGCACCTATGCATATATAGTACATATACGTTGATGAATATACTAAATGACAATACATATTTTGATAGTATAGATGTATCAACCACAAGGGTGGTGCCTGATTGGTTTGTGCTTGGCTCCAAAGGTCAAAAGTACCAGGAGGTCCCAGGTTCAAATCCAAGGAGGAATAAAAATCCCCTTGTGGCCACGAAGGTTCAAATGCAGTGAATCCGGGCTATCTGCAAAGCAGGTGGTCGCCCTGGGATTAGTCGGCTCGCATAGCGGATTGGATATCCAGGTTAATCAAAAAAGATAGTATAGATGTATCAATGAACATTCATATGCATATATTAGTTCTTATAGTTCTCATTTGAACTTCCCCCAATGATCAAAGTTCATGATGAATATACAAATACCTGAATATTCATTAATATTATTCATCATGAATATCATGCATTTTCATTTATTAATATCTATCACAATCTTCACCATGAATAGTTGGTTATCACAGTTCCTAAATGAACCTGCCTCTACGACCACCAAAACATATGAATCAAACAGGGGATTACCTGAACTTTAACGTAATGATCAAGGAGTTCTTTATGACGATCCATTTCACGTCTGATGCTATTTGTGAGTGAGTGAGTAACAGGGTGAAGAGCTTTCAAGTTTTCACTAATGGATGTGACAGAAGAGTTACGTTCATCTTCCTCATAAGATAGTTTCAAGCCAGTTGATACACCATTCGGATTCATAGAGGTTCTAGTACGGCCTGTGTCATCTTGACAGAAGTTGTTGTTCAAAGATATGTGAAGCTTTTGCTGTGCAGACATGGGTCCTGGTTCACGTGCCCTCTTGATAGGGCGACTTGAAGCCACGCCATGCTCGTTTCCAACAAAGTTTATATTATCGATTGTACACCCAACTGGAACTGCACCATATAAAGAAAACAGTAAAAACATTAATCACCATTTGGTCTATTTGGCCTTTGTTAGGTTAGGATATCAATCAGATATTTAAATACCAAAGTCATGAAAGCCCGACCCAAGGCCTTGAACCAGCATAGGTCAAATGAAGGCACAAACCGAACACCCAAGACTTGTGAGCCACTGAACAGATCCAATGTGGGCATAAAACTTGGTAAAATGTCCAACATGGCTCCTAATACACTTTCAAATGGGGGTCTTTGGTAGATATACATTCTTCCAAGAACTAGCCTTATCTATCATATTCAAACTGTGTGGAGCCCCATTTCAGCCAAACATAACCTATATGTATATATATGTAGGAACCTCCCATCTTACCCATGATTCAACCATTTGGGCATATTGGCATATTTTAGGAGAATGTATGATTCAACCATTTGGGCATATTGGCATATTTAGGAGAATGTTGCATACCTTATTTAATGTCCCAACCCCAAAGCAATAGGTTGATCCAATAACTTCGAATTCAACTTAAACCGTGACAGAAGTTATTGTTTGTCCACAACTTTGAACTTATAAGGAGCTCACATATCTATTCCTCTAACCATATGGGGCGAGTTGTTACACCTATATGTTGCTTAAACGCCAAATCCTTTATCTATTGTTCTTTGGTGACTAGTTATGAAACTTGAACGAGAAAACAATGTTCTCCACGACCGTAAAAGGTATATAAAAGGGTATCTTCTTAAGAATCGTCGTTTCCCATATTCGATTATGGTTTACTTCTTCTTCTTCTTCTTCTCTAATCTTTATATACATATATATGATATCTGAAGATTATGAAAGGAAAATGGAGATCTTGAAGACAAAAAACTCACATTTTCCAAATAGCTGAAGCTGAGGCAATGCACTCATGTCATACTGTGACCGGTGTTCCTCAGGATGGGCATTGGTAAGACCTCCGAACATGTTACTGTTGCCACCATAATGTTCCACACATCAATAATCGAATCATTCTACTGCAGAATTCAACATATCACATACAAACATCTATCGACTGACTGCAATTCATAATCACAAGGACAAGGATGCATCTAAATAACAATTTCAACTAAAATCAGTAGAAAATAACCTAAAATTTCAATAATCAAACCTTGGAGACTTGAACAATGACCCTCAGATCCATATACGAAAACAAAAATTTCCCATAACCCCAAAAGAAAACAAGATCAAAACATAAAAATGTCCCTAGATTACCAAAAAAGAAGACGGAATTACACAGAAATGAGATGGATGGATGGATTCATATAAACATAAAGAAAGAAAGAAAAGAGGGTTAGATCTACCTTGAAATGTGGTCAAAATGATGATGGTAAGATGGGAGGAATGATGAAGGTACAACAAGTAGTGGGTGAAGAATGGGTTGATGATGCTGATGATGATGATGATGATTCCATTTGTTGTTGTGGTGTTGTTGTTGTTGTTGATGTAAAAAGAGAGAGCTTGTTGAAGAATTCTTCCATTGTTCTCTCTTGTGGCAGCTTTGTTTTCGTTTTCCCACCAGTATATTTTTGTTTTTTCTTCGATACGGTTACCGACGTGCGGACTCTAGTTTTGATTTTTGACTCTTCCTCATCTTCCTCCTTCGTTCATCACTCTTTTATTACTATCACACATCCCCAACAACCATCTACCCTTTTTTAGAATCCGTTTCTTTTTTTTTTTACATCCATAAACCCAATTTTTTTTTATTAACCTGGATATCCAATCCGCTATACCAACCGACTAAACCCAGGATGACTACCTGTTTTGCGGGTAACCTAAAGTTACTGCATTTGAACCTTCGTGACCACAAAGAGATTTTTATTTCTACTTGAATTTGAACTTGAAACCTCCAGACACTTTGACATTTGGAGCCCAAGCATAAACCCATTTTTAATACTGTTTTTTTTCTTTTAAATTTTTATGGGTTGGTTTTTTATTTAAATACTGGTTATCTTACCATTCTTATATACGTAACTTCACGTTATATAAATCAGTATGTTGATTTGTTAACCCAAACATGAGTTCTAACATCATCGATCATATCGTTAACTTTGAGTATGGGCGGTGATCAATGATTTTTATGAGGTTGTTTTGACATGCTTCTAAAATCTTGTTTTGCTAATGGGTGTTCATGGTTTAGCTAAAATTGATTTGAATCAACCAAACCAAAGCAATTTGGCTAGTTTAGTCAGGTTAGTCATGAAAGGTCGTTGGGGATATTCTGGGCTGTTCTCTGGGGATTATATATAGTATTAGTCGAGGTGCGTACAAACTGACTTTAAAATATATGGTTAACAAAAAATAGTTATCAAACAAGGTATTCGGCTGAATTTATTGTTTCTAGTGTTAAGTCAATCGTTTCAACTAAAAACGAACCATTTAACGCCCCACTCCTCAATCCCCCTCTATTTAAAAAAATGATTAGTTAGATGTTTATGCTTTTGTGCTTATAAACAAAGAAAATTAGCCTAAATCGCTAAACTGATTTTGATCAGGTTGGTTGGGGTCAATGATTCGACCGGTTTGGCTTGGAAATATGTCAAATCTAAGTTACCAGTTTGGCTGAGATTACACTTTTCAAACGGGTCGAACAAAACTGCAAATACTTGTAGTTTTGTCCTACATCTAACCAATCGTTTTTGGTATTTAGCATAGATGTAAACATTCATTCATTTGCAACAAAAATGTCTTATATGAACAAAATAAACAATACAATTATTGTATATAGCGTTTCACGAGGAATAAGTCATTGTCACGAACAAGAATTTGGTTTTCGAGGGCCTCCAAACTCATTATTATTAGGTACTGGTAAAAAATTAACTTTAAATCATACGTAATTTATTTTGCAGATATACAACAATCAGTTCTACATCTATCTTAATAGAATATCTCAGTATCAGTCGAAATGCCAATAAAACATGAAACCGTATATTGATAACTAGTAGTTTTATTGCAAAAATAACTATAAAAATGTTATTCTTACATTTTTTTTTACATATTTTAACACCATTTCATTATAAAAAGGATAAAATGCATGAAAAACAACATACTTGGCTAGGAATTAGGATTTTTATTTTTAATAGACCTCTAAAACTTCCATTCTATCATATTTGATGTGACAACTTACGTATAATGATTAGGGGTGTAAACTATAAGAGACAATTCACGAGTTACTCGAGATCGATACGGTCAAAGCTCGGTCAACACTTGACTCGAATAGGCTCGGCTCGAACTTGAGCTCGACTCGACATATTAACGAGTCGAGTGAAGCTACCCAATACTCGACTCGAAAAGCTCGTGATATACTCGATTATTTTATATATAGTTAGATTTAAAATATAATCAATTTTTATAATAAAATTTGTAAAATATAAATAATAAAAATGTCTTATATTTTTATATATTTAAACAAAATTATGCATTTAATTATAAAAAAATCAATCAATTATTTTTTTATTAAAGTCACAATTAAAAAAAGACAAAGAAGAACTATAAGAAAGGCTAGTGAAATTGTCCCACGTTGGAAGATAGATGATAAAGGAAGGAAAAAAAGATGTTATAAAAAAGAGGGAGGTGAATAAAATTTGTCTTTTTGATGATGAAGTTTGAAGTTGATTCCTTTAGTGTTATAAAAACTAAGATAATACCTTTAAGTTTTAAAATTTATAAAAGAAAGACCCTAAAATTTCATAAATTTCAATGGATGAGCTTGGTTCAAGTTCGAATTCAAGCTTAATTTGAGTTGCAGTTTCAAGCTTGGTTCGAGTTCGAATTCAAGCTTGGTTCGAGTTCGAATTCAAGCTTAATTTGAGTTGCAGTTCGAGCTTGAGAAATAGTTATCGAGTTTGAGTTGAGTTTTGATTTTTACTACTCGTGAGTTTTCGAGTCGAACTCGAGCTTGGAAATTGGGTTCCAAGTTCGAGTCGAATATAGTGATACTCGAGCTCGACTTGCATCATTTATACTCCTAATGATAATCTATGAAAACATAGCATAGTTTTATTTGAATTTTGTATAACATATTTTGATCTAAATATTCAATATCACATATTTGAAATTTCGAAATAAAAGTTATATATATAAGTTATTATATATATATATATATATATATATATAATAATAATAACTAAATAAAGAATACGTTATATTTTTATATAATTTAATAAAATCATAATTACAATATATTAAAATAAAGTTGTTTTTGTTATTTTCAAAGTAATAAAGATACCAATAAGGACAAGAAGAGGGAAAGGAATTGATGATTCCATTCCCTGCATCTTTTGTTGTTGATTCCATTCCATTCCTGCGATGGTATTGGCGGGTGTCACGTTTACGTTTACTCGTTTTCCCACTCCATTTCCCCCACTTTGATGTTTAAGGTAACCCATCTCACCAAGTCATTTGTCGGCATCGACATATTTGAATTGAACATCCTCCAAACACGCATTACGTATATTATGGTTTAAACATGTTTCACATATTAAAATGCAATAATGCTTTGAAGAAAAATATAATAATAATTAAATAACCACTTTAATGCAGATTTATAGCATCATTCAAGTAAATACAGATTAAGATCGTAAAAATATAGCTACACCTAATATCAGTAACTGTTCACAGAGACAGATCTAGAAGATATTTTTGTGGTTATGCTGTTATATACAACCGAATAAAATGGTAGCACTTTTAAGGACTATATAAGAAATCACACTACATTTGGAAAAATTGTGGTTGCATGAGTGGTACTCACGGGTAGACATGGCGAAATCGGCCCGGGACCCAAAAAACGTAACATAAAACGTTTACAATTCTCGCTATATTTTGTGATTTCGGCTTGTATCCGTTTCACACTTCCACTTCTCTTTCTCATTTCTCTCTCTTTATCTTCGAGAATGGCCGATGAACAACATGAAAAACTTTCTACTTCTGCCATTTCTACTGGTTCTTGGTGTTGTATTTGCAGATTCCAGTTTCAAAGAAGAATATGCAACTCCAAGAGAAAAAATGTTTTTTTGGCTAACAAAATTTTGCTTCTTTGGCTTATCAAAGGAAACTTTTTGGCATCATAAGGATTCTTTTGAAGGTGGATTTTGTGTTGGATGTTGTATCAATGTCTTAGGTTATCTATACTATATTATAAAGTATTTGACAAAAACTCTTAAAACAATTTTTTATTCATGAAGTACTGTTTATTGTTGCATATGACTTAAAATTCAAGATTACAAGTAAATTGTGCGTAAGTACAATTTATTAAAGCTTCATGTTTGAATTTGTGTAACTAACTGTAGATAAATATAATTAAATAAAGGATAAATATCTCATTTTAAATATAAAAAATCTAAAATATAATTAGAATAATCATTGACTTCTAACAAAATATTTGATTATTATCTTTATCAAATTAACTCTTGAAGACGATTATGTGGAGAGAAGGATTACCTCGAGGTGTTCTTCGCAAAGGTCAGCGGTGTTATAGTAGAAAGAGATGCCAAGCTTTGTTTCCATGGCGGAGTGATCAATGCGGGAGTGTGCAAGGACGTTGTGGCCTTGACGAACTAGGGTTTTCGAAAGGAGTGTGCAAGGACGTTGTGGCCTTGGATTCGTAGTCGAAGGGTTGATCTGCATATATGGCGGAGATTTGGAAATTACGAAAAAGGCATAGGATTTGGATCTTTCGTAGATGACACGGTGGCAGCAGAAGAAAATGAGATAGAGAGTGGTGGTTGCAGCTGCGATGGTGGTGGTCGGAGAGAATGGACCTGGAAATCGTCGGAGAATTGGAAAGCATTTTTTGATGAAGCTTCTTGTCGTGTTTGTGAACATGAGAAAGAGGGATTTTGACTTCCCAGACGACGGTAGACCGGTTTTATTTTGAAAGGAGGAAATGGGAGCTTATTTATTACAAGGGTAGGAATGGAAAGAGGAGGTTGAGAGTATATGACTCTACTCAAAGGGCTGAGCGAACAAGCCCATTTCTGAATCAATAAGTCATTTTCGAACAACAATGTATGGCTTACCAAATAAGCCATACATGATATACAGCCCATTAAGTTGTTATCGAACAACCCCTTAGTATTGTGTGGGTGGTCACACAGTCAATTAAGCACTCAATTTCTCCTCGATACATTCATACAAGGAACGAAGAATATTTAAATTTTTTGTTTTGATGTATTACTTTACATCAATGTTTTAGAGATTGAATATACATAAATTAAAGTTTCTTTAGGACTTTAAAAAAAATTCAAAACAATTCACCAATCCACAGATCGAATTAAGTTCACCAAAATACTACAAAACTTAAAAACTAATAAATAATATCTCAATAACTATTGTCCTTAAAAAAATAAAGCTGAGGCATATTAGACAAAATCTAGGGACTGTAGTGATGGATCATTGTCTTTGATTACTTGGGTCAATAGTTTCATTTCTGTGCCATGAATTGGAAAATCCACTAGGACTATTACTGCGACCCTTTCCATGGCTCAGTCCATGACCCTGTCCACGAGCTGTCCATGTGGTGTATAGTTACCACATGTGTGTGTATGTGTGTGTGAGATTCAGTATGTTTAACTCGCTATCATTTGGAGTTCTTTCCACCTCTAACTCTTGTATGATTGGATTCAGAAATTTTCTTGGTCCCGACTGGTCTAGAGTTGTTATATAAAAGAACCTCGTTGTGTCTTTTAGCCACTTGCAGTAGGTTAATAAGTTTGTTAAAGGTTGTGGTTATTTTATTATCATATTTCAATCGATACTGATTCATTTTTATGATTGCTGATATGGGAAAAGTGGAAAGCGTTTTATGAATAATGTCGTCTTCTATGAGTTCCTTTCCACAGAAGTTTAAACGTGTGCTTATAACTTACAAATCCTAACCTTAATAATTAATGAAAGAATTACAAATTAACATTTAATAATAAAACAAGACATTAGATAAGGACGCTAATTTTTATGGACCTATAAAAGGATACATACATACCTACATCTCTCTTTCTCTCTCTATATATATATACATACATACCTACATCTCTCTCTCTTTCTCTCTCTCTCTATATATATATATATACTAGAAGGGTATTTGTAAAATGCAGCGATACACATCTTAATTTTAATATTTCATTTTATTATTTATCTCAGTCGATGTTATAGTATGATCTTATGTTATTTTAAAAAGACGATTATGGTTTTATTTTTGGATAAAATATAAATTTGAATATATCAGAAAAATTTGACAAAAATATATTAATATTAGTATCAATTTAACTATTTAAAATTCATATTTTTTATGTAATTTTTTAATTCAAATTTTTTATCATAATTTAATTTAGGTTCAATAACGAAATAATTTATATTTGTTTAATTATAATATTATATAATATATATATATATATATATATATATGAGAGGGTAAAAAGTAAATAAAAAATAAACTGCATGCATCGTCGCTTCTTCTTCTTGAATCGCCATTCTCTCTTTCTCTCTCTCTAAACTTTCGTCTTCTCTCTAAATTTCACGTCAAATTACTGAAGAAATCAAAGTAACAATTACATATTCGGAATCCATTCTTCGAACCCTTCCTAAAGCGTTCCAAGTGATATTGATAGGGACGAGACTTGAAATCGAGCGTTTAACTTTTGGAGTTTGTAAACTCGTTTGTAGATGTTGATATTCTAAGCTTATAAATAGTTGTTAGAATGTAATATTTCGGATTGTAAAACATGTTTTAGAAGTTAATCTACGTTTGGAGTTTATTAGTAGCTCTAAAATGTTTGTGTCTTTGAAGTAAGTCCTGTTAGTGACGCCGCCCGTTCCAGATCACGGGGACGGGGGATGTTACAAATGTGGTATCAGAGCATAAGGTTTGACTTGTAGATTATGTAAGCTTGACCTGTGAGAAATGGGTAGACATAAGAACGGGTATACTAAGCTTTAATTCTATCTACCGTTTTTCTGATCCATAAATGTTTTGAATTCTGATTTTCATGTYGTTTTATTTTAGAATGTCGAGACGTGGTTGCCCACGCAAATCCAGATCTCAACCTGAGGGTAACCCAAACCCCAACCCCAATCCCAATCCAATGGGGGGTGGAAGTTGTGTGTCCCATAATATGATCAATCTTCATATATCCTCATAAATCTATGGCAAGCATATCAAGAACATCAGGAACAAGTAGAGAGAAAAAGTTAATTGGTCAAACACCTTCTATTTCACTCAAATGTACGTATGATTACAATAAGCTCCCTAACAAAAAAATTCACTAAAGACAAAGTTATTTATAGGGTCAAAGATGAAACCCACTAGTCAAAGTCAAAGTACATACAAAGTCAAACACAATGTCTATTTTAATTATAGACAAAAGTAACTTTCAAGACGAATACAATTTAACACTGATTTTCAGTTCTAACATTCTCCCCCTTTGTATTCAGACTTGAAAGAATTTCGCGCTTTGAATCTCGTTTGAACTTTGTCTCTTTAAGCACTTTTTGACTTCTTCAAAAACTTCAAAAAACTCCAAAAAACTCTTCACTTTTGAAATCTTCAGACAATCTTTTGTTGAGAAAATCTTCTAACATTCTTTTCCTCGAATGTAGAACAACAACGATATTCTCTTTTGACAATGTAGAACAAAATCAACAAAATTCTTCAGAAACAATATTCAAGATATGATCTTCAAAGAATCTTTAGACAACAAATCACTAACATTCTTCCGAAAAACGAATTTCTTCAGACAAAATCTCACAAACTTTCTTCTTCAAAATTAAACAATCTCTTCGACAAGAAATCTTTATCAGTAAACTTTTGAAATGATGATCTTCACATTCAGCAACTCTCAGACATTGTAGCATCGGAATAATCTTTGTAATCATCTCCAGTCGCACTCCTTTTGAGTCTTTTGCCATTATTGAGGTTACTCCCCTTTTGATCTTTACATCAAATTCCCCTTATAATGTTCAGAATTAGACATTTCATTCATTATTACATACTCCTCCTTATGATGAAATGAGAATCATTCCATCATACACAAGAATGAATGAAATTCTCCGCGTAAGCCGTCAATTCATGAAATTGTAATTAGATCTTTGCAAATCCACTTATTTAATCTTTTCAGATTAAGGGAATGAGAAGGTGACAACCAATTTCAACGAATGAAATTGTTTTCAATCTTATAAAAAGATTGACCTGTGAGTATAACAAATATACTCAGTACAATGGATGTACTGTATATATGAGACTTTTTGAGGCTCATCTCACCAGGTCTTCCATTCAATGTTTGATAGCTTAAGAATAGCATATCTATGAATGTTTTGGTAAATTAACATATAAAATGCAAAATCTGTGTAATGTAGAAAGATAAAGCAACGTATGCTTCTGTTTAGGCTCAAAAAGATAAACCGTGTGGACTACTGTTAGCTCTAATATTTACTTCATGTAAAAGTATGAAAAAGTATTCTGCAAGTATTGACAGAAGGGTATCTTCCACAGAAGACAACAGAGGACCAGCAACATAAGTTGTTTCATCGTGCAAGTCAAGAATGACAGAACCTCTAATGTCTCTCACAGAGGTTCTGGAAAATGGTCCTTTGGCAATAAGATCATACAAGTCAAATATAGCAGAGCCTCTGAGTTGGCTCACAGAGGGTCTGCGGATTCGTCTTCTGTGAAGATCTTGTTCTGTTGTTTTTCAAAGGTTGTTAGCTGCATGTGCTTCTCACGTGACTAGATTTTTAATAGACTTTATTTGAACGGCTTAGATGATTTCACTTTCTAGATTTGTTAGGAAAGTCGTTAGGGTCTAGTATAAATAGCAGCTTAGGCCTTTGTATTCAGTGTGCTTCCGTATTGTAATCGTCTATATTTTCAATCAATTGAAAAACCTTTAAAGCTATTCTATTGCGTTCATCTTCTTCATATTAATCTGTGTGTTCTTGGTTAATTACTCTGTTTTGTTCTTATCATTGTTTCCGCTGCACTGTAATCGTCCTAGAGATCATTYARARTAAGAGTTCAAATACCAAAGCTGAATTTACAGGTCCTAACAATTACACAAATTTATCAGACTCAATTAGTGATCAAAAAGACTTGAAGGGGGGACATATATCCTTCTGATTCAATATCAACTTTCTTCGAATGAGAAATTGATAGTTGATGAGCTGCATGTCCCAAGTGTTATTGAAACATTTATCTGTTGAGAGATAAATGAGTAGCTGATAGGGTTGTGACAAATTTTGGCCTGAGCTTTGCCTTTTTCAATATTAGTCTCAAAAGAATTGAGAATTAATGGATTGTGTGGTATGCCCGGATTTTAGAAATTTGGAATAGGATTTTCGTATTCTTTTAATCCTGACACAACTCTCATCAATTCTTTTGGCTCACAACAACTACCCCTCTCATTTTCATTTTAGTCTCAGCACACAAACCCATCTGTATATAAAGCTCACTCATATATGGTTGTCCTATTGGGTAAGTTGGGTAGGTTTGTCGGTTCTGACATTCCATAGAGGTATTTCTGATAAGTACTCAGTCCCTCCTAAAATTTAGCATTATGTACAGTTGATCACAAACAGTTGATAAAAAAAATATTATTGCAAATAAGCACAATGATCAGATAAAAAATTGATCAAGAAATTTGGCTTTTAAGTACAATCAATAAAGGAATGATGCGACAACGATCAGATTATTTGGTATATGAGAGAAATGAATGAAGATCTTTAAGTACGAGTTTACAGATTCTGATTAAAAAAATGTATATCAATCAAGAAAAAAAATCAGAAAAATCAATATTTGAATACAAACGAGTGTATTATCACCGAAAATGATTTTCGTATAAGAGACGTGATAATAACATTTTGAAAAATAGCTGAAACACGTATTGGAGTTATGTACGACGAGAAATTACGCATGTAAAATATCAGGAAATACCTGTTCAGAGAATGTATTCGTTTCCCAAAAAAAAAATTATTTTCTGAAAAAACATTTATTGAACTTTCTAGAGACTCCCCCTAGAAAGTAGATTATTGTAATGTTTCAGTTAAGTTCAAAAAATTAAAAAAAAAAAAGAAAACATTTTAAGCACGAGTCCTGAACTGTGTTGTTCAGAAGCCTTGTTTGGACAGTGTACAACTCCCCCTGAATTTGTGCATCATTGGTATGATATTCTGATCAGCACGATAATGACACACCTGCAAAATCAGATTAAACAGATTTTGGTACCCAAACGAACTTGGGTCCTTCTTTGTTAGTATCAGGTTGCAGGATGTTATAACTTCCAAACCATCTATTTTTATTAGATATGTTCTTTTTCACGCTTTTAACAGGATGATTATAAACAGAATAAGATCCATACCAGTTATTGTTATCATACTTGTTATTGCCTTTCCAACTTTTCAGATATCTGTTGTCTACATTCCATCTGTTGTACCTCCTCCTGTTCACAAAATCTATATTCTTGCATGTAGAGCACATGATCCTTTTCTTGTTAAGATTATCAAATCAGAAGTGGATCTCACAAAACAAGGAAGATTGTTAGTAACAACAGAGTTCTGAGATAAAACAGATTCAGACTTATTGACCCAAATGCTTTTAACTTTTGAAGAGTAATTGGGTGATCCAATGACATACCCTTGATAGTACTGACTTGAAGAACAAGAATAGTTCTTAGAAACAGTAGATTTAGGACTGCTTGAATAACTGTTAGACTTGGAACAGTCATAAAAGCTGGTTTTACACTGTGAAGGAGAACCATTTGAGTTTTGAGCACAAGAAAAGTCTTTGACTTTCTTTAAAAGCTTGTCTCGTTCAACATCAACTAAATCATACTTATTTTTGAGTTCAGTTCTCATCTTCAATTCAGTTTAGTATCCAGGAGTTTAAGTGAACCCAATATTGCTGATGTGGTTCGTCAGACCATGTCAAGTATGATGCCTACATATCTCCAGCAAGCCATTCATGCTATGCAACAAGTAGTGCATAATCTTCCTTCAAACCCAAATCATGTTTCTACATCAAATACTAGAAATTCGGCATCCAGTTTGGCTAACCCAACTAGAGAAATATATATATGGTTTGAAATGTTTAACAAACAAAAACCTCAGTCCTTCTCAATTGCCATAGATTATGTGGATGCCGAACATTGGATCAACACATAGAAAAGATTTTCAATGTCTTAGATATCCCAGATCAGTATCAAGTCCGTTTAGCTACATATATGCTTGAGAAAGAAGTCAATAACTAGTAGGAATCTTGTATCCAAACTGATCCATCTATAAAGACTTGTCTTGGAATAATTTTAAATTTTTTTTTCTTCAAGCAATACTTTACCTCGGCTGATCACGATGCCTCTGTGCGGGAATATGCTACTATCCAGCAAGGTGAGGAAGAAACAGTTGCCGACTACATGGCACGTTTTCTTAAATTTTCTTGTTTTGCCGGAAACACTGCAGACACTCAAGTCCAACAAGCTGAAAAATTTAAATGGACTTTGAACTTGAGGTTTAAAGATCGTCTACTGAATCATCCTTTCAATACCGTTACTAAAGTGGCCGACACAACAAAGAATATTGATCGGTCATGGCAACAATAGTTAATTTCACGCGTTGACGATAAGAAACGCGAATCTGAATCTTTCTCCCGAAGCAACTCTCGTTTTGTGAAATCAAAGTTGACGAACGATGCTAAAAAAGGCTCGAATCTATTCATGCCACGATTTCTAGTGTTATCTAGCAGTGGGAGTCAAAATGTTTCTAGCCTTGTTATTAATTGTGATCGATGCAATTTTCTACATAGACTGGGTATGTGTCTAAAGATGACCAATTCCTGTTTCAATTGTCGAGAACAAGGTCACATGGCAAAAAGATTGTCCCAAAGCTCAGATATAAACTGACAAAGGGAAAGGAAAACAACCAACTACTAGTGGACGAGTCTTTGCATTACCTGGCAGCAAATCTCAAGCGGGTATGATTTCGGGTCATGTTAAATTAATTAAGTTATCTGTTTATGTTTTGTTTGATACTGGTGCGACATATTCAATTGTTTTTGAACAATTAGAATCCCGATTACAACCGTATGAGTAAACCACCAAATTTCCAGTGGTAATATCTACCCCAATGGGTGGTTCAATTTGTGTGCTAACTCGTTTTTCCAACTGTCCGTTGCTTATTGGGGACTGCATACAAGAGGTCACTCTGCTTCCAATGCATATGTCCTACTTCRATTTAATATTGGGTATGGACTGGTTGTCACGCCACCTGGAAACAATAGACTGTAATGCAAACAAATTCTGTTTGGGGATATAGACAACCCGGAGGCAATCTTCCAAGGAGGTACTCCAAAAGAAGATGTTAGTGCAGTAGTCTCTATTACTGTGACACAATACATGTGGCAAAGCAATGAAAGTTTTCTTGTTGCTCTACAAGATCCCGAATAGGTATTTCCTACTTTTGCATCCATACTTGTTGTTTATGAATATCTTGATGTGTTCCCAGATGATTTACCGGGTATAACACCGGTATAGGAAATCGAATTTACCATCGATCTAGTCCCGGGAGCTTCTCCTGTATCCAAGGCTCCCTACCGAATGCCTCCAACTGAAATGAAAGAGCTTAAAACTCAACCCGATGATCTATTAAAGAAAGGTTTCATTTGACCCAGTGTTTCACCCTGGGGAGCTCTTGTTATTTTCGTTAAAAGAAAGACGGTATGATGCGTCTTTGTGTCGATTATCAGGAACTTAATAAAGTAACGATCTGGAACAAGTATCCGTTGCCAAGAATCGATGATCTGTTCGATCAATTACAAGAGGCATGATACTTTTTCAAAAATGATCTTCGGTCCGGATACCATCAACTTCGTACCCGAGATTGTGATATTCCAAAAACCGCATTTAGAACTCACTATGGGCACTACAAGTTCTTAGTAATGCCTTTCGGGCTAACTAATGCTCCAACGGTTTTTATGGGTCTTATGAATCGGGTTTTTAAAGATTATCTCGACGTATTTGTTATTGTGTTTATTGATGACATCTTGATTTACTCGAAGTCAAGAAAGCAACATGATCAACATCTTCAAATTGTTTTGGAGACTTTTCGAACAAAAAAGTTGTACACAAAACTTTCTAAATGTGAGTTTTGGCTCGATCAAGTGTTTTTTCTCGGGCACGTAATCTCCGCCGAAGGTGTCAAAGTTGATCCAATGAAAATTGAAATCGTCACTAATTGGTCACGACCTATGAACATATCCGAAGTTCATGGTTTTCTGGGTCTGGCTGGTTATTACAGACAGTTCGTTGAAGGTTTCTCTAAAATATCTCTACCGTTGACCCGTACACTCCGGAAAGGAGTCAAATTCAATTGGGGTTCCGAACAAGAATCTAGTTTTGAGGAATTGGAGCATCGATTGGTTACCACACCTATTCTTGTATTGCCGTCTGGTACTCGTGGGTCTCAAGTTTATAGTGATGCTTCAAAGAAAGGTTTCGGTTGTGTTCTTATGCAACACGGAAAAGTGATCGCATATGCTTCTCGTCAATTAAAGCCTTATGAGGTCAATTATCTGACTCATGATCTCAAATTGGCTGCAGTCATCTTCGCACTCAAGATATGGCGTCACTATTTGTACAGTGAGACCTGTGAAGTTTTCACTGACCATAAAAGCCTCAAATACATCTTTACTAAAAAAAAGTTAAATATGCGTCAACGAAGGTGGCTCGAACTTCTGAAAGATTACAATGTTCGAATATAGTATTATCCAGGCAAAGCTAATGTAGTCGCCGACGCTTTAAGCCGTAAAGTTGTGGAACAAGTTTCTTCTTTAATTGTTTCTATAGAGTAGGCTTTGGAAATCGAACAGTTCGGACTAGAAATCTATCTGAGTTCACAAAAGGAAATTCTATCAAATCTAATGGTAGAACCAACTTTAATCTCTCGAATCAAAGAAGGCCAGCAAGATGATAGTGAATTATGGGCAAATTTCCAGTAGACACAAGAGAATTCTATTTCAGAGTTCAGAATTGATGATGATCACGTGTTGTGGTGTCGTGATCGTCTTTGTATTCCGAATAACTCTGAGCTTAGAGATATAATTTTAACGAAGCTCATAACTTTATGTTTTTGGTTCATCCTGGCACAACAAAAATGTATCGTGATTTGAGAAACCATTTATGGTGGATTGAAATAAAACGAGATATCGCCGACTTTGTAGTTCGTTGTATCACTTGTCAACAAGTTAAAATTGAACATTAACGTCTGGGTGGTTTTCTCCAATTGTTGAACATTCCGGTATGGAAATGGGAGCACATAATTATGGATTTCGTAGTCGAATTACCCCGTACAATCTTAAAAGATGATGCAATTTGGGTAGTGGTAGACCGACTGACAAAATCGGCTCATTTTCTTCTTGTCCAACAAACTTGGTCAATTGATAAGCTGACATAAATTTTCCACGTGAGATTGTGCGTCTTCATGGCACACCTATATCGATTACCTCTGATCGAGACCCACGTTTTACATCTCGATTTTGGGAAGGTTTACATAAAACTTGGGGCACACGTTTGAATTTTAGTACAGTCTTTCATCCGCAAACTGATGGGCAATCTGAACGTACAATTCAAACATTGGAGGATATGCTCCGAGCATGTGCGTTGGAATGGCATGGAAGTTGGGATAACTACTTGTATCTAATCTAGTTCTCCTATAATAATAGCTGGCAGTCGAGTATCGACATGTCCCCGTATGAAGCACTTTATGGCCGAAAATGTCAAACACTGACTTGTTGGAATGAAGTCGGAGAACGCATTTTAGAAGACCTAGAATTAGTACAAGTTACTACTGAGAAGGTCGAAATTGCACGTCAAATAATGAAAGAGGCTCAAGCTCGTCAAAAGAGCTACGTCGACAAGCGACGACGACTTATCGAGTTCCAATCGGGTGATAAAGTCTTCTTGAAGGTTTCCCAGACTCGTGGTATTAGACGTTTTGGTCTCAAATGGAAGCTCAGCCTGAGATATACTGGTCCTTTTGAAACTTTGGAAAGGGTTGGAGCTGTGGCCTACATGTTAGCTCTACCGCCACAATTGTCCCACGTAGATAATGTGCTCCATTTCTTTTCGTTGCTAGGATACAACTATCATCTCCTACACGTCATTGAATATCCTTACGAGTACATAGAGCCTGATCTATCTTATCGCGAGGAGCCTGAGGCAATTCTTGACCGCAATGAGAGAGGTACACGAAAGAGAGTGATCCCTTTTGTAAAAGTTCTTTTGAAAAATCACTCGGAACATGAGGCGACGTTGGAAATTGAAGAACACATGCGGCGGGAGTACCTAGAATTCTTAAACTGATGTAAATTCCCTATCTCTAAATTCGATTTCGGGGACGAAATCTTCTTTTAAGGGGGGGGGGAGGAGCATTGTAAGACCCGAGTTTTAAAAACACATTCTCGTTAACTTACCCAAATTGTAACGTACTTAAATAACGGTCGGTAATTGTTGAAGGGTTAAAACCGTCAAATTACTAACCAAAACTATTGTGCAAACTATGTTAACCCGATCTTGATCGTTCATTTTCTCATCAAACGGTCCTTATTAAATGAGACTATAAAAATAATCATTTAATTAATATATTAATTGAGATGCATATGAACAACGGTTCACAGGGTACTTTTGTAAAAACATCGCATGAACACGGTGAACATTTATATGAACACAGTGAATGTTCATGGACATTACATGGATATGAATACCATGAACACCGTGAACATCGGAATTACCTCATGATCAATTAGAGGGATCTTAAAAGATTTGTAACTCCCAAATAATTATTAGGGAGTTACATAAAGGTCAA
>NC_037530.1:33771890-33791560 GCF_001531365.2 Cynara cardunculus var. scolymus
TATATATATATATATATATATATATACTAGGTTCGATCCCGTGTATTACACGGGGTAATTTGAAAAAATTAAATCATAACAAAAACTTATCTTACAATATGAATGATCATCGAAAGTATGATGCTACTTCAAAATTGTACTCTTGAAATAACTCTGAATAATTGAATTTTGAAATGAAACTATATCAATAATTAGTTAAAATGAAGTTAACCCTAGAATAAAATTAAATTTAGAAATGAAACTATATCAATAAATTGAATTTAAACTTATAAATAAAATTTAGAACGACTCTTTAGACTTGTACTCTTCAAATAACTCTGAAGTATAACTCTGAAAAATGACTTCAGACTTGGACTTGTACTCTTGAAATAACTCTGAAGTAAACTCTTCAGACTTCAGAGCTCCGTATAGTCAAGAAAAGTCAACTTTTGTCGACGTCCGACACAAATCCCCCACAAATCTGTCACTGATTTTTTTTTAAAAATAAAATTTTATTTTTACAACTTTCCCGACGGTTTTTCGATGGATTTGTAACGGATTTTTTTTACTTATTTAATATTATCACAAATATGTCGGAAATCCATCACAAAATTGGTCTAATTTATTTAAATAAACTAATTAGAGTTAATTAATTAAAATTTTTGACGGATTTTAATTGATTTTTATATTTAATTATACTTTGTCGGAAAACTTTTTTTATTCTTTTCCCTTCCAAAAAAAATATGTTTAAAAAAATATTTCCAACGTATTTTTGACGGATTGTAATTTTCTAATAAAAAGTTATATTCCGTCGGAATTTATTTAAAAAATATATGTTTTATAAGAAAAAATAATTTTTTTTAATAAGTTCCGACGGATTTCCGAAGGAATATAACTCTTTTGTGTCGGAAAATAACTTTTTATTATAAAAATTATTATCGGTCGGAAATTTTGAACTTTTTAAATATATATTTTTTTGAAGGAAAAACATATAAATAAAACATTTTTTCTTTGAACATTACCGAAGGATTTTCGACGGAATTTGCATTTAGCGGCGGGGGGTTTTCCGACTGCAATAACAGTTAGAAAGTTGTTTTTCCGACAGATTTCCGACGGATTTTTCCGTCGGGAAAACCACATTTTTAGTAGTGTGTCAATCAAATAGGTATAATTGAACTGTTAATGTAAATTGTGTCTACATACATTCAAATAAGTCTAATTGAACTACTAATGTAAATTGTGTCTAGATACGTGTTTAGGCGGGAAAACAATAAAACCGACTCACGAGAAAATGACACGTGTCACCCAAGTTACTTATTTATTATAAGTATAGATGAGAGAGTAAAAAAATAAATTGCATGCATCGTGGCTTCTTCTTGAACCGCCATTCTCTCTTTCTCTCTCTTTAAACTTTCGTTTTCTCTCTAAATTTCACGTCAAATTACTGAAGAAATCAAAGTAACAATTACATATTCGGAATCCATTCTCTGAACCATTCCTAAAGGTATAAATTTCATTCAATTTTATTAGGGTGTTTACGTTAACATTTTTTTAGATCGGGTTATAAATTATGTTATGTCTAAGTTACGGATTGATATTGTTAAAAATATGACATATTTCATGTTTAGAATGCTAGGATTGGTTAAATTGATGTAGAAATTAAAAGGGTAGATTATGGTTTCAATATAGTTTGATTTAGTGTATATGTAACCGCACACCAATTGTTTGTTATAATGCCCAAAAAAGAAATATTGCATGATTAAGCTTAGGGTAGCGACCATTGGACTTGTTTTACTGTTTAGTATGTTAAAGTATGTTTATAGCACGTAAATATAGCGAATCATGAAAGTTGGATCATAAAAGTTAGTTGGGAAGTTCAAAAATCGGATTTTACCGACTATACAGGTCCATACTTTGTCAGTATATAACTTACAAATTGTAAGTCGGAATAAGCTCGTATTTTTTAGTTAAAAAACCCTTAATGTATACTACAACTTTCATGTAGGGTCGAAAATACAGTTATGATTCTAAGTGGCTCGAAACAGTGTATTTTCGGGGTTGTTTGCATTGTATTTGGGATTAATCTGCTGTTTTGTAAAATTCGTATAAAATAGATGGATAATCCAAATGTGGTGATTAACTAGTATATTCACTGCATATCATACTACAACTTTCTTTTAGATAGTATCTTTTGTATTCACTTCTAAGTGGGGTAAAAAAAAGCTCACGAAAATGAGGGTCAAAAGCTGTTGAAGTCGAAACGGAATTATATAAAGCTAATTTTGAGTCGATTTCTCAATGCGTACCCGACTGTCATATTTGAAGTTTAAGTTGTATATAAATATGTAGGACCTAAGTATTTTATTAGTGGAGTCAGGATATGGTTTTACGTTGTTTAAGTAATAACCGATTTGCACATTCGTTAGGCACGCGAGCAAGTCGAACTTTACCATGAATCCTGTTTGATCGTGTTTACTTCTATATTCCGCCTAAGGTACGGATTTCACTTTCTTTAACTCTTGGGCAACTAGTTGTTGTAGTTGACCCTTCGTAACGGTAGTTTACCACTTTGTGATGATCGCTTAAAAGTGGTCAATAAATTACGTGTATATATATATATAAACTCTTGAATCTTTATCGTAAACTCTTGAATCTTTATCGTAAACTCTTGAACCTTTATCGTAAACACTTGAGTTTAGTCCGTTGAATTTTATGTTTGAATCTTTCAAGTTTATTAAATTGATTCTCATATTTTGAAGTAGTTTCGAGTTTTATGAAGTACTTTGAAGCTTGACTTTTTTTATGAACGTCATCCGGGTAGTGGCACATGCTTAGTTTTATTGGTTTTCAGAACAAATCAATTAATGGGCACATTATTTGGGATGCCTTCTATGGCAGATTTGTAGTCATGGCGTCTTGCAGGTGAACTCGGTCCACAGGGTTAGGCCCAATAGTGGCTTACGTGAACCCACCTTATGGACTAGGCCGATTTTATTGGCTCCAGGACGGATGGATCGATCCTAGGATTACCCACCATGTGACCGTGGCTAAATTCACGGGGGACTCAGGGTGTGTGCCCGCACGCCGACCCGATAGTTTGTGTGGTTTGGCCACCCCACGAACACTATAGGAATTGACGAATTTTTTTTAAATGATGTTTTGAAATGAGAACTGTGAAACGTCTTGATTTTCTATGTATTCAGTTTAATTGATTTTTAAGTCTTCCGCTTTATTATCGATGTTACGTATTATTATTTCAAGTATATATTACAATCTGTTCACTGAGCTCCGTGCTCAGCCGTGTTCTTGTTTTCTGACACGGCAGGTTCCAAGTGATAGTGATAGGGACGGGACTTGAGATCGAGCGTTTAACTTTTGGAGTTTGTAAACTCGTTTGTAGATGTTGATATTCTAAGCTTATAAATAGTTGTTAGAATGTAATATTTTGGATTGTAAAACATGTTTTAGAAGTTAATCTACGTTTGGAGTTTATTAGTAGCTCTGAAATGTTTGTGTCTTTGAACTAAGTCCCGTTGTGACACCGCCCATTCCGGACCACGGGGACGGGGGATGTTACATATAATTTTTTTATAAAGATAATAATTAATTATTTTGTTAGAACTCGATAATTATCCTAATTATATTTTAAAATGAGATGGTTATCCTATATTTGATTACATTTATCTACAGTTAGTTACACTAATTCAAAATAGAGCTTTAATAAGTTGTATTTATGCATAATTTACTTGTAATCTTGAATTTTAATTAATATGCTTCAATATACAATATTTCATGCATAAAAAATGATTTTTAACAGTTTTTGTCAAATGCTTTATAATATAGTAAGATATATATAAGAAATAAAATTTTATAATAATTAAAGCGGTTCCAAAAGGTGTAATTCAATTTTATTTATATTGATAGTTCCGGTTTAGTTTTATACTATAAAGATATGAATTCTCCGTTGAAATAATATATGATAGATATTGGTGGTGTTTGATGTTTTAATGAGTTTCTTCTAAGCCGAATGTTTGTCTTCATATATAATAAATAATTCTTTAAAGATGTTTTCAAATACATCAGAACTACGTTTATGTCCTTCGAGAATATATTTAAAGCTAATAAAGTCCTGTCAATAATAAGAAATAAATATGTGATAATGATATTGTTGTTTCATATAAAACACCTAATATATCTTATGATACTATTAATTCATGTCAAGTGTATAAAAATATCAATCTTTTATTCATTTTCAATGTGTTTCCTATTATATTCGGTTACGTGAAGTATCATGTGAGAAGGGAAGTTATGGTGAGAATCGTAAGAAAAGATCTGAATCATTGATCATTTTTAATCTCATGTCCACCCATAAAATTGCGTTTTAGAAGAGAATTGATCCGGTGCATCTTGGTACATCTCATTAATGTTGACATTCAATTATGTTTGATTCAAGGGTAAAGATATCTTCTTACGCTTTTTCATCATAACTTCTCTTCTAAATAGAACCCAACCTTATTTGGTTAATAGCTTACTAGTGTGTGGCACCATGCATTGCTTGGTGACGGAATTTGTCTTATTAAAAAATATGTTGCCAAGTTAAAATGAAATGTAATTTGTAAAAGAACAACTAATAAAATGCAACGTAAAACAATGAATGTACTGAGGCTGAGGTGTATTATATGTAAATTACTTCCATTGAATAATTTTATAAATATATAATTTGTTTTATGTTTTAACTACATTGGGGTAGATTACAAAAAGCTATAGGCCAAGTATAAAAATAAATCTTCTCTACCCCAATGTGATTTGAATTGCTAAGAGAAACTCAATCATCGTGTGCTAGATGTTCAACACAATATGAAATCTGTTGGCTGAAGGGTTGTAGTGACTACAAATTATTTGTAATTCACAACTGTAATTCATATTGTTTTCCTTAATAACAAAGTTAATTTCAAAAAAATTACATTTTCGTTATAAAATTTAACAATATTCTCATATTAAAGTTAAGTATTTACAAAAATGGTTGGTTGCAAATGCATGCATAATATTAAATATTACAGTAGGAGTATGTAAAAATTGATCTTCTCAATTTGTTTAATAATCTCGTTTTATAACCTGGTTTATTAAAATGGTTTGTTCTAAAAAGATAAAATAGAGAAAACATGGGGAACTATAATAAAAATGAAAAAAACTTAAGAAAGGTTTAACAACCATACTGAAATGACAAAAAAGAGTAATCATTATCTCACCAGATGCATCCAACATCCCTTCTAATAGTTGTGAACAACCCAAAATCATCAACCACAATTCTATCTTCATCACCATAAAAAATATTGTCAAAATACAAAAATATTTAGGGAAACAAAATATAGGTTGGGCCTAGATTTATCATCAAAATAATTCAAACTTATGATTTATAACGTCATACACAATTCATTTCACTTGTTCCTTGTAATGGTAAGTTATATTTGAGGCTTCTTCATCTATGAATCTACAGTATCATCAATTACATGTTTCATGTACTTGGCTTCAGCCTCAATCAATCTCTTGACGAGAACTTATGCAACCAACTATTTGCTCAATCTATAAATTTTCCTTTAACCAAATGGATTCATTGTCAACCACAAATCACTATGCTATAAGCCTAGATACAATGTTAAATTCCCAACAACCAACACATTTCTAGAATTAAAATATTTAATCAATACATAACTAATACCAGGTAACAAAGTAATTATAAGTAATCAAGAAATTTTTTATATTACAATAACAGTACATTCGTGGATCTTTTATTACAAAAAAGAAGTTCTATTGTTTATCAATTTGTCAAAGACCATTAACACACAACCACTCACCAAATCAACGGATGGATTCTTAATTAGTTTTGATTGGTCTCAATTGCTGTGGATCGGTCTCAATGGGTTTTCAATCGATCTCGATGTTGTGATAACCATATCTTGGTTATCACCTTAGGTAATTAATACGTGATTATTTGTTATATGATTGTGAGAGCATGATGAATTACTATAATTAATCATGTGAGAATGTGTATTTTTATGCATAGGAGATGTATGCATGATATGTTAATATGGATGATTAAAAAGGCATGCATAAAATATTTTCTGTATGCATAATTGTTATATGCATGCATGGTTAATATGTGAAAAAATATGTGTATGTATGCATGCATATGGGGGGCGGTGTTACATTTATATACATGAAGTAGTATGTATGCATGGATTTTGATCATGGATTGGGCAATCATGTGAGTGTAGCCGCCTTCCACTTTTGGAAGGGGTATAAATGTGGGTTGAGGCTCACAATTAAACTTCTTGCCATTTTGAAAACCTGAGAGAGAATTGAGAGAAAGCTTGTCTGGATTGCTTGTTTGATTGGAATTTGATGTTGGGTTCAATCTTGTTTCTAAAGATTGTAAAAGGTGTGTTTAAATATTTTGAAAAGTAATTTGATTTATATTTAGAAGTGAGTTATGAATAAATTACCTGGACTTGGTTTTAATCGGACAAGTGATGTCCGGATTATGTTATAAATCGGTCACGTGTTGTCCGATTTAGTCTTAAACCGTTTATAGTGTTGATTGGACTAAAGATGGTATGATTTTGAAATCTTTAAATCGGACAAAGGTTTTGAACGGAGAAGTAGGAATACGATCAAAGGCTACCCGGTTTAGCCATAAATCGATCAAAGACTTACTCGGTGTAGTATAGTCCGAATGTGTTTTAATCGGACTTATTTTTAAATATTGTCCGGATTGATAAATCGGGCAAGTGATTGTGTTGTCCGGATTGGTAAATCGGACAAGTGATTGTGTTGTCCGGATTTGTAAATCGGACAAAAGGACTTGTTGTTCGGATTAGTATATCGGTCAAGATTTGACCGGAAATGAAGTTCGGCCAAATCTATGTTGACCGGATTTGTGCTTTGACTAAAATATTGTTCAAACAAATCATTATTTTAATATTCTTTTATAAATAATAAGAATATTTGATAAAGATGATATCAAACTGATAAAATTATGTTAGGACATTTATGACTGCGCTCTGTTCTAATTGGAAATGTTTTGGTAAAATGATCTGATGAGGAAATAAGGGTGGTATATCAAGGAGATGTGTACTATGGGATAAGTGTGGCATATCAATGAGAGGTGTACCTTTAGATATAAGGGTGACATTTGTATGTGTGATATATAATATAACTCTTACTATTATATCCTATAAGATTACTGTGATTTGAAATCTTTATTTCTATATGATTTAGAGATTTAGAATTAGGTATCTTATCGGAAATCGTAGTTTGGATGTTATTGAGAAGGAGATAATTGAAACTTTGAATAAACCTTGTTTTGATTAAAAAGGTTTTAAAGTGGCATTACATGAAACCTGGTTGGTTCAAATCCATTAGGGTTTGGATATGTTAAATTAATAGCCGAAAGTGTGGCTTTGGAATGGGGAAGGTATTGGTATTATGCTTTACTTGTTCATATATTTGTTATATATACGAAAAGTTGTTTTAAATAAAGTTTTGGTGATTCTCACCCTGCAATAACATAAAAAGGGATCTCACTAGACCTTCCGATCTAGCTCTCATTTTGTGATTTTAAATATCTGTTGCAGGAGGTGCGAACGGTAAGGGGAAGAGGAAAATATGATATTTTCCTTTATGCATATCTACATAAAGATTGTCTATAATGTAAAGTTTTGATATGATACAAGAAGGATGATGAGCACAAGAATTGAATTTTGAATTTTTGGACCATGTCTTATGTAATGGTAGATTCTTGTACTGAGGGACCTATGTGGTGTACAAACATATATTCCTTGTGAATGAAATATGTGTTACATGCAATGTGTGGTGTGAGGTGTTACAATGTTTTCTTGATTGGTCTCGATTGGTTCATGATTCATCTCGATAAAAGGTGAAAGAGGTAGCCTATGGTTTTACACAAACAAACAAATAATAAATCAATCGATAGGTTCTAAATGGAAAATGAAGTTGGTAGGTTATGGTTTAACACATATAAACATATATCAAGTCAATGAATGGATACTCGGGCTTTCTCGCTTGGTCTCCCTGGGTTCTCGGTCAGTGGATGTCATATCAAATAACATGAAATTCTTCTTCTTTTTTTATGTATTTTGTTTGATTAAAATAAAAGTAATTTTTAAGATAATTTATTTTAAACTTTAAGGGATAAAAATTTTTAATTAAAAAGAAAATAAAAAGTCAAATATGGTAGGAGTGGAATTGAAACTAACTTCATTTTTTTACCCCTAATCACCTTGATTAATAACTTTATTTAAAAACTCTATTTATTGTGAGTTGTTAGATAAAAAAAATAGAGAGGCGAGATTGCGCCTAATGTGAACAAAAAATATGAGTTTGCAAATGAACTTTCCTCTATCTATAAGGGGTTAATCAAATGGGAATCCTATAATCTGTGAGATCCGTGAAAGGCAATACTAGTCACTCATTTAAGATAATTATTTTGTATAATATAGAAATGTAAATGTGTAATTTAGTTATAACAAATTCAACTCATAAATGCATTTAATTATTTATTCCCCATAAATAAAAAATTCATAACTCCCACGAATAAAAAGTTCACGATTCTTTCCTAAAAGATTAATTAATTATTTTAGTATTATATGAAAAAATGTTACATTAAATGTCTTAAATAAAATATAAACTTTTAAATAAAAAATTAAATCACATTAAAAGTAGCAAAAGTAATAAAGGAAAAAATATTAAATAAATACCTTAAATACTGATAGCTATTAATATTTTGGTCAATTTATATTTTTCCTTAAATAATAAAAGGAAATATCTTAACATTTAAATATTCTCTATCTACACCAACCAATTCTCAATATTTAATTGGTAGGCCAACAAACTTTAGCATTTAATTGTAATTAATTTATTTGAAAAACATCTTCTCAAGAGTAGAACACCAATACATGTGAATATCTATATATAGATTGACAGAAATATTGATAGCATATCAGTCAACAAAAGAGATATATATCATATCAACAAATGGCAATCTTCCTTGTGTTTTTGATTTTTGCTTCAGGTTAATTAATTTTTTTTTTTGTTATCTTCATGTGTTCTTGCGATGTTACTTTTTGAATGTTTTTCATATGTTTAATTGTTACAGGTATGATAAACTTTCCTCAAGGAACATATGCCGATTGTCAATGTCATAAATTGAGAGATTGTCCCCAACTTAAATGCCCTACATTTGCTTTTCCTGTGTGTATGTTGTGCCAATGTACATGTTTTGGTCGGGAAGCATGGAGAAAGCAGATGACTCTTGGTACCAATAAAGCAACTAACGCTGATGTTGGCAAAACTCAACAACATCTACAAGTCAAATCCTAGTAGGCATGTTAAGTTTTGTGAATTGATCTGTTGCAAACATAAGATTAAATAAAAATTTATGTTTTCATCTATCAGCAGATATTTTTCTTGTCTTTCTTGACAAATCATACACTTTTTTTTTGTGTTTCTTGTCACATCATACACGTTTTTCATTGCATATGGAGAAACATAAGAAAACAAAAAACACTTTTGGGCAAGAACTTAGGATTCCTTTTTTAAAGATATGTTTTACACATCGAATTGGGACTCAATACAAGAAAAGTGAGAATTGACGAAGCGGTTTTAGCAATGAAATGTTTCAGCCACAAAGTGTAGGGACGACATGACATCGCTATAAACCTTTATGATGATAAATGAATTTTTAGCGATGACAGAAACACCATGTTTCTTGTGTTGTTTGCACTTTTAATCCTACGAGAAAGTTTTAAGCATGCTTTATATATAAATGAGTCATTTCATATATAGGTGGATCCTCATTTAATAAATTGATATACTTATTTCATAAAATGAAACTTACACTCACAACCAAAGAGTTATAAAGATACATCGATTTTATTAAACCCATAGGTGACTATAGCTCTCATTTCCCCTACAATATCTTGACATTACATAATTAGAGCAAAATAACGTACTCAATACAGATTAGCACAAATGATGTTAAGACCATGTACAAGAGTAAATTTTATTGACTTTGATTTATTTAAGTAAAAAGAAGATGATAGAAGTACGGAGTATTGGAGTGACATTATAAAATGTGAGTATTTTAGATTTTGAATTGTAGTGTTCTTTTAGTTATCCCACGTTGGCACATGATGAGAGATCAAAGAATGTAGGTGAAAACTAAAAAAGTTAGTTGGCTAGAAATGTCTTTCGACGGGTCTTATTTTTTAAATTAAAAAGAAATTATGAGAATTCTATGAAGAAAATTAATTAAATAAAATAAAGATAGTACAGTGGGTGACTACATCATAAAGCAACGGCGTCATGGGCGAACTCACACAGCATGTCCGCACTTACGGCTTCGACAAACTCACGAAGCATGCTCATCTTTATAAAATCATACCATAGTACATCCCCGTTGACAACCAAATACTCGAAACACATATTATAAAAATATCTAACTTTTCACGCATATATAGCATATCAAAAATCTCGAGAAACTTCAATCAAGCTTGTGGATAATTATAAATAAAGCTTGCAACTATTTTAAAACTAAATCACGTGTAACTCACAATACATATCGTAGTCCAAACCGATCTTTGAAGTGGCTAGCGTCTCCCCTACAAATCCAAGGCCATAATTTTAATTTTAATATAAAATACGACATCACAACCTACGATAATCCGAGGTAATCGAGTGGTTCCCTTCACACTATTTCCTTTAACGATCCATGAGCTTGCATCTTGTAACACCCCATTCCACACATTGCATGTAACACATACTTAATACATAAGAAATACATGTTTACCTCGAGTTCAAAGTCCATTTAAATTTGTCAGCTTGTTGGACTTGAGTGCCTGCAGTATTTCTTGCAAAACGAGAAAATTTAAGAAACCGCGCCATGTAGTCGGCAACTGTTTCTTCCACGCCTTGCTGGATAGTAGCATATTCCCGCACATAGGCATCGCGATCAGCCGAGGTAAAGTACTGCTTGTAGAAAAATTCTTTGAAAGTATTCCAAGATAAGTCTTTAACAAACGGATCAGTTTGGATGCAAGTTTCCCACCAGTTATTGGCTTCTTTCTCGAACATATAAGTAGCCAAGCAGACCCGATACTGATCTGGAACATCTAAGACATTAAAAATCTTTTCTATGTGTCGAATCCAGTGTTCGGCATCAATAGAATCTATGGAAATTGAGAAGGACTCAGATTTTTGCTTGTTAAACCTTTCAAGTCATATATATATTTCACCCGTTGGGTTACCCGAACTGGATGCAGGATTTCCAGTATTTGGTGTAGGAACAGGATTTGGGTTTGAAGGAAGATTATGCGCTGCTTGTTGCATAGCCTGAATAGCCTGCTGTAGATATGTAGGCATCAGACTTGACATGGTCTGACGGACCACATCAGCAATATTGGGTTCACTTCCTCCCCCCATTGGATTGGGATTGGGGTTTGGGTTACCCTCAGGTTGAGATCTGGATTTGCATGGGCGACCACGTTTCGACATTCTAAAATAAAACAACATGAAAATCAGAATTCAAAACAATTATGGATCAGAAAAACGGTAGATAGAATTAAAGTCTAGCATACCCGTTCTTATGTCTACCCATTTCTCACAGGTCAAGCTTACTTTATGTAAACCTTCTCAAAATCGAGATGTAAAATGTGGGTCTCAATCGGAGTAATTGATACAGGTGTGCCATGAAGACACACAATCTCACGTTGGAAAACTTCGGTCAGCTTATCAATTGACCAAGTTTGTCGGACAGGAAGAAAATGAGCCGATTTTGTGAGTCGGTCAACCACTACCCAGATTGCATCGTGTTTCAAGATCGTACAGGGTAATCCGTCTACGAAATCCATAGTTATGTGCTCCCATTTCCATACTGGAATGTTCAACGATTGGTGAATACCACCCGGACGTTGATGTTCAATTTTAACTTGTTGACATGTGAGACAACGAGCTATAAAGTCGGCGATATCTCGCTTCATTCCAATCAACCAGAAATGGTTTCTCAAATCACAATACATTTTTGTTGTGCCAGGATGAACCAAAAACATATAGTTATGAGCTTCGGTCAGAATTAGATATCCAAGCTCCGAGTTATTCGGAACACAAAGACGATCCTGAAACCACAACACGTGATCATCATCGATTCTGACCTCTGAAATAGAATTCTCTTGTGCTTACTGGAAATTTGCCTATAATTTACTATCATCTTGTGGGCTCTTTTGATCCAAGAGATTAGAGTCGGTTCTACCATTAGATTCGACAAAATTTCCGTTTGCGAACTCGGATAGATTTCTAGTCCGAACCGTTGGATTTCCAAAGCTAACTCTGTAGAAACAATTAAAGAAGAAACTTGTTCCACAGATTTACGGGTTAAAGCGTCAGCGACTACATTAGCTTTGCCCGAATGATACTGTATCCGAACATCGTAATCTTTCAGAAGTTCGAGCCACCTTCGTTAACGCATATTTAACTCTTTTTTTAGTAAAGATGTATTTGAGGCTTTTGTGGTCAGTGAAAACTTCACAGGTCTCACCATACAAATAGTGACGCCAGATCTTGAGTGCAAAGATCACTGTAGCCAATTCAAGATCATGAGTCGGATAATTGACCTCATAAGGCTTTAATTGACGAGAAGCATATGCGATCATTTTTCCGTGTTGCATAAGAACACAACCGAGACCTTTTTTTGAAGCATCACTGTAAGCTTGAAACCCACCAGTGCCAGACGGCAATACAAGAATAGGTGCAGTAACCAATCGATGCTTCAATTCCTTAAAACTATATTCTTGTTCGGAACCCCAATTGAATTTGACTCTTTTTCAGAGTAATCGGGTCAAAGGTAGCGATATTTTAGAGAAACCTTCAACGAATCGTTTGTAATAACCAGCCAGACCCAGAAAACCACGAACTTCAGATACGTTCGTAGGTCGTGACCAATTAGTGATGGTTTCAATTTTTGCCGGATCGACTTTGACACCTTCGACGGAGATTATGTGTCCGAGAAAAGCCACTTGATCGAGCCAGAACTCGCATTTGAAATGTTTTGCATACAACATTGTTGTTCGAAGAGTCTTCAAAACAATTTGAAGATGTTGATCATGTTGCTTTCTTGACTTCGATAAAATCAAGATGTCATTAATAAACACGATAACAAATTCATCGAGATAATCCTTGAAAACCCAATTCATAAGATCCATAAAAACCGCTGGAGCATTAGTTAGCCCAAAAGGCATTACTAAGAATTTGTAGTGCCCATAGCGAGTTCTAAATGTGGTTTTCGTAATATCAGAATCTTGGATACGAAGTTGATGCTACCCGGACCGAATATCAATTTTGGAAAAGTATTGTGCCCCTTGTAATTGATCGAACAAATCATCGATTCTTGGCAACGGATACTTGTTACGGATCGTTACTTTGTTAAGTTCCCGATAATCGACACAAAGACGCATCGTACCGTCTTTCTTTTTAACGAAAAGAACTGGAGCTCCCCATGGTGAAACACTGGGCCGAATGAAACCTTTATTTAATAGATCATCGAGTTTAGTTTTAAGCTCTTTCAGTTCAGTTGGAGTCATTCGGTATGGAGCCCTGGATATAGGAGAAGCTCCTAGGACTAGATCAATGGTAAATTCAACTTTCCGTACCGGTGGTATACCCGGTAAATCATCAGGAAACACATCAAGATATTCAGAAACAACAGGTATGGATGCAGAAGTAGGAAATACATGTTCGGGATCTTGTAGAGCAGCAAGAAAACTTTCATTGCTTTTCCACGTATATTGTTTCACAGTAATAGAGACTACTGCACTAACATCTTCTTTTGGAGTACCTCCTTGGAAGATTGCCTCCGGCTTGTCTATATCCCCAAACAGAATTTGTTTGGCATTACAGTCTATTCTTGCCCGGTGGCGTGACAACCAGTCCATACCCAATATTAAATCAAAGTAGGACATATGCATTGTAAGAAGAGTGACCTCTCGTATGCAGTCCTCAATAAGCAACGGACAGTTGGAAAAACGAGTTAGCACACAAATTGAACCACCCATTGGAGTAGATATTACCACTGGAAATTCGGTGGTTTGCTCGTACGGTTTTAATCGAGATTCTAATTGTTCAGAAACAATTGAGTGTGTAGCACCAGTATCAAACAAAACATAAACAGATAAATCAATTAGTTTAACATGACCCGAAATCATACTCGCTTGAGATTTGCTGCCAGGTAATGCAAAGACTCGTCCACTAGTACTTGGTTGTTTACCTTTCCCTTTGTTAGTTTGGACCCGAGCCTTAGGACAATCTTTTACCATATGACCTTGTTCTCGACAATTGAAACATGAGCCAGTCATCTTTAAACACAGACCCGGTCAATGTCTAAGATTGCATCAATCACAATTAATACCAGGGCAAGAAACATTTTCAACTTGTGTATACAAGGTGTTTTTTTACATTACAAGCATCATCTTTTATGCTTTTATTATGAAACTGTATGGTTTCGAATGAGGTGTTTTTAGAAATGTTTATTGCTATGTGTTAGCATAAGTTTGAATTTTTATATGTTATTATCAACTAATTGAAATAAGGGTGGCATAATCAGGTGTAATAACCAAAAAAAAAAGAAAAAGAAATTGGTAGTCATTAAATTTCAAGGACTTGTAATGCAAATGCAATCAAAGTGAATGGTTTAGACCCTAAAATTGAATGTAATTTAACGATATTAAATCCACTGGTCATGAAACCTCCGACCATTTATCATGGTCTTATGGCTTCCTCTTCTGTGAAACCGCCAATGGCTTAGTATAAAGTGGAAGCTTGTAGCTTTATGTGAAGTTTGGGTCAAGAAAGAGAACTATTGTGAGCAAAGACGACGGTGGACGCTGTAATGAAAGTTGATGGTGCTCTACATCGTAGCTAGTTTGGCACCAATCAGTAAGTGTTTCGTACCTTTCATCTCTAAGTTATGTTTACTAGATAATCCCACTATTTGTCCGATTATTCGGGTAGGTTCCCGTAGGGCAACGATGGCCAATGGTCACCGCTAGTACCTCTACCGTTTGTCTCAACGGTAATCTCCGTGGCACCGGGGTATCAAACCGTGACTCTCGTTTAGGTTCTAAAAGATAAAACTTATGGTTCGTGTTGGTGTCGGTCAATATATATATATATATATATGTGTGTGTGTGTGTGTGTGTGTGTGTGTGTATATATATGTATGATGGGGTGACCAATATTTCACCATTGCAAGGAAGAAAAGAAAAAGAAATTTAAGCAATATGTATATACATGAAACCAAATGGAGGGCGAATTGATATGTAAGCTGAGATAGAATGGATATATATATATATATATATACATACACACACATGTATGCATGTATACATATATATATAGAAGAGTGATCAAATGAAACCGCATTCATATGTGTAAACCTTGCAAACCACATTCATCCGTCGATTTCATTGTTTAATCTTATGAATTTTTTTCATGAAATTGTTTAATCTTGTGAAATTGTTTCATATAATACTCTTTTTGATGAATTTGTTTCATATATGGTTGTGAAATTGTTTCATATAATACTTAATGAAACTGTTTCATGTATTTCTCTAAAATTAATGAAACTGTTTCATGTATTTCTCTAAAATTAATGAAACTGTTTCATGTATTTTTGTAAAATTAAAATAATGAAGATGATAATATCTATGATTAACACTCTCCACAATAAAAATAATTAATCAACTTTTCATAATTACAAAAAAATAAACAAAATGAAAAATTATGATTGGTTGAATGAAGTTTGCATTGTTTGTACAAATTAAGTGGTTTGCATTTGCTCGCTTCCCTATATATATATATATATATGTGTGTGTGTGTGTGTGTGTACGTGTATAATATAAGGATGTACATGTTAAACCAAAGTCGTAAGTAAAGATGCAGGCTCATGGATCGTTAAAGTAAATAGTGTCAAGGGAACCACTCTATTACCTTGGATTATTGTAGGTTGTGATGTCGTATTTTATATTAAAATTAAAATAATGGCCTTGGATTTGTAGGGGAGATGCTAGCCACTTCAAAATTTAGATATTTCTAATATGTGTTTTGAGTATTTGGGTGTCAATGGGGATGTACTATGGTATGATTTTATAAAGATGAGCATGCTTCGTGAGTTTATCTAAGCCGTAAGTGCGGACATGCTATGTGAGTTCGCTAGGTAATGTTGTGTGAGGTAGACATCACTCATGACGCCGTTGCTTTGTGATGTAATCACCCACTGTAATATCTTTATTTTGTGAAATGTATTATTCTCATCAAGGCATGCTTAATTGATGAAGCTTAGTGAAAATTGTTTATTGTAAAAATTGTTGTTTGTGCATGAAAACCGTGGATTCATTGGGCCTGAGGATCGTCCAAAACTCTTTTAAAACTTTTTCACCCAGGCGACTATTAGACTGAAAAGAAAAGTGGGATAAAGAGAGATATAAGGATTAGCACCAAAGAAGGATATGTGCAGATCAAGGCGTTGTTATATAGGGTAAAGTTATGTTCTTCAGGATTGTAACTTTAGATGGTGATATAATTTGTAAGATTAGAGATTTGTAAGATTGGGATACTAGTTTTGTTACATTAAAGTACTCGAAATTTTGGAATGTTACATCAGGAGAGGTGTATTTTAAGATAAAGATGACATAATCAGGAGAGGTGTATATTGGGATAAATATGTATATTTGTATTTTATGTTATATGGAATATGTGTTGTATGCAAATGGGAGTTAGGATGTTACATATCATGGTACAAAAATGATGATTTTGAAAAATAAATGTTATCATATGTCATGCTTTGATTACAGTTAATTTTTATACACTTAAATGATAGTTTTAACATATGTTATCGGTTTATAATGTGATTTGGTTTTTTAAACATAAACAAACTGTTATCTATGAGCATTTTTATACTTGGAAGATTTGTCAAATATATGCCATTTTGGTGTAAACTTTTTTGTTTATTTAATTTTTAATATGAAAAGTCTATTTTTGGAAAAATAAGGGTTGACCAGAAGACACTTTTAGCTTCAATTTTTAAATTTATTATTCTTTATTTCTTATACCAACCTTCATTCTCCAATCTATTAACAAATAAAAAAATATGAAATAATTAAAAGAATACCACTATTTAAGATTCTAAAATACTTAAATCTCATAATTTCACTTCATATATTTTTATATATAGATTGATATAGATGACACAGAGTTATATCATTTTTTTTCATAAATATATTTATTTAATTAATTTTCTTCATAGAATTCTCTTAATTTCTTTTTAATTTAAAAAATAAAGCCCGTTGAAAGACATTTCTAGCCAACTAACCTTTTTAGTTTTCACCTACATTCTTTGATCTCTCGTCATGTGACCAACGTGGGATAACTAAAAGAACACTACAATTCAAAATCTAAAATACTCATCACTCCATACATCTATCATCTTCTTTTTACTTAAATAAATCAAAGTCAATAAAATTCACTCTTGTACATGGTCTTAACATCTTCTGTGCTAATCCGTATTRATTACGTTATTTTGCTCTAATTATCTCATATATGAATGAARTAATGTCAAGATATTGTAATAGAGGAGATGAGAGCTATAGTCACCTATGGGTTTAATAAAATCGATGTATCGTTATAACTCTTTGGTTGTGAGTTTAAGTTTCGTTTTATGAAATAMGTATATCAATTTATTAAATGAGGATCCACCTATATATGAAATGACTCATTTATATCTGAAGCATGCTTAAAACCTTCTCGTTGGGTTAAAAGTGCAAACTACACAAGAAACATGGTGTTTCTGTCATCGCTAAAAGTTCATTTATCATTATAAAGGTTTATAGTGATGCCATGTCATCGCTATACTTTGTGGCTGAAACATTTCATTGCTAGAACCGCTTCGTCAATTCTCAATTTTCTTGTATTGAGTCCCAATTCCGATGTGTGAAACATATCTTTAAAAAAGGAATCATAAGTTCTTGCCCAAAAGTGTTTTTTGTTTTACTATATTTCTCCGTATGCAATGAAAAATKTGTATGATGTGACAAGAAACACAAAAAAAATGTGTATGATTTGTCAAGAAACACAAGAAAAATATTTGATGATAGATGAAACCATAAATTATTATTTAATCTTATGTTTGCAACAGATCAATACACAAAACTTAACCATGCCTACTAGGATTTGACTTGTAGTTGTTGTTGAGTTTTGCCAACATCGGTGTTAGTTGCTTTATTGGTATCAAGAGTCATCTGCTTTCTTAATGCTTCCCGACCAAAACAAGTACATTGGCACAACATACACACAGCAACAGCAAATAGCGGGCAATCAAGTGGGGGACAATCACTCAATTTATGACATTCACAATCGGCATATATTCCTTGAGGGAAGTTCATCATACCTGTGACCATTAAACATATGAAAATGATTCCAAATGTAACATCACAAGAACACATGAAGATAACAAAGAGAGACAATTAATTAACCTGAAGCAAAAATCAAAAACATAAGGAAGATTGCCATTTGTTGATATGATATATATCTCTTTTGTTGATTGATATGTTATCAATATTCCTGTCAATCTATATATAGATAATCACATGTATTGGTGTTCTACCCTTGAGAAGATGTTTTTCAAATAAATTAATTACAATTAAATGCTAAAGTTTGTTGGCCTACCAATTAAATATTGAGAGTTGGTTGGTGTAGATAGAGAAATATTTAAATGTTAAGATTCTTCCTTTTATTATTTAAGGAAAAATATAGATTGACTCAAATATTAATAGCTATCAATATTTAAGGCATTTATTTAAGATTTTTTCTTTTATTACTTTTAATGTGATTTAATTTTTTTATTTAAAAGTTTATATTTTATTTAAGACATTTAATGTGACATTTTTTTATATAGTACTAAAATAATTAATTAATTTTTTAGGAAAGAATCGTGAACTTTTTATTTATGGGAGTTATGAATTTGCTATTTATAGGGGAATAAACAATTAAATGCATTTATGAGTTGTATTTATTATTACTAAATTACCCATTTACATTTCTATATTATACAAAATAATTATCTTAAATGAGTGMCTMGTATTGCCTTTCACGGATCTCACAAATTTTAGGATTCTTATTTTATTAACCCTCTATAGGCAGAGGAAAATTTATTTGCAAACTCATTTTTTTTGTGAACATTAAGAGCAATATTGTTTCTATATTTTATTTGATATAACAATTCACATTAAATAGAGTTTTTAAATAAAGTTATTAAATAAGGTGATTAAGGGTAAAAAGTAAAGTTAGTTTCAATTTCACTCCTACCATTTTTGACTTTTTATTTTCTTTTTAATTAAAATTTTTTATCTCTTAATATTAAAATAAATTATCTTAAAAATTACAATTATTTTTTTTTGTTTTAACCATTTTTACGTGAATAATATGTATTTGTTATATTAATTATTAATTGTTGATCCTCTCTCTCAGTGATTTGATGATAATCCCTTTTTTCTTTCACTTTGTATTTATGTTTCTATATTTTCAGTTCCAGCGATCATCACTGAATATGTTCAGTGATCGCTGAAGAA
>NC_037530.1:33791660-33801026 GCF_001531365.2 Cynara cardunculus var. scolymus
TAATATTTTTTTATTTTTAATTAAAATAAATTTTATCAATATTTTTTTTAAATATAAGTACTTTTGTAGTATATTTGTTTTATTTTATATATGTAAGTACTTTTTTTATTCAGCACATGTTTAGGGACTTAATCGTTCAAAATATGAAAGTCCATTGACTTTTTTCAGGTTTTTTCCATTATTTTACTATATTAATCAGTTTTATAAGTCTTAAGAATGTATCTAACATGTTTTAAAAAATTCAATGAGTTATTTAACAGGTTTTGGAATGTCCAAAGACTTATTTGTTCCAAAAAATTGTCCAAGTACTTGATCATTTCAAACACTAAAATTCATTGGTTTTTTTAGACTTTTCCCCTTTTTTTAACCGTCAATGTTTGTTTGTACTTCCGATAACCTATATATAAAACTAGTAACATATCTATGCATGATGCTATGTAAATCATTTCGTTTATAAAGCCAACAATCTGAATCGATAATACTGTTTCAAATTTTGTTTTATTTTACGTCTATTTCGGTGCTAATTTTAGAGTTTGTTGTGGTTTTAAATCATAAATCAAATTATTTATAAATTCAAAGTTAAAATGTTCAATTGGTCAATTATTTATGAAAATCAAGTCGAATTATTCTAACGAAAAGCAATATTGAATATTAACCTGAAAAAATGTATCTTCGTATTAAAAAATGATTTACCATATAGATCGATTGATAAAACATGTTCTTCAATAAAAACCTTTAATAATTGAATCTAAGAACGATAATAAATAGAAACCAATGCTCTAAAAGACTCAACACAACAACTGTCATGGCACGCTGTGACTTAAAGTTTGTTATTTGTTACTATTGATTAAAAACATATATTAACTATTCATAAAATATTAACTATTACTAATATTTACCAAATATTAAATTCTGTTATTAACTAATTCTAATTGTACATTAATATTAATTGTTTACAATTATTATTAATCATATAAATTTTTACCTCAAAATGTGGATAACATTTCACAATTTACTCTTTCCTTTGTCTTCTGGTTGTGCCCGACATGTAACGCACATTTTTAAAACATAAAATGAGGGTTAGACCTTGAAGTCTAGTGAGAAATCCATTTGATGCAATCATAGGGTGAATAATCACCAAATTACATTTATGAATTAATATTTGTAATAATAATAAATATACATCATTTTGATATAATGAACCTCATTTATTGCATCCAAATAATAAAATTACTTAATAAACACATTATGAGTAAACTTGTCGCATTGTATAGATGAATATATAATTTTCTCGCATCACATGGGTGAGACAAACTCATCTCCTTGCAACACATTGGAGCGAGAACCTCAACTCATCGCATCACACTGGTGCGATAAACCCAACTCATCGCACCATACAAGTGCGATAAGTCAATCTTGTCGTATATCAAGAATGCGGTAAAATAACTCCTCACATCACATAGGTGCAATAACCACACTTCATCACATCATTTGGATGTGATAACTTTAAGTTATTGCATCACACATATGCGACAACTCCAAGTCATTGCATCATAAGGATGCGATAACAAAGAATGTTCGATCAAAATCCAGATTTCATAACTCATGATTTTGTCATCCTTATCCTGGTATACACCTTTCCTTGATATGTCACTCTTATCTCAATATACACCTCTCGTTGATATGTGTGTTATAACCAGGGTTTATCGGTTACAAGTTTAGGGTTGTTCTTTTATCAAAGGCAGGAACTTTAAGGGTTTAATTTGTTTATGTGCTTAAGTTATTTTAAAAATCTTCCACCGCCTCTTATAGGTTATGTTTGTTATATGAGATGTTGTTTTATCTCGTGGGGTTTTGAGAAAAAGTTGATAAAAAGCTTACATGTGTTATTTTGGAACCGAAGCAAAACATAACTAAAAAAAGGAAGAAATATAAGCTGATTTATGTGATTCTTACCTTAATCTTTGTTGTTGTTATTTGTTTATCTGTGAATCAAGGTGAGTTTAATTGTATAAACTTTCCTTGTTTGAAAACTGGATATATAACTGTATGTTTCTTTATATGAGATTATGTAATAAAACTGTTTTGATGCCATAATTGGTATAATTGGTGGGTTTTTTTATTATGATTGTATCACTGTGGAAATAAGGGTAGCATATCAAGGAGATATGTATTTTTGGTTATGAGGGTGTATATTGGATAAGAGTGGCACATCAAGGAGAAATGTACACCAGGATAAGGGAGGTAAAATCAAGAGTTATAAAATCTGAGTTTTTGATCAACCTTCATAATTATCGCATCCTTATGATGCGATAACTTAGAGTATCACATCTGTATGACGAGATAATTTAAAGTTGTTGCATCCTATTGATGTGATGAAGTGTGGTTATCGCATCGGTGTGATGCAAGGAGTGGTTTTTGTCGCATCCTTGTGATGCGACAAGTTGATTTATCTCATCCATATAATGCGATAAGTTGGTTTATCATACAATACTAGTTGTGTATCCGCTCAATGCGGCGGGAGCCATGAATTTTAACGATTTTGAAGTTCCACTAGTTTTATAAGATAAGATTTAACGATGATATAAGTTATACTTGGTCTTTACATATTAATACAATTTGAATAAATAAGAGTTATGGTTCCAATTACAGACTATCGATGAAAAAAATTGTATGACAGTTTAAAATCCAACATATTTAAACGACTCCACAAATGTGTTCGATTTACACCAAGAGCAAAGAACCAAGAAACTTGAGTTTTAAGATAAACACTCAAAACCAATAAAGAAAACTACAAATTTGACAGATCATAAGCCATGAAAAGACCAAAAAAGATGGGTTTTAAAATGAAATTTCAACTGCTTACCCTCTTTCTTGTCCAGAAACTCAGATTAAGGTTGAATTAATACATGTATATATATATATATATATATATATATTTCAAAAAAAACCTAAGAACATATTAATTCAAAACATATTATACAGTGCAATTTGAACAACTTAACCCCAAAATATATAGTATATATATAAATAAATAAGTATAAAAGTATAAATCATAAATATTAAAAATATTTTTCACAGTATATATAATATATAATAATATAATTAAATAAAAAACTATTCAATATTGGACTTATTTCGAAGGTATTAACGAGACGATTATAATAGTGTAACTTGTTAAAATAAAAATGTATTTTTTAAACATGTTTTTAATTGATATACGACTATGTATGTTATTTTGATAAAGATTTAAAATGAAACATCTAAAATAAAAGACGTAAAGTAAATTAATTAAATAGTTATATGGGTATAAAGTGTAAATTTAAAATTATAATTTTAAAAAAATCGGTTGTGAGAGGGTGAATGTATGTGAGGAGGTGAGTGTATGTGAGAGAGGAGAGGGTGAAAAAGTGAGTAAGGGTAGTATAAAGGGTATCTTGGTCATTTATTATTTTAAGATTTTAAGATTTTTGCTAAATTTGCTTAATAAGATAGTATAGATGATGTGATGAGTTGATATTCTCGCACCATTGTTTTGTGAGGACATGGTTTGTCTCATCCATGTGATGCGAGAAATTTTATAGAATTTTCTATATGATGCGACAAGTTTTACCCATTATGTGTTTATCAATGTATTGGGTATTTGACTGCAATAAATGAGGTTTGTTATATCAAAATATGTATATTTGTTTTCATAACAAACATAAGTTTATAAATGTGATTTGATGATTATTCACCCTGTAATTGTAAAAAAAAGGATTTCTCACTAGACCTCAAGGTCTAACCCTCATTTTGTGTTTCATAAATATGCATTACAGGTCGGGTTCAACCAGAGGTCAAGGGGAAAGGGGAAATTATGAAGTATAATATTATGCTTGCGTGGGTTATGAGAATAGCATGTTACTCTTTTATAGCTGAATACTTGTTATATATTCATATGTTGTATATATATTTAGTGGAAAAATTTGTTAGCTATTTTGTAATACAACTTTTGATGAAAAAATCCGGGACCGAATGTGTAAATTATATTTCTTGATGTATGGAAATATATGTTTACATGCAAATGTGATATTGGGATGTTATAATCTGTCACCCTTATAACCAAAATACACATCTCCTTGATATGTCACACTTATTCCAACAACGATATAAACATAACAAAAACCAACAATTATGCTAATTATAGCATCCCAAAACAGTTTTAGAAACATCTTCTCATATAAAGAATCATACGGTTCAAACTTCCAAATTACCAAAATAAGGAAAGTTGTAAATAACTCACCTTAATCACGATTAAATGAGGTTATGAAAATGAATAACAACTAATCCAAATAATTTCACATAATCATTTTGTCTTCAAATCTCCCTTGGCTTCTATTTTCTTTGCACGAAAAGCATACACTTAGGGAAAAAAAATTCACCATTCTTTTTAATCTTATATCAACCCAATGAGGTAAACAAAGTTATCTCATATTGTCATGTAATAAAATAAGGACACGATGGGTTAATTTTAAATGATTTTAAGCATAATGATAAATCTAATTCCTCAACTTACCATCACTTCTCAAAAATAACCCCGAGTTTTATGATCGAAAAACCCTGTTATCACAAATTCATGACATTAATAGTATTATTAAATTAAAAAATATTCAATATTAGGCTCAATTTTGAATATATTGACGAGACGGTTATAATGATATAATTTGTAAAAAGAGAAACACATTTTTAAATGTATTTTAGTTCATATACGATTATTAACGTTAATATGATGGTGTAAAATAAAGAAATAAGGGTTATAAAGTAAATCAAAACATTAATTATAAAATTATAAAATGTAATTTTGAATTAAAAATATTTGATGGAAGATAGGCTATAAACTTTAAGAACTTGAACAATATCCAATCGTGATGTGAAGAGGGCGATAATGTAGGGTTCTAAATGGAAATAAGGTAAAGTACAGGGATGATAGAGGAACATTATTTATTTATCAAGATCTCAGCATCGGATCAATTTTTCTCTGCAACTTTCCTTGCCCTAGAAGGCTAGAAATCAGCTAACAGGAATGGCTTCCTTGCTCAAACGTAGCGCCTTTTCTATCCTTCGTGCTCATCATCCTCAGGTTTCTATCTCTCTCTCTCTCTCTCTCTATATATATATATATATGTATTTATGTCCCGCTAATGAATTTCTCAATTGGTTCGATGCGTGCGTTTGTCGATTGATGCGTGTTTGCAATTTAATTTTTTGATTTTGATTTAGGCGGTGGAGGGTTTAGTGTTGCAATCTAGACGTCAACTTCATGTCGAACCTGGGGCTCGCGAGAAAGCTGTAAGCGACTATTTGATTTCCATCTGGTGTTGATTTGTATCGATCAGTCCTGGCGGAGATTACTTATATATACGTATAGCCGTATAGGGGGAGAGCAGGAAGATTGTTCATTTTGATGAACTAATGTTCAGGAATATATACGTATAGCTAAAGATGAAATTTTGATTAATATCTACATTCAATTTCTCTTGCCATCCTGCAAGAATAAGGAGCACTAATTTTGTTCATGATTTCTCATATATCTCCATCAGTTGCCTACTTTGCATCCTTGAAAGTCCCGTTCTGGCCTTCAATTTTGTCTCTTCATTTCGAAGAGAAGTGATTGAACAGTTAGTTTTGGTTATGTTATGCAATTTTTGGGCATAATATGTAATTATGTGACACTTTCTTGCTGAAATATTACATATATTGCTTTAAAATGTTACCCTTGTGAGACTTGGCTTGATGATCTTATGTGCTACATCTCCCCTTCTATTCTGAAAAGCGTGTAATTTGTGCCAGTGTTGTTTTTTGTTTAGGTTGAGACCATCAGGGTTTCACTAAATTTTGTTCCTTAGTTTTACTTTGGAGGGGAGGGTTCTGGGGAAGTTGCTCAAAATAATTCCTAATTTCTTTTCCTGAGAGTTTTTTAAAGGAAAGGAGGGGGGATTTGAAATGATTATTTGGTCCCGGTTTCCTTGATATGTATTTGTCCTACCAACAAGGTAGTTAAGGTGCTAGGGGCTCCCCATGGTTCAAGTCTAAGATATTGTTGCAGACTTGTAGCGGGTGCAGTCCTTCAGGAAGGAAAATTGAAAATAACAATAAAAGCCACATTGTAGAGTTTGAAATATGGCTAGTAATAACCAAGCTAACAACAAAAATAGAGTTAACAATTATCTTGTTCGTATAAACTTTAGAACTACGATTATAATTGTACAGGCTTTGATGGCCAAAATATCAAGTTCTATACTTCTATTAGATAGTTTATTCATCAACAAGTTAAAGTTGGTGCAACAGTTCGAAGTTTATAGGGTATCATGAGTCCTTAATAAGCCCTACATGCCTGGTGCATGTTCATGATAAGGGCCATGTCATGAGTGGCATCACAAGTCCATATATAGCTGAAATTCACTTTCTTTTCAGATTATTCGACACTTCATATAGCAACCATGACTATAAGGACTTCTTTCCATTCTTTTAGCAATCACAATCTATTTTTAATTTCAGTTTGTTAGTTCTATTCTTCCTTCACATTTGTGTATGGTATCTACAGTGACAACTTTTAAGATTATTCAGCAAGGTTTAATATGTGTATTTTCAACATTGGCAATCAAGATTAGTATGTGTACCGAACATGACATTTGTGTTTAGCCTTTATTCATTCATATAATTTTCTTCCAAGTGATATGCATTTTTTTTGGAGGCTTTTTTTTTTTTTGGTATTTGGCAAGAACTCTGTTTGCGTATCAACATTACAGCTTATTATATAAACCACCCCAAAGCAATTGTCGATTCACACAAATTGGTTAGGAAGCTTTATGGTTTCCCACATATTTAATACTAACTTTATGGAATCTTGCTTCTGCTTAGGTGTCAAACTTGTGAAAATATATGTTGCAATTCGGAATAGTTTATTGTTTCAGATCAAAAATGTTTTTCAAGAGACCAAAGGGACTTCGGCCTAGCGGTATCGTAGTCCTTGGCCTCTTAAGAGGTCAAGGGTTCAAACCTCACCAACGGTGAGGAGAGTGTGTGAGTTTATTTGTTGCATTTGCCGTATATAAATATTATATACTTCAAAAAAAAATGTTTTTCAAGAGGTTTACTGAAGCTAGACCACATCAACTTCCCAGAGGGTTATATTTTTCATATTAATTTCTACTATTTTCTGGACTTTGCTAACTGATAACAGCATGCCTCCATTTTGGTTTGATACTAGTTATTAAGGAATACTTGCCAGTCACTAACTGATTGTAGCACTCATGTTCTTTATGCACCCTTTAATGACGTCAAATTTGCTACTCTTTGTTTCAGCTCTACTGCGGTTAGTTTTCAAATGAGTCAGTGATGCATTTAGATTTTGCTTCCACAACTGATACACCATCAATCCAAGAAGATCAAACCTTGTATTTCTCATATTTAAAATTGGCATGGATAGTTTTACCTTTTCGCCTCAAAATATTCTATTATACAACACATTGTTATAGCTAATGCAATAATATTTTTAACTTGCAACCGGAACAATTATTGTTAGTTCATGAAGTTGAAAAGCAATCCTTTTCGCATGCAAAAATCAGTTGTAGACTCTTTCTGGGGAGAGAGTGCTTACCGGGATCGGGTTCTTTTAACTTTGTACTTCATTGTCTTCTCATAAATAACCTCGTTACCTTGCAGCTTTTGGCAAAGGACCCAGCACTAGAGCGCTTCAAATCATATAGGAAAAGTGCCTCACGCATCAGAAGTATAGGAGATTACCTCACTATTGCCGTCGTAGCTGGTATGTCATCCTAAGTTGAAAAGAATGTGATTTATCTTGTATGGGATACTCATCATGTGAGACTCTTATCATCTGCTGCCATATTATCTCACTTCTGAAGCTCATTATAAAGGATTCCAATTGCCTTCCACTTAACTTTGAATCACCCCCCCTTTCTTTCCGGGGCTAGCTTAAAATGTCAATATCTGGAACTTTTGTAGAGGATTGTTACACACCAATTGTTTGCGCTTCACAAGTTAACAGTGCTCTAAAAGACACAGGGGATGTTAAGTGGTGACCAGATAAGAATCACTGCCCCACTTATCGGATAAATTCTTGATCATCAAAATGCTCCCTCTGTCTCAAAATAAGTATCCATGATTAAAAGTAGATGTCTACTTTCTCATTCTACCCTTATGAGATGGAGAGGGTTTCTCTCTCTATTATTAAGGATTGAATTGTCATTTAGTTAATTCAAAAGTATGAAAATCATACATTCTCAAAATGGTGTGCCTTTTTCATTGTGGATGCTTGTATTGGGATGGAGGGAGTAGCACCTAGCAAGTATAAGCTGTCTCTTACCCGGCAAGTGTTAATCATGTAAGAATCACAACCCTCACTTACTCAGTGGGCAAAATTGCAAAGCGAAATTGTTGGTAAAGACCATCATCTCTGACTGGGTAAGCGTCCCTCACCTGGTAAGAGGAAATTAGTGTTCAGTTACCTAGTAAGAGACTGTTAGTGCTTAATAAACAACCTCTAAAATTGATTAATAACCATCCCATATCTCATGGTATGTGCAGAGGGCTTATTGTAATCTGTAATCTGTAATCTGTAATGTTGAGGACTATGTGTGGCTGACTAATAATGTTGAATCCTTTGCAGCATATCTGTTAATTTGTTTTAGACTATTAGCTGAAATGGCACAACATATCTTTAATGTTCCAGGATGTTGCTATGAGATCTATGTGAGAGCTGTTACGCGGGAAGAAGCTCGTAAATCCAAGTAAAGTGGTTGATGCTGATTATTTATGAAAAAAGAGTGTTAATAATTGATCACTAGGCACTGGGTTGGCTTTTCATTTCAAAAAAAATAATCTCTGTGTTTATGCATAAAAATGTCATGGATTTAGAAAACTTATCCATTACTCTGTTTACTGATATCTTGTACTTGTTACTCTTTCCTTCTTATTATTGATAGATGCGTAGTCGTTGATCGACTTTTTGACGCATCGGACTTGAGTATGCCAAAAAAACTAGTAACCATTAACAAGTCAAGCTTCGTAACAATGATTTTGATTTGACTCGTTTGAAAGTTCGATTAAATTTTTCGAGCCTAATTGAGTCATTCAAGCATAGACTTTTTTTGAACTAAACATGTTTATATATATATATATATATATATATATATATATATATATTATATAATTGAAGTCCAAAAATTATTGGGATCGAGCCAAGCTGATTGATCTCGAGTTTGAGGCCGTAAATGGGTATCGACTTCGAGCTCGAACATTGAAAAAATATTCAAGTTCGGGCCCTATTGTGAAAAAGTCGGCTCAAGCAAGGTTAGTTGAGCT
>NC_037530.1:33801911-33816664 GCF_001531365.2 Cynara cardunculus var. scolymus
GCATTGTATTGAAGAAATAGCTTGTGCTCTGAGGGTGTTTGATGAAATGGCTCAAGTGAAATACTATGAGCTGGACTCATTTGGTTAATTGTACGGTAGCTCCTACAATAAATTGCTACTTTGACCAACTCTTTACAGATAGGAGTAGAAGCTTGCAGATCCATAAAGATCTTTATTTGCCGTAAAATGCATGGAACTTTGAGGATCAAAATTGAAATCTTTAAGCAATTTTCCAGGTTTACAGCTTCTCATACCTTTTGCTCCTCGAGAGTCAATTTTCCCACCAACCCAACTCCAAAAACACTCGATCTGCTGCTAAATCAGCGACCACCATTGTTGCAACTCGAGCAAGTACACGCTCAAGTCATCACCAAATCACTCTCATCATATTCTATTCTGATTGACTCTTTGATCCATTGCTACCTATCAACTAATAGCCTCACCATTGCAAGAACGCTATTCGATCAATATCCTAATTATCCTCCACCGATTTTGCTATGGAATCTAGTGATCAGATCTTATTCCAAACTCCCGAATTCTCTGGAACCCATCAGTCTTTTTTGCCGATTGAATGCATTAGAAGATGATCCTCCAGTTATCGCGGACAAGTTCACCTTCACTTTCTTGATCACGTCGTGCACGCACCAAACCTCAGAATTACATGGGTTGATTGTGCATGGGATAGTGACAAAAAATGGGTATCTGAGTAATCTATATGTGGGTAATTCACTGATAAATTTGTATGGTGTGTTTGCTAGACTTGATGATGCTTGCAAGGTGTTCGATGAAATGTCCGAAAGAGACGTCTTTTCATGGACTAGTCTGCTAGGTGGGCATGCCAAGCAAGGGGAAATGGACAAAGCCTCTGAAATCTTTGCTATGATGCCGCTACGTAACATGATATCTTGGACTGTTATAATCTCGGGATTTCTTGATTGTGGCAAGTATATCAAGGCTCTCGTATGTTTCTATGACATGCTAATGGAATCACATGATTCTTTGAAGCCAAATGAGGCTGTTCTTGTTTGCGCTCTATCCGCTTGTTCTCCTCTCGGGGCTTTAGATCAAGGAAACTCGATTCATGCATACATAAACAAGAGCGGTTTCACCAAAAGATCTAACATCTCAACTGCTCTTATCGATATGTATGCAAAATGTGGGACGATCAACAGTGCGTACCAAGTTTTTCACAAGATTTCTCAACCAGATGTTTGCAACTACACGAGCATGATCTCAGGGTTCTCATCCCATGGACTGGGTGGCAACGCCCTTCAGGTTTTCCATCAAATGTTAGCTGAAAACATTGCACCCAATGAGGTAACGCTTTTGGGTGTCTTAACAGGATGTAGCCATTCTGGTCTAGTCGAAGAGGGTTCTTCGATATTCCACAAAATGGCGAGCATGTGGAATATTGCAGCGAAAGTTGAACACTACGGCTGCTATGTCGATTTACTTGGTCGTGCTGGCTACTTGAAGACGGCCTTACTGATTGCAATAAAGATGCCTTTGGATGCCGATATAGTTATATGGAGGGCGTTGCTGAGCGCTTGCAGGATTTACAAGGATGTGAGTCTTGCAGACAAGATAATTGCATACGTCAGGCAAGGGTATTTTAGTCAATTCGATGGAAGTGAAGTGCTTCTCTCGAACTTGTATGCTTCTCTAAACACATGGGAAAGAGTTGGCGAAGTACGAAAACTAATGAGCCAGAGAAAGAATGAATCTGAATCTGAATCTGAATCAAAATCAAACTTCGGATGCAGTTGGATTGAGGTGAATGGTGTCGTTCACGATTTCCGTGTGGATGATCAATTGCACCCACAAATCGTGATGGTTCGAGATAAGCTACACAAGGTATTGAATATGCTAGTCCTGGAGGGGAATACGTTTTTAGTTCCGGAAGATATGGGTTCGGTTTGATGGACATCATAAAAAGCATGTGGTTAGGCATGTACGTTTAAACTTGCACAAACAAGTGAGAATTCCGAGTCTGGCAGCCGCAATGTGAGAGTTACAAACAATACCTTTGGGGATTGGGCTTCTTACGGGCACTAGGTTATGAAGCCAGCCGCTAGCCACCTAATAAGACCGTTGTATATCTGATTTATCTCTCACATGATACTCTTATTGAAACAGGGTACTCAAAGGTTGCCGGTTACGAACCTTTGCACAAAAGTTTTGACTTAAAAGAGTAGCGAGAATTGTGATTTTGAAGTAAAATTACAAAAGTACCCTTTACGAGCTTTATAAAAAGGGTGCATAAGATTCTCATGCTTGGAAGCATGGTGTAAAGGTGAAGAAAACACCACTCGATTAGTTTCTTCCCCAAAAGCTCCTCTCTTGCTTTTGCATTTTTATCGCATTTTCTTTTTCAAGATTATCGTATGATCTTTTTAGTATAATAAACGAAATTTTATTTTTATTAAAAATAGAAACATAGTATATTTGGCTTTTTTTGCCTACCAATATTTTCTTTATGAAAAAAATCATGAATAAATATCATTAAACATATTATTATATATTATAAGGGTATTCGTACAATGCAGCAAGATACATCTCAATTTTAATGTTTTGTTTTATTTATTTCTTTATGTCAGTCGATGTTATAATACGGTTTTATGTGGTTTTGATAAAATGATAATGTTTTTATTTTTAAATAAAATATAAATATGAAGATATCATAAAAATTGAAAAAAAATATATTAATATTAGTACCAACTCATAATGTATTAAGTACTACTATTTTATGCATTCAGTCTTAAAATCTTTTAATCTATAATTAAAGTAGCATATAGTACAAATTACCAATTGTACATTATTACTTTTTCTTTTCATGTTTCCAAGATACTTTTAACACCTTTCATTATGCCTTCACCTTCTCATACCTCTATGTCTTCTTCCCATTCCCCAAGGTGATATTCAAATTGATATTCACCATGAGTTATTAAAAATTCTCTCATTCAATTACTCTAGTACTCTCGGTCTCTCTCTCTCGATCTCTTCATTTTTTGCTTTTGTTGTAAATCGAACACATATGTGAAGTCGTTTAAATATGTTGAATTTTAAATATATTGGATTTTAAACTGTCATACAATTTTTTTCATCGATAGAATGTAATTAGAACCATAACTCTTATTTATTCAAATTATATTAATATGTAAAGACAAAATGTAACTTATATTATCGATAAATCTTCTCTAATAAAACCAATGAAACTTCAAAATCGTTAAAATTCACGACTCTCGTCGCATTGCACGAATACACAACTAGTATATATATACCCCAAAATCTAGGGGAGGAATGTGGTGAAAGAAGGAATACTTATGATTAGAACGTTGGTCATAATTGCAGTATTCTTTGAACACGTGATATTATATTATATTGTCCATTTGTGTTGGCATAATTCTTCGACATCAAAGTCAGAAAACTATTGTAAAGTTATTGTAGTCCATAATGGTCCAAACTCCCAATGCGGGTTGGGTTTCCATGATTTATTATGAAAATAGTAAGAAAAGATCTTCATCTTTGGATCAATCCTAATCGGAAAAACACCAGATCAATTCTCTTCTAAAGTACAATTCATGTGTTGGTTTGAGATTAAAAGTAATCAATGGTCTAAATCCCTTCTTACATTTCTCATCTTCTCCTACAATTCTTCATCCTCCTGACCTTAGGCATCAGAACAGACACTAGTTGTTTGTAAGTCGTAATTGTCAGAAAACTTATACGTTAATCGTTAGATACAAATATAGATACAAAGATAACAAAGACCAAAAAGTTTAAGCATGCCATGAGAGGCAAAAGTGATGATAACCCAATTGTGTACGAGATAATATAACTTTAAAACAAAAAGAAAGATTCCTTTTTAATCGAAAAAAATGTAATAGTCATGGCCTACGAATACTATAAAGCATAAGTGATCATTGAGTCAAGCTTGTACACCTATACATACAAAGTGATGCCTTGACCACATGTTGACTTCATTTCTAGCTTCAATGTCAATAGCAAATAACTATCTTTTTAAGGTTTGTCTCTTTTAATAATTTCTTCAAGTGGGGCTCTCTTTGTATAATACAATACATATATATATATATATATATACTACATTATAAAGTAAATTTATCAAAAGTCTTAAAAACAAGTTTTAAGGCACAAAATACTACACATTTATGCACAAAGTTTTAAAAGTCTTAAAAACAACTCATAATGTATTAATTACTACTACTTTATGCACATTATTACATTTTCTTTTCATGTTCCTAAATATTTTTGACACCTTTCACTCATGCATTCATCCTCTCATACATCTATGTCTTCTTCCCATCCCCCAAGGTGAGATTCAAACTAATATTCACCATGAGTTATTAAAAGTTCTCTCATTCATCTCCCGTTCAATTGYTGTAGAACTCTCGGTCTCGGTCTCGATCTATTGATTGTTTGCTCTTGTTGTAAATTGAACACATTTGTGGAGTCATTTAAATATGTTGGATTTTAAATATATTGGATTTTAAAYTGTTATACATTATTTTCATCGATAGATTGTAATTAGAACCATAACTCTTATTTATTCAAATTGTATTAATATGTAAAGATCAAGTGTAACTTATATTATTGTTAAATTTTCTCTAATAAAACCAGTGAAACTTCAAAATCATTAAAATTCACGGCTCCCGCCGCATTGCGTGGGTACACAACTAGTATATATATATATTCAGATTCATACGATAAATAAAAATCGGTCGAATCACATGTGAATTTAGTGTAAAATCACATCTGATTCACGCGACTTTGATTGCAACCTGAGGTCGTGTGTCACATTACCTTGCATGGACCGTTAATGTAAAAATCACATATGATTCTACACTTGATTCGACTGTTATTTTATTTGACCATTGTTCTCGTTTGAATATCTCTCTCTTTATATACATATATGTATGTATGTGTGTATGTATGTATCGATGATGAATAATTTAATAAAATATTGATGTTGAATTTGAGTCGATACATTCCTAATTATTGATTTATGTAATAAGTCGATCGATATTAGATTGAAAGAGACGGGGTTTATATTATCGTGAATAAAGGTTATTGGATAAAGTCGGTTGAGGATATAATTATTAAATTTATTTTATTTTAATGACACGCGTAAGTTGATTAATAATTAATAATTGTGATTAAAGATATAAAACTTAACCCCAGCTCAATTTCCACTTGTACCTTTATCTTTTTGGTAATAATGGGTTTAATTAAGAGCTAATGCTGGCTACACTCATTCACTCATGACTCATGTTTTTGTTGTTTTACAATTGTGGAGACAAAGGGTACTCCAGCTTGCCCCTCTCATCACCAACACTCACATCTACTCGTCAGAGTCGTGACTTTCATTTTCGGTCAGGTTTGAACTCCTGATCGACCTCTAAGAAGGTTATAGCCTGTAATGCTCGTGTTTTTGGTTTTAACGTCATCAACCTTTTAGTGTGATTATTGTTTACTTGAGATCGGTTTAAAGTGATAATGAAAAGAAAGTGAGTTAGGAGGTGTATAGTGCACACTCACAAATGATTGGCCCTATCACCTTAGATCGTTGAAGGACGGGAGTGAAGGGAGTTGCCCCCCATCGTGGGGTCATAGGGGCGACACCCCGAGGTTTATGAAAAAAAAATGTGGAGTTGTATTTAGTGATTTTTAAGTTTCGAGAAGATCTAGACTAAYTTTAGGAGGTTGGAAACCTCCTTGAAATTGCTCTCGAGCTTAGTGGAATTTCACTAAGTATAGATATGAGGTGGTGTGATCAAAATTCTGGTCCTCTTGATCAGAATTCTGAGTTATCGTTGAAAATTCTTAGGTGACATTTGTTTTTTAAGATATGTTCAAGTCTTCTTATTTCACTTCTAATCGATAAAAGATTGTGTTGAAAACTTTTTATTTTTGCAAATTGATAAATGTCTGAATTTGTTTAGATTGTCTATTTTACTTATTAGAAAATTATATGTTGAATTTATAAATAAATTTACACAATTTCACATATTTATTCATCCTCGTTACAAAATTTACTTCTAAATTGTATAATTAGTATTCAGTTAAAAGAAAATATGTCATTAACGGTATTTTACATATTTAAATCCTATTAAAACGCATCAATTGAGAGAGGTGAGGATCGATTTGGTAAGAATCGATTGAGAAATGATCGATCAAGGTTGATCGATTGAGAAACGCCGTTGCTGAAGATTTGGAGAACAATAAGAAACAAATAATAGATTGGTTTGTCTCTTACCAGATAAGAATATAAGAAGACATAAGTGCCTCTAAAAGATTGGAAAAAAACAAACAGCCTGAATGACTCTACCTCTTAATAAATCAAACATAAGAGACTAATAAGTGCTTTTTTTAAAACAAACAAGGCCTTAGTTCAAATTCGAGTTAGAGCAATCAGAGCTCTGGACAATGGAACTAGAGATCTGGTCATAGAATAAGAGCTTTGATCCGAAGAAATCTGACCAAGTCTTATGTAGTGCAACCACAGTTCGGTACATGGAACAAAGCTCTGGATGTTATCTCTGATTCTGATATAACTGCTTCCAAATCCTATCTATTAATGGTTATAACTACTATACAGTTACGTTCTAAACCTTAGTCCTTCAACTTTATTGCAAAGGTTGGAAGACGATAGCAACAAAATGACCACAAACTTTACAGCAAAAAAACCAAATGAATTAACAAATGTCCTAACAGATCATTCGGACAAGACTGGATTGAACCTTTACGACACGATTACAGTTAGATAGATATGTGACAAAAACAACAGAGTTGTTAGAGAGCAAACCTTTCGACCGCACCTTTTTTTCTAAGGAAATCACACGGGTGGGAAGTATCTGTTGAGATTGAAGGGTAATGAGTAGAACTCTTCGCTTCTGGTGTCGGTCTTGAAGGAATGGAACTTATCCCACCAATATTTGCCCCTGTCTTTCCTAACGGAACTGTCTTTGTAGTGAAGCGTGTTATCCAGAAAATACGCCAACAACGCAGCTACAAAAGCTTCCGATGAGAAAGGAACGTTCACCATGTTGTTGAACTACAAAATAAAACGAAATAGATGACATCATTCGAGGTCAGTATGATGACAAAAAGGTAAATGGCATTCACTCCAACAACTGAAGTGAGCGTTTAATATGCAGACAGGAACTAGACTAGCAGGTAAAAGAGTTGTGGAAGGTTTTAGGTTTTTATCTTGACAAGGGTAGTTTGGTAATTACCAATCTAGTTTCATCTCCCTCAGTCCTGTTCTGTCCCAGTTTATAATCGCTCCAAACGTGGGACAACAAGTTTTTGTTCAGTCATGTTCCATCATGCTACGCATACCAAACACACTCAGAAATGCTACAACCCTCGGTTACAGAAACCCAAAATAGAGGCACCCTTTGACTTTTAGGTCAAACCTACTAATCTTCAAGTTGAAAATCGATACAGATATTATAACAAATTTTAAGAATTCAATCATCTATTTGTGGTGGTTGCTATAGATCCTAATGTGGCCATCCAATTTTCTTCATAATTCTAAAGGATTTGTGAGTTCTCAAAATTATTACTAATCTGTTTGACCTCAAAAGTCAGACTAACAGTCTGAGAAAGACTGAAATTTTGGAGATATTTGCCAGTTACAGTAATCGATTCATACCCATCTTGCAGACGTGTGGWCAGGGCCGTAACCGTTGATCGCTTCATACTCGTTGAAGTACTGGGGCACAGACAATCCCAAAAAGACCGAAAATCCCAGTATGAACTTTGTTCTGAAGGTGTTCAGATTGCAGAATTGAAGGAAACTAAGGCCTGCCGCACCTGTGAAATGACATAATTATCCTCRGCTCTACCAAACAAAGCGAGAAAGAAGTGGACGAATTTGGAAATTCACATGAACTTACCCACGTAAGCGAAGAGAAGGCAATATAGAGCAGCAACAATGGGTGCCGGTATTGAAGCAAAGACTGCTCCAAACTTACCTGCATGATCATGTAGCATGTTTAACGATTTTAYAGAATATGATACCCGGGAAGGTTCAAATGAAAACCGTMAATACTTTTGAGAGCAGGGAACCAACTATTCTATTGTTATTCATGAYAAATATCACTAATATTAAATTGAAGATGAATTCATGATGAATAATATTCTTGAATATTATAGGGTTATTCATGTGGTTTCGTTAGGTAAAACTTGCCAAGAACTGAAAAGAAGATCATGAACCCGGCAGAAATCTGCACGACTCTTCGACTGCCGATACGGGTCAAACCCAAAAGACCAGCATTCTCGCTGCAAGGTAGCCAAGAAATGTTTTTGAGTCAAAATCAATTCGGAAAATTGCTATTAGAAGCTGAAAAGTTGTAGTCTTTCGACTCACATAGATACTGAAGATCCGTTTACAGTTCCAAACAAGCCCGACAACAATATGCCAATTCCCTAGCAATGAAGACAAACAATCAAACACATACTTCAATTCATAATTCAGGAGTCAAATAGTCAATCTTTGACTTCTGATTGTAACACGGTCCCACGGCCATCGTGGTGGAGGAAAATCACAGCGTCCCAGAGGCAGGTGGATGGTGCCTATATTTAAACCCGAGACCTCACTTATGGATTCTCACCTCCTTATCATCGCTAGATTCAGTGTGAGACTTTTCAAACAGATGACATGCGTACAATCTCCAAAGGTTATTGTGCAGCAACTTCTAATAATGTGATCACAAACGAGAGAAAAAATCGATAGTCACCTGCCAACCTACACCTCGGCTTAGAATAGATGGTGGCAAGGGAGTTGCACTTGCATATCTTGTAATTGCAATGAAACCTCCGGTAGACTGATCACACCATTGGACACATGCAAAAGATGTGAAAGAAAACCAATAAACTCAAGGAATAAACGGTGTAATCCAAAGTGCATGTCTTAAAACATTATTTAATTGACTGTTGTAATCCCAGTCACTTTCATGTTCATTCCGAGTCTGAACCAAACAGCCACTAAAATTAAACAAGTCTTAATAGAAAAAAATTCTTAAAAATTTAATGAAAAGCTTGGATTTTATATGTTGATAAAAAGAAAAAGAAAAAGAAAAAAAGAGACCTCCACAAGAGCAACAAAAGCAGCCATCATCATGGCAAAAGCTTCACCAGCATTGAAGGACGGTGCACCCCATTGGAAAGGATATGGAGCACTTATCCTGAAAATGCAGTCCCATATTAATTAGCAATAAAGAATGTTTCCATATCAATGGTCTTTGTAAAGAATGTTCSGTGAGACSAGCCACTTTTCGTGAGACATACTGTGAAGGTTTGGTATGTGTTTCCTGTGAAGGTTTTCTTCATGTTCTTTTTCATGTAAAGGTTCGGTCGTATGAAGGTTCAGAGTTCTGCKGTGAAGATTTGCTGTTTTTTGCTTCTACGATGCGGTGTTTTCCTGTGAAGGTTCGGCGAGATAAAGAAGCTTCATCCAAGGGCTCACTGTGTGTCTCATGAAACTGCTTTATCTAGCATGATCTGTCTCTCTCCACACACACACACACACACACACACATATATATATATATAATGGTAATCAAATGAGAACCACAAAAAGGTTACAAACCCGTGTGGACCGATATAAAAATATTTTTTACATGATCTTTATCATCAAAGACTATGATTTAAGATACTCTTTCATATACATATTTGTGTTCACATAGTGAAAATTTTACATGTGAAACAAAAAATACACGTAAAAGATTTTCGCTTTGTGAAACAAAAATACATGTAAAAAGCTTCACATTAGGAAACAAATACATGTGAAACTATTACATTATGAAACAAATATATGTGAAATAATACCTTCAATCCTTGCATTGCTGAAAAAAATTCATGCAAATTTGTAGATCGGTTCTGACGAGTTTATAACCATTTTAGTTTATAACCATTTTAGTTTATAACCTTTTTATGGTTATCATTTGATTTTCCTCCTCTATATGTAATGGGAATTATTGCTACGTAGTGAAATATAATAATGTCTTCTGACCAGGGAGCAGCGTGAATTAGTCCAGCGCGATCCGTACGACAATTTGCTTGTGTCCTTAATCTTGTGTGGTTGTAGGTACCACTAACCGTAAGTATGTGAGCGTAAATCCAAACTACTGCAACAGAGATCAGAACAGMAAAACGGTCGAATATAGCCTTTCCCGAATGCATCATATGGGATAGGTACTGCACATATCAATTTAGAAAACTAAATTGATAAAGAAGTTGTAGCATACAGCAAAGTTTCTATTTTTTCAAAATATTACCTGAGATAGAACAACTAGAAAGATGAGCTGAGGCAGCCCGATCTCGACACATCTGGCAACCTAAACTTACAAAAGAAAATTCGGATCCAATTGATATAAGTGTCTATGAGACCGTATGAATACATTATGCTGTTATAAATGTGTATCCATATTTACGCACCCCAGGAAATCCAAATTCATATAGTCCGAAACCAGCAAGAGCGACCAAAGGAACAGCCGAAAGTGGACTCAAACACCTACAAAGATGAATGATGGTAATATAAATGAACAAAACCATGTAATCGTTGGAGTCCCACATCGGCTAGACTTATTCTTCCACAGTGGCTTTTTTGGAGAGTAATCTAATGAGGTTCCATATATTTTCACATGGTATCTAAGCCAGAGTCTACCACATCCTAGGGACTCTGACACACTATTTTGCCTCCGTTCTTGGGGCACTGTCTACCCTCCGTTTGAGGGAGCGTGATGGGTCCCACATCAGCTAGACTTGGAACCTTCATCCTTTCCTGAAGGGTTGTAACATAGTGAATATTTCTATGTCACTAATATATTTTTGCCAAATTTCAAATTAACCTTGCAACATTGCGCCAGAGGCCACTGAAACCGAGAACAATCTGAACCGTTGAAGCAACAATGAGCGCACCCTGGATCGCACGCATTGTCTTCTTAAATCTCTGAGCAGGGAACAAGAACAAGAACAAGAACAAGAATCAACACATATTTTAGGCAAGATTGTCAAAAGTCTATGTTTCTGCAAGCATACCACCCAAGAACCAACTATTGCCGTATGGCTCAGATAATGTTAATCTAGTCATATGAGTTCATTTATGCCATTCAACATTTCAACATTCTCATTTTCATTTTCGTTAACAAACAGGTTCAACTGATGTGACCCATAAAACAGAGGAGGGAGAAAGATTCATTTTAATATTCAAACACTCAAGATAAAAAGATTCAAAAGGATTTGATTCACGAACTGCAACGGGATCTGGATCGCTCCACCGACCAGAAAGGATAATCGATATGGTGGGTGCAACATAAGTATATGAACCCCCAATGACAGCAGGTAATCTGGTCCCAAACATGGTCTGCAGCAATGTGTTCAATCCAGCAACAAAAAGCAGAGTTTGAATCACTTTGGCTTTCTCCTCCTAGAGTTTGAATAACAAACATAGATAATCAAGATATGAACAAGATGYCTTATATTTTTGGGTGATTAATTGTGATTGTGAAATCACACATACATTGCCTCCACCCATCTGTGGAACAAGAGCAGTCGGAATGATAACCGTTGTGCCAAGCATTACTAGATAATGCTGAAAGCYGAGCAGCACAGCCTCAGCTGCACCCACATAAGCAAAACATCAAACAGATTCAATACAAACCTGCTATCGATAAAGGGCAATATTCATAAAGCTAGCCTAACTAATTGTCGATGAGTTTGTTCTTAATTAACGTAACAAATGTTAAATTCTTCCTTAATTGTAGCTATTTTTGCATCTATATATCAAGAATTCCGTAGAATTTCAGAAGGAATAGCAGGTAGATAAATGATTCGATGGATGAATGAATGGATTAGTAAGAAAGTGACGTACGCCATGGGGGTGGACTTGTAATGCAATAGGAGACATTTGGAAGCTGATCTCTTGGTGGGTGTGGTGCCAAAAGCTCGTCGGGTTTTGCTGCTCCGGCCATATGTTAGTTGGTAGGAGAAAGAAATTGGTGGAAGAAGAAGAAATGATGAAAGAAGCGTCGAGTAGAAGTGTGTGCAGTCGGTAGTAATATAGTGATAAGGACAAATACGGACGTAAAATATGCGTTCGGTAGTAATATAGTGATAAGGACAAATACGGACGTAAACTATGCGTCTATGTTTAGCATTACACCATGTGTGTATACAATGTGGTTGAAGCCATGAATTTTAACGAGTTTGAAGTTTTATTGATTTTATAAGATGAGATTTAATGATGATATATGTTACATTTGGTCTTTATATATTAATAAATTTTGAATAAATAAGAGTTATGATTCCAATTAAAGACTATTGATGAAAAAAAATTGTATGACAGTTTAAAATCCAATATATATAAAATCCAACATATTTAAACAACTCCACAAATGTGTTCGATTTATACCAAGAGCAAAGAACCAATAAACTTGAGTTTTAAAATAAACACTCAAAACCAATAAAGAAAACTACAAATTTAACAGATCATAAGCCATAAAAAGACAAAAAAAGATGGGTTTTAGAATGAAATTTCAACTGCTTACCATCTTTCTTGTCTAGAAACTCAGATTAAGGTTGAATTAATACATGTATATATATATATTTCAAAAAAAACCAAAAGCATATTAATTCAGAACATATTATACAGTGCAATTTGGACAGCCTAGCCCCAAAATATAATATATATATATATATATATATGACTATAAAAGTATAAATCGTAAATATAAAAAATATTTTTTCACAATATATATAATAATATAACTAAGTCAAAAACTATTCAATATTGGACTCATTTCGAATGTATTAACAGACGACTATAATGATGTAACTTGTTAAAATAAAAATGTATTTTGTAAACATGTTTTAATTGATATACGATTATGTATGTTAATTTGATAAAGATTTAAAATGAAACATTTAAAAGTAAAGGACGTAAAGTAAATTAATTAACTAATTATAGAGATATAAAATGTAAATTTAAAATTATAATTTTAAAAAAATCGGTTGTGAGAGGGTGAGTGTATGTGAGGAGAGGAGGGAGTGAAAAAGTGACTTAAAAGTAGTATAAAGGGTATCTTGGTCATTTATTATTTTAAAACTTTAAGACTTTTGCTAAATTTGCTTAATAAAATAGTATAGATATAAATAAACTATACGTATACAAAATTCAATAATTATAAATTTATAATACGTGATTTTTATATAAATTAATAAATTATTTATTGATGTTAAAATTAATACTAGAAGAGTATTTATTAATGTATCCAGACATATTTTGATTTCATTGTTTTGTTTTATTCTTTTTTTTGTCAATATAATACGGTTTTATGTGATTTTGAGAAAATGATAATGTTTTTATTTTTGAATAAAATATAAATTTGAAAATATCATAAAATTTTGAATATATATATCAATATCAATATCAAATTAATCTTTTTAAAAGGTATTGTATTTTGGTGTAATTTTCTTCATTCAATTTTTTTAATTATAATTTAATTTAGATTTACTAACAAAGAAATTTAATTTAGGTTTAATAATATAATTTTTTTATAAAGATAATAACTAAGTATTCTGTTAGAATCAATGATTATCTTAATTATATTTTAAATTTTTATATTTAAAATGAGATATTTATCMAATATTTGATGTTTATCTGCAGTTAGTAATATGAATTCAAATATGAAGCTTTAATAAATTGTACTTATGCACAATTTACTTGTAATCTTAAATTTTAAGTAATATGCATCAATAAACAGTACTTCATATACAAAAAATGGTTTTTAATAATTTTTGTCAAATGTTTTATAATATAGTATAGATATTTATTGGTGGTATTTTTTAATTTTCTCATTCTGAGTGACAGATATTAGCTTAATTTTTTTTTTAATTTTTGGTAATAAAAAATTAAAAATATTGAGTTTTAATGTTATAATAAGATCTGATTAATAATAATAAAAAACATGTAACCAATCATTATGGTCTCAGATTTTCAAATAAATAGCGTAACTTATTATATAACCAATTCCTCGTAACCGGTCCCACATATAGAAACAATCCAAACTAGTACAATAGGTTGAAGTCGATTGTATTTGGTTAATGTTAGAATTATCTCGCTTATGAAGACAAGACTTAGCTCGGAGTCGGATGAATGTCATGTCTGCTTGAAAGATTACTTGGATAGCTTAGCGAACAAAACCAACAACTGATACCGACAACACAATCAAAAACTTTGAAGATGAAATTGATTAATGTATACCGAAGACTAGAAGAAAAGACTGCAACATGCAGACAATTAAAAGGGTATCAATTATGATAAAAGGGTATTTTTAATATGATACTAAATTAGAGATGTAGACGACCTTTGGTAGGACACATTGTTTACACATCTGTATTATCACATGTAATAAGAGTTTTACAAAAAAGAGGAAATAATCCACTCCTTAAATAAATTGAAATGAAATTAATAAAAGAAAATGCGGTCCATTAATTGGGCCCAGCCCAATGATGCTGATTTATAGGCCTGTTGGGTTGGGGCGTTAAAAACACGTTCGGGTTTTGGGTCTATAACCAGATTGATGTATTCTGCATACGATCAGTTCTTCGTTCCTCTTTCGCGTCGGGATTTTGATGTAAGCACGACGACCGCAGCTTGTGTACTCGCATTCCTATCGCTCACTACGTATGTTTAAGCGTAAAGCGTGTTTATTATGAGCTAACACAAA
>NC_037530.1:33817334-33829958 GCF_001531365.2 Cynara cardunculus var. scolymus
CAGTTGTCATAAAGTTGTTTATCTCATAAACTCATCTTTTATGGAGCTTAGTAATCTTCTTCAGGCTCATTTTTTATATTCAGCATGAAGTTTTTGGTTTCTCCATGACCTTTTTGTTTCAAATCAAACATTTGTTAATGCTCAAAATTTATGAGATTCTTGAACACGGTTGGTCCTTAGATATTTGGTGCCCTGGGCGAAAACAGTTAGAAGTGCCCCCAATTTAAAAAAAACAAATTTTTTTGTCGTTTGTAACAATGTTAAAATGATGTTACCGAGCAACAAATCCACTTACAATGTGCACTTCGCTAGGGATAGCATAAGAACTTTTGTTTAATGGCCTTTAATTCTTAAAACTCTATGTAAATGCAAGGTAATTGTCTTTATTGTCAAGAAACCATTCGAAATAAATCGAAAATAACTTATATTTAGCATATAGTAACACCTGACGTGTAATCCTGCTAAAACAAACAACATTCTATATTCATTGATAATTTTGTAGAGTAACTTGGTTATATACTGATGTGCTCAARCAGTGTTCAAGCCAATTCTTGAACATGGTCTAAAAAATGTCATTTTGTAGCAAATGCAAGARAAAGATAACTTACCWATTTCTTGTATAAAATATTTGACGAAATTATGCACAAAACAAAATTAATAAGTTTTCARGTATGATAACGAAGTTTTTCAATGCAAGAAAAAGATAACTTATTCCTTACAAAATATTTATTGTTGAATGTGAATAGTTTTATTTAGTTTTTTATTTTATTATATCGAATATATCAAAATCTAATTGTATTATGTTGGGTTGTCTTTCTTACGCAGTACATTTTTCTGGTATCATGTTTTTGACAAGAGTTTTTGGAAGGACACTTCTTGCAGCTGCAAAATCAGAAACTTCTGTTGCCGGGGCAGCAGCTGCATATACAGTCAGAACAGGACATAACCCCCTTGAGGAGTTCTTTGAGGCAGATAGAAACCCTGAGGAGGAAAAACCTGTTATCTATGGTGCATACTTCGAAGGCCTTACTTAAACTCCTATATGTGTTCTGCAGTCACTAAACCAAACGGACCCGGTAAATCACATGCAGAAGTCGAGATTGGGGAGGGTAAAATGTATGCAAACTTTACCTCTACCCAAGGAGTAAAGAGGTTGTTTCTGCATACATAAAGTGGTTTTGCGATAAAAACATTATCTTGCAAAATAAACTCACTTGCATTGTCAAGTATAGTAGTAGATGAGTGGTGAGGTTAGCAGTCTTGCCACTTAGAAACATAGAAATTTATTGTCCCTCAATTTATACATTAATAATAAACATAATACCAGATATAAGAACTAGGAGATATGGAGATTTAATTTTTGAAGGATGATGAAAGATAAGAGAATTAGTACTAGGGGTCATTGACCTTTATCCCTTGATCACAAGTAAACCTTAGTTTTTCAATTTTCATATCTAAGAATATCTCATATGTTTATTTTAATCTCCGGTTACAAATGTTACAGTAACTTTTTAGAGCCTTATTAATTTGTCTAGCATAAATATCAAGCTGTCAACATCTACTTTTATGGTTACGAAGTCCATAGATTTTTTAATCCACTTTGGTAATAATAGCAAATTAGCAATATCCATGGCCCTGTTAACAACCCATCAGGGTGACAGATTCTTCTTTGATAATTTCTGACACTTCTGGTGGCGATCTAAGCTGTAATCAGGGTCCAATGATGATCTGTGCTATATGTTTCCATGAAAACTAAAACCACATGACATTTGTTAATGTTATTTGAGCATTGTATTGATCTGCACTACAACAGTTTTCTTTCTTTGGCATTTGAACATAACTTGTGTTTTTATTCAGGACGTAGTTGGAAGCCTTTGAACTGCATGTCAAGTCTTGGGACGATCTACACAAGCTATGGTATGTCCTATTGAAGGAAAAGAACATGCTTATGACCCAACGCCAGATGCTACATGCTCAAAATCTCCCGTTTCCAAACCCAGAGCGTCTACCTAAGGTTTGACATAGTTTATCCATTGACATCTTTGATATATATATATATATATATATATATATATTTGGCTCTGTTGTTGCTGCTTTTTTAAAAATTGACATGGGACTCTGTTATGGCATTTGGATGCACGTATCAAGTTTAAAAGTCTCACTTTGTTAGTGGTAAGAGTTGGGGATAAAAATATTATAGCTTCATTATGTGTAAATATAAACAACACTGGGAAACCATGATATGAACTACCTCACTCACTTGTACATCCAACAATAGACACTAAGAAAGCATGTTGTCACTCAAGTAACCATAAAGAAAATTACTCCAAATGTCCTTTTATATTTGACAATATCCCTTTTTTATTCTGATGTCACTATCTTAACAAGATAATCCATTTCTTTCTCTTAATTAACCCTGGTGAAATCTCAAAAGAGCTGTTTAGCTATGTAACTTTGCTACTATTAGGCCTATGCTAGTCAAACTAGGTGAGTTGGCTAAAAAACTAGCTGCTAATGGATAAGCTAGCTAATAGATTATCCAAGTTTGGTAAACAACTAGCTCATAAGCTAGATGACAACAAAAAATAAGCTAAGTTTTGGTCATTTATTTAAAATATAAGGGGCATATTTAAAATAAGTGAAATGGGCCCCTAGAACATATCGAAATACTACCTAAAGTAGCTTTTCGGAAGCTAGCTTATAAGCTAGTTTAAAACGTTTTTTTTTTTCAATAATCTTAAAAACTAAGCTAGCTTATGGTTCCCAAATATAGCCTAGGCCTATGGCAGGGCCGGCCCTGACGACGGCCCAGGACAGCATGAAGCCGAGGACATCAAATTTATAAAGCCCAGTGTATATAGGTTTAGTTTTATTTGGGCCTAAGAAAATCTAACGTTACCGGCCCTGTTCCTTCCTCTCGAGTCTCGACTCTCGCCTCCCTCTCGACTCCTCTCCACTCTCGCCACCCTCTAACGCTGTCGCTCAATCTCAATCGAAATCAATATCGCAAACGGCTCTCGCTCTCGCTCTCTGCCTGACTGCCTCTCACGACTATTGAATCCGACTGCCGTCGGTCTGCGGCTGCCGGGCGCCGGCGGCCTCTCTCGTCTCTGCGGCTGCCTGCCTGCCTCTCTCCGTCTCTCGTCGCTCTCTGCCTCTCGCTCTCCACCCGTCACTGTTGTGAGGTTAGGGCTTAACTTAGGGTTATTTGATTACTTATTTACTTGTTTACTTTACTACTTATTTTATGTTTCTAATTTTTGTTTCATTAATTCGTAATCTAGATGAAGCTGTCCTGCTTAGGTTTTCTTTTAAGTTTTAAATATGTAATATACTAATACTGTATGTATGCCTACTTAGGTTTTCTGTAAACAACATTACAATGAAGCAGGGCCGGTCCTGAGATTTTGGATGCCCATGGCAGAAAGTAAAAGAAATACTCCTTATAAACTATTTGAAGGGGTTTGGAACCTAATTAATCTAGGCGGCTCATCCCCATGCCGATTTATTTTAAATGTAACAAAAACGATTGAACGGGTTAGCAATCTTGAGTATTGAGAGTAAGTTTTTAGCTAATATTAGTTATGACGAAGTGATAGATATTTTTGCTTCAAAAAACGCAAGAAGGCATCGTTTTAGGTGAATGGTGATGTATTTTATATTTTGTTACACGGGGTTTTGGTTTATGTCCCCCCGTTGCATCGTTTGTTATATTTAAAATAAATCGGCATGGGGATGAGCCGCCTAGATTGATTAGGTTCCAAACCCCTTCAAATAGTTTATTTTGGTTTTGATTTACGCATATAAGGGGCATTTTTTTGACTTTCTGCCATGGGCATCCAAAATCTCAGGACCGGCCCTGCTTCTATTCATTGATGACAACACTACATAATTTTTTGTGTTTGTTTCACTTCCTAGGGCTCTTACGAGTTAACGAAAATGTCCAAAGTTCGAGCATTATGGCAAGCATCTTTGACCGCCACTAAAAGAGGTATTTACGCTACTCCCTTCTGTGTTCCTTTCCCCGTTCCAAGATAAATTGATTGATACACTCTGTATGTTGCATCTCAATTTGTTCAATTCACTAGCCGTCACAGAAAATACCTTCTTGGTTGTTCGAAGTTCGAACTGAGTTTTCCCTCTAATTTTCTTCGCTAATATTTTATGGGCCTCTGAATCAAGGGTCTGGTTGTTAGCAGCTTAACGAGCTTTAACGGAAATTGCAGCTAATGTTTGGTAGTGACTATATTGAAAGTGCCTTCTTCAGCAAGTTTTTGGGTGGTGCCTCTCCGAATTAAAAATTGCGCTCCTTTCATCTTTCAAAAAACCCTCCCGAACAAAGAATTTTCCCAATCTCTTAAAAAAATAACCAAACATCCCCTAATTGTAGAAGGGCTACCTCAAGCAAAGGCTAGGCCTTGGTCCACTAGAATTTTCCTGGCTGTTATCTTTGGCGCCATGGGATTAGCCGGCCCACTCAAGCTGACTGGACACCCACCCTCATGAAAGTTCTACACCTGAAAACCAGGATTAGCTTGTTAGTGGGAGATATAACTCATAAGTTCATAACCTCAAAGCCACAACTTGAGTCTTCATTTTTTCCTTTTTTCTTGGAAGAGAGTATGACTGTGAGGGGAAAGAATGTGCATTAACTTGTATGTTTGTTATCTATAAGGTCCATGTGGTGCTAACTTTGGTGGTCTTCATACCATTTGCTTATTGTTAGTAAGGTTCATATTATTAAACATAATCAGGATGACGCATTTTATATTCATGTTTGGCTCTTTAACCGATGGTGTAGAAATTAACCAAGTATGTGTTGACATGATGTGAGGCTCTTTGCAAATATTTTTTTTGTAGGGACTGCGTTAATGAAGATCATTAAATTGCATGGTTTTTGAGGTTTTTATAATTAAAGAAATCTCATAATCTCTCATTTCTTGTTTATTAACCTCATCTAATATGCAAGGAGGTAAGCTTGAATTAACGTTTTCTGCCAGGATGACACATGACAACATTGATCATGGTTTGACGTCTTTTGAGATCGATATTCATTGTAAGCTGATTATATTTTCATCTGTGATTATGTAGCTCTCACGTGGAACATTGAGGACATGATTCCTCCTAGCGAGAGATTTATATACAACTTCAATTCAAAAGAAGAGCTTAAGAAATGGCATTTGTATTCAGATTCTGAATATGGAGGTGAGGATTCTTTTGTATGGATGGTACTGTATCCGATTAATTGGGGGAAGTTGAGCTGTTTTAAGTAAAGGATTCGTCTTATGCTGCTGTCTGAACGAATTGTGCTTTTCCCACCAAGTGTTGTTCACGCATGCAATTAATTGGAAATTTATGCTTGGGAGTGTTAGGAGTTTCACCTATCAAATCTTTATTCAAACTTCTTTGACCTCCAAAATGACGAATTACAATTTGAACTATTATTGGAGCTTCTTTTACTTTGTTTATTTTTTGTCTGTCTTTCATAATACAACAAAGAACTTTTTCCGGTAATGTTGCATCCAGATTTAGTGCTAGGAGGTGCAGTTATCTTTAGCTACCAGCCTACCACTACCAATTATAACAAATGTTGAAAGCTCTTTATAGACGCTCCAATTCCATTTTCAAACCTACTTGTGCAATAAGGGTTCCATCATCATGGTTAGGTCTGTCTTTCATAATACAACAAAGAACTTTTTCTGGTAATGTTGCATCCAAATTTAGTGCTAGGAGGTGCAGTTATCTTTAGCTACCAGCCTACCACTACCAATTATAACAAATGTTGAAAGCTCTTTATAGACGCTTCAATTCCATTTTCAAACCTACTTGTGCAATAAGGGTTCCATCATCATGGTTAGAACAAGAATAACTTTGCCCTATTTATCATTATACAGGTTTATCATCAGCAGCATTGGAGATCAATGATGCTGGAAATGAACGGAGTGGCCCTGGTTAGTAAAAATAGCCATATGAGGATTGCTGTCCCTCCAGCGATCATCTACTAATATGTGCAGATCACTCTCCGTGATTATTAAAAAACATTTTTGTCTTTTGATCCTTGATTCTTTAAAACATTATAGGAGTTTTCTCTGGGAATCTCTCTTTGGATGTTACAGAGGGTACAAAATGGAATATTAGCAGGAGTGGCTTCTGTGGAATGAGGTCTAAAAAGGTGGACATCAGTTCTGTAGTTGTATTCTAGACAGATCTTCCCATGAAAATACTTTCCTTGTCTGTGTTGCTATTTGATGTGCTCTTGAGAAGTCTTAATAGGATTGCATGAATTACCAGGTTCATTGTTGCTGCATTTATGCAACTAAATTAATCATCATACAGCCAAGTTAAAATGCTGCATCTAAACAGAGAAAGAGAGTGTAATTGAAGATGCAAATTTTCTTATACTAATTTCTTTGATCTTGCAAATAGTTATGATGGCAAGTACTTATGATGGCAATCTTTGGACTTGACATAAAAACTTTTGTAATGGGCTCTAGAACTTGCTTTTTCAGCAAGGATAATATCATAATAACATATGGGGGTGCGATCATATCAGCACTCATCAGAGCTCCGCAGTTAATAAAACATGTGAGCTGGGAGTTGGGCAATACATTGCATTTCTTATCAGGTATTTTATTGAACAAAACTAGGTTCATCAACTGCATTTGCCAAGATTTTGTTGATTTACAAATTTTATCCTGTGCATGTATTTTTAATACATGTTATAATGTAAGTTTAGTTCGTTTGGACAGTGTGTTGCCATCTTTTAGAATGTAATTTGTCTGAGGATACTACAGACTAGCGATTTCTCCTTGAGCTTTCTAACAGTATCATTGGTGATTTTCTTCTCTCTGCTGCAGTTTGATGGCTTTATTGATTTAGATCCATATGATACTATAGCATTAAAAGTTAAAGGAGATGGTAGGAGTTATATATCGACTGTAAGTTTTATATCCCTATGTCTTCTATTCCAGGAAATATTGAGAGGCTTGTAACTTTGCATTATAATGAATCGTTTCAAGTTCTATTTTGAATTAACACACATTTGGAGTTCATCCTAAATCTTTAATAACTTTGATGTAGATTTATACAGAGAATTGGGTAAATTCGCCTGGACAAATGGAAGATAACTCATGGCAAGCTTTTGTTTGTGTGCCTAAAGACAACTGGGTTGTTGCAAAGGCAAGTTGAAATCCTCCTTACATATTCTAGTTTGATAGGATCTTGTTAGTTTTTTGCATATGCTGCATTTTTGCTATCTTATCTTGCTTCACAAACCTGAAGGGGAGGTTGTGTGTATAGCCAACAAAGAAAAGAAAATAGAGTGAAACTACAAACCTGGAATTTTGGGTTATGTGCAGCCTTGGTCCTTTAGGGTGCATTTGGTAAACAGACAGGAAAGAACAGAACAAGGATCATTGTTCCATGTTTGGCAGAACTTTTATGTGGAACAGACTTGTTCCACCCCCACCGTGGAATAGACCTATATTTTGCCATATAATTTCAAAATAAAATCAATTTTTTTCTCCTAAAACATCAAATATGCTTGCCTTTTTACATTTTATTCATTATTTAAATTTTATTTATTGTATTTTATGTTTTTAAACTTTCATATTATTGTCCTCAAAATATTATTTTTTTACAGTTTACATATATTGATCAATTTATGTAATTTGTTAAATATTAATAATAATAAAATAATATAGAAAAGGTATAAAATAAAAATTGAAAACTACATAAACTTATTATTTTGAATCGTCTTGATGAAAGCTTTCTAATGATATATTTTTTTATAACTTGATAAATTACATAAATTAATCAAAATATATAAACAATTCATTAGGGGTAAATTGGTCATTTTATCTGTTGTATCTTGTCTAGTTTTGTCTTACCAAATGCTGAACAACTATTCTGTCTCGTTACCGAACACACCCTTATTGTTTTTTGCAAAATTGGTCTGTGAATTGACTATGTCCACTGCTGTCCCCTGAAATCTACTTCTCTCCCTCCACCCCTCTTGATTGTTCCTATTCTAGCTATGAAGAAAGCCTCAGATTATGAAGTTGCAATAAAGGTCAAAACTTGATTAGGGCTTTGTGGATTAGGGTTTCTTTCTTGGTTTATATTCTTGATGATAAAGATTAACATATGAATCCATGTTCTTTGTTTTGCTGAAGATCAATCTATATGTTTTTTATCAGTTCTACAAGAAAAAAGCTGCGGATAATAGAAAAGTCATGTTTGATGTGATTAAGAGGGTGTTTGGTTCATGCATGGGAATGAAAATGACAGAGAATGAATATGTCGTTTGACCTGGAATGAAAATTTGGGCTTATAGGGGAATGAGCCCCTTATTTAATGTAAAACCACACAAATTCTTTTATTTTCATTCTCACTAATTACTGCTTAATACCTCCAACCAAACATCCCTTAATTTTTGAGATTTTCAGATTCCTCTTGCACATTATCTTCCAACATGGAGAGGAAACGTAATCGAGGCAGACATAGAAATGAATCCTTCTAAAGTTGTTGGCATGTCACTATCTGTGAACGCTGAAGGTGGAGTCCCAGATACTGAAACTGGGCCAGGTGATTTTCGCTTGGAAATAGACTGGATCAAAGCCTTGAGAACCGAATGAATTGTTTGTATACTACTATCTGGATCGTCGGAAAATAATATAAGCAGGGCTCTAGGTTTTACTGGACCTCCAAATGATTTACAAGAGGGGATCCGTGAGTAACCATTCTCTGCAATTGGGTGCTATTTTTGTTGCTGGTAATCTATATGAGCCAATACCATGTGTAAAATTGTTGCTACAAGCACAAAGCTTAGGGGATATTTGGTTGGTTTTCTATCAAGTTATGTGTGGATAAAGTTATCTGTATCTCGATTAATTTATCTATATAAAATATAGATTGAAAATGTTTTTGTTTAAGAGTTTTTTTCATAGAGGAAAAGATTGTGTTTTTCAATTGTGAATGTGGGGGATGTTTGACTAAAAACTTGGCTTTTTCTACATAAAGCTCATTGAAAGCTTACTGAATAAATTATTATATACATTATTAAACCATTATTAAATAGTCATATGTAGTTGGCGAATTAAACCGTGAGTCCTATTAAGCTTGTTAAGTTGTTAATAAGTATGTCTCAAATGTTAGATTTAATATTTTGAAATTTACTCCTTGGGTAGAGGTAAAGTTTGCGTACATTTTACCCTCCCCAATCTCGACTTCTGCATGTGATTTACCGGGTCCGTTTGGTTTAGTGACTGCAGAACACGTATAGGAGTTTAAGTAAGGCCTTCGAAGTATGCACCATAGATAACATGTTTTTCCTCCTCAGGGTTTCTATCTGCCTCAAAGAGCTCCTCAAGGGGGTTATGTCCTGTTCTGACTGTATATGCAGCTGCTGCCCCGGCAGCAGAAGTTTCTGTTTTTGCAGCTGCAAGAAGTGTCCTTCCGAAAACTCTTGTCAAAAACATGATGCCAGATAAATGTACTGCGTAAGAAAGACAACCCAACAGAATACAATTAGATTTTGATTTATTCGATATAATAAAATAAAAAACTAAATAAAACTATTCACATTCAACAATAAATATTTTGTAAGGAATAAGTTATCTTTTTCTTGCATTGAAAAACTTCGTTATCATACYTGAAAACTTATTAATTTTGTTTTGTGCATAATTTCGTCAAATATTTTATACAAGAAATAGGTAAGTTATCTTTCTCTTGCATTTGCTACAAAATGACATTTTTTAGACCATGTTCAAGAATTGGCTTGAACACTGTTTGAGCACATCAGTATATAACCAAGTTACTCTACAAAATTATCAATGAATATAGAATGTTGTTTGTTTTAGCAGGATTACACGTCAGGTGTTACTATATGCTAAATATAAGTTATTTTCGATTTATTTCGAATGGTTTCTTGACAATAAAGACAATTACCTTGCATTTACATAGAGTTTTAAGAATTAAAGGCCATTAAACAAAAGTTCTTATGCTATCCCTAGCGAAGTGCACATTGTAAGTGGATTTGTTGCTCGGTAACATCATTTTAACATTGTTACAAACGACAAAAAAATTTGTTTTTTTTAAATTGGGGGCACTTCTAACTGTTTTCGCCCAGGGCACCAAATATCTAAGGACCAACCATGTTCAAGAATCTCATAAATTTTGAGCAYTAACAAATGTTTGATTTGAAACAAAAAGGTCATGGAGAAACCAAAAACTTCATGCTGAATATAAAAAATGAGCCTGAAGAAGATTACTAAGCTCCATAAAAGATGAGTTTATGAGATAAACAACTTTATGACAACTGACAAGTGACAACTGTGAAGGTCAACGACAGCTTATGGCAAATGACAATATCCAAATAAGCTGGAGGAATGGAATGGAGCATCTGGACACCACATACTACCACTCAGCAACATATCTATCTTGTAATTTATCTTAATTAAACAAATCACTTAGGCAGACACAKATAATTGATCTCATCACATCTATTGAAATCACACTGTAAATATAAGACAAATCCATCACTTCGTCACAAGTTAAAATACTGATACACTTACCTTTCTCTCAATTCATAAAGAACTAACACTAACTTAGACATCGAAGACTATCTTCGGGCTCACATGGCCAAGGTAGTCCTGATGAATCCATTTTCTTTGCTAGTGATACCAGACTGCAAGAGGATCCTTCAAGACGCTGACCCGAATGGGGCAATAGACATCGTGAGCAAGTTCTGTTATCATCATTCATCAACACAAGAGCTGTAGATTGAATTTGTATGGAACAKGTATCTTTGGGACTTCAAAACAATCTGAACTCAAACTTACTGAGAGTTTTAATGTAACAGAAAGTACCACGAAGGGAATAAAGTTGGTCCAAATTTGCAACAAAAGTACAAAAACCATGTTGATTTTGCATTTGAGGATGACAAGGTTTAATGACAGGAGTCAATCCGACTATGAGGGGGCAAAAAGTGGCAATGCATCCAGACAGGAGCAACTAATCGCGATCGAGAGCAAATGCGCCCCCAATAACATTTGGTAACCAGATTAAAGCTTAAACTCCCTACAGCTAAGAAAAGAAAACCGACGCTCAGAGTGCTTAGAAACTAATTGTCGAACAGTTGGTGGGCGTATGCTAAACTATTACGAGATACGAGGGATACAAGTATGCAACCACCACGTTTTCTAACATGCATGATAATCAAATGACCACATTACGATTTTAGTGAAGTTCCATCGTGGGTTCCAGGTGTGCACCGACGAGAAAAAAGGTGCCGTACTGCCGGAGCTTAAAATGATCGGAATGAGGATGATGAGTGATGACTAACCTTTGACTGCATTTGTGTTAGCTCATAATAAACACGCTTTACGCTTAAACATATGTAGTGAGCGATAGGAATGCGAGTACACAAGCTGCGGTCGTCGTGCTTACATCAAAATCCCGACGCGGAAGAGGAACGAAGAACTGATCGTACGCAGAATACAACAATCTGGTTATAGACCCAAAATCCGAACGTGTTTTTAACGCCCCAACCCAACAGGCCTATAAATCAGCATAATTGGGCTGGGCCCAATTAATGGACCGCATTTTCTTTTATTAATTTCATTTCAATTTATTTAAGGAGTGAATTATTACCTCTTTTTTGTAAAACTCTTATTACATGTGATAATACAAATGTGTAAACAATGTGTCCTACCAAAGGTCGTCTACATCTCTAATTTAGTATCATATTAAAAATACCCTTTTATCATAATTGATACCCTTTTAATTGTCTGCATGTTGCAGTCTTTTCTTCTAGTCTTCGGTATACATTAATCAATTTCATCTTCAAAGTTTTTGATTGTGTTGTCGGTATCAGTTGTTGGTTTTGTTCGCTAAGCTATCCAAGTAATCTTTCAAGCAGACATGACATTCATCCGACTTCGAGCTAAGTCTTGTCTTCATAAGCGAGATAATTCTAACATTAACCAAATAAGATCGACTTCAACCTATTGTACTAGTTTGGATCGTTTATATATGTGGGACCGGTTACGAGGAATTGGTTATATAATAAGTTACACTATTTTTTTGAAAATCTGAGACCATAATGATTGGTTACATGTTTTATTATTATTATTAATCAGATCTGATTATAACATTAAAACTCAATATTTTTAATTTTTTATTACCAAAAATTAAAAAAAAATTAAGCTAATATATGTCACTCAGAATGAGAAAATTAAAAAATACCACCAATAAATATCTATACTATATTATAAAACATTTGACAAAAATTCTTAAAAACTATTTTTTGTACATGAAGTACTGTTTATTGATTCATATTACTTATAATTTAAGATTACAAGTAAATTGTGCATAAGTACAACTTATTAAAGCTTCATATTTGAATTCATGTTACTAACTGCAGATAAATATCAGATATTTGATAAACATCTCATTTTAAATATAAAAAATTTAAAATATAATTAAGATAATCATTGATTCTAACAGAATACTTAGTTATTATCTTTATAAAAAATTATATTATTAAATCTAAATTAAATTTCTTTGTTAGTAAATCTAAATTAAATTATAATTAAAAAAATTGAATGAAGAAAATAAAAGTTC
>NC_037530.1:33830923-33838714 GCF_001531365.2 Cynara cardunculus var. scolymus
TTCTTTATTGGTTTTGAGTGTTTATCTTAAAACTCAAGTTTCTTCGTTCTTTGCTCTTGCTGTAAATCGAACACATTTGTGGAGTTGTTTAAATATGTTGGATTTTAAATATGTTGAATTTTAAATATATTGGATTTTAAACTGTCATACAATTTTTTTCATCGATAGTCTGTAATTGGAACCATAACTCTTATTTATTCAAATTTTATTAATATATAAAGACCAAAGGTAACTTATATCATCGTTAAATTTTATCTTATAAAACCAATAAAACTTCAAAATCGTTAAAATTCATTGTTCCAACCACATTGGATACATATATGGTGTAATGCTAAACATAGACGCATATTTTACGTCCGTATTTGTCCTTATCACACCATATTACTACCGACTGCACACACTTCTACTCGACGCTTCTTTCATCATTTCTTCTTCTTCCACCAATTTCTTTCTCCTACCAACTAACATATGGCCGGAGCAGCAAAACCCGACGAGCTTTTGGCACCACACCCACCAAGAGATCAGCTTCCAAATGTCTCCTATTGCATTACAAGTCCACCCCCATGGCGTACGTCACTTTCTTACTAATCCATTCATTCACCCATCGAATCATTTATCTACCTGTATTCCTTCTGAAATTCTACGGAATTCTTGATATATAGATGCAAAAATAGCTACAATTAAGGAAGAATTTAACATTTGTTACGCTAATTAAGAACAAACTCATCGACAATTAGTTAGGCTAGCTTTATGAATATTGCCCTTTATCGATAGCAGGTTTGTATTGAATCTGTTTGATGTTTTGCTTATGTGGGTGCAGCTGAGGCTGTGCTGCTCAGCTTTCAGCATTATCTAGTAATGCTTGGCACAACGGTTATCATTCCGACTGCTCTTGTTCCACAGATGGGTGGAGGCAATGTATGTGTGATTTCACAATCACAATTAATCACCCAAAAATATAAGACATCTTGTTCATATCTTGATTATCTATGTTTGTTATTCAAACTCTAGGAGGAGAAAGCCAAAGTGATTCAAACTCTGCTTTTTGTTGCTGGATTGAACACATTGCTGCAGACCATGTTTGGGACCAGATTACCTGCTGTCATTGGGGGTTCATATACTTATGTTGCACCCACCATATCGATTATCCTTTCTGGTCGGTGGAGCGATCCGGATCCCGTTGCAGTTCGTGAATCAAATCCTTTTGAATCTTTTTATCTCGAGTGTTTGAATATTTAAATGAATCTTTCTCCCTCCTCTGTTTTATGGGTCACATCAGTTGAACCTGTTTGTTGACGAAAATGAAAATGAGAATGTTGAAATGTTGAATGGCATAAATGAACTCATATGACTAGATTAACATTATCTGAGCCATACGGCGATAGTTGGTTTTTGGGTGGTATGCTTGCAGAAACATAGACTTTTGACAATCTTGCCTAAAATATGTGTTGATTCTTGTTCTTGTTCTTGTTCTTGTTCCCTGCTCAGAGATTTAAGAAGACAATGCGTGCGATCCAGGGTGCGCTCATTGTTGCTTCAACGGTTCAGATTGTTCTCGGKTTCAGTGGCCTCTGGCGCAATGTTGCAAGGTTAATTTGAAATTTGGCAAAAATATATTAGTGACATAGAAATATTCACTATGTTACAACCCTTCAGGAAAGGATGAAGGTTCCAAGTCTAGCTGATGTGGGACCCATCACGCTCCCTTAAACGGAGGCTAGACAGTGCCCCAAGAACGGAGGCAAAATAGTGTGTCTGAGTCCCTAGGATGTGTTAGACTCTGGCTTAGATACCATGTGAAAATATATGGAACCTCATTAGAACTCTCCAAAAAAGCCACTGTAGAGAGAATAAGTCTAGCCGATGTGGGACTCCAACGATTACATGGTTTTGTTCATTTATATTACCATCATTCATCTTTGTAGGTGTTTGAGTCCACTTTCGGCTGTTCCTTTGGTCGCTCTTGCTGGTTTCGGACTATATGAATTTGGATTTCCTGGGGTGCGTAAATATGGATACACATTTATAACAGCATAATGTATTCATACGGTCTCATAGACACTTATATCAATTGGATCCGAATTTTCTTTTGTAAGTTTAGGTTGCCAGATGTGTCGAGATCGGGCTGCCTCAGCTCATCTTTCTAGTTGTTCTATCTCAGGTAATATTTTGAAAAAATAGAAACTTTGCTGTATGCTACAACTTCTTTATCAATTTAGTTTTCTAAATTGATATGTGCAGTACCTATCCCATATGATGCATTCGGGAAAGGCTATATTCGACCGTTTTKCTGTTCTGATCTCTGTTGCAGTAGTTTGGATTTACGCTCACATACTTACGGTTAGTGGTACCTACAACCACACAAGATTAAGGACACAAGCAAATTGTCGTACGGATCGCGCTGGACTAATTCACGCTGCTCCCTGGTCAGAAGACATTATTATATTTCACTACGTAGCAATAATTCCCATTACATATAGAGGAGGAAAATCAAATGATAACCATAAAAAGGTTATAAACTAAAATGGTTATAAACTAAAATGGTTATAAACTCGTCAGAACCGATCTACAAATTTGCATGAATTTTTTTCAGCAATGCAAGGATTGAAGGTATTATTTCACATATATTTGTTTCATAATGTAATAGTTTCACATGTATTTGTTTCCTAATGTGAAGCTTTTTACATGTATTTTTGTTTCACAAAGCGAAAATCTTTTACGTGTATTTTTTGTTTCACATGTAAAATTTTCACTATGTGAACACAAATATGTATATGAAAGAGTATCTTAAATCATAGTCTTTGATGATAAAGATCATGTAAAAAATATTTTTATATCGGTCCACACGGGTTTGTAACCTTTTTGTGGTTCTCATTTGATTACCATTATATATATATATATGTGTGTGTGTGTGTGTGTGTGTGTGGAGAGAGACAGATCATGCTAGATAAAGCAGTTTCATGAGACACACAGTGAGCCCTTGGATGAAGCTTCTTTATCTCGCCGAACCTTCACAGGAAAACACCGCATCGTAGAAGCAAAAAACAGCAAATCTTCACMGCAGAACTCTGAACCTTCATACGACCGAACCTTTACATGAAAAAGAACATGAAGAAAACCTTCACAGGAAACACATACCAAACCTTCACAGTATGTCTCACGAAAAGTGGCTSGTCTCACSGAACATTCTTTACAAAGACCATTGATATGGAAACATTCTTTATTGCTAATTAATATGGGACTGCATTTTCAGGATAAGTGCTCCATATCCTTTCCAATGGGGTGCACCGTCCTTCAATGCTGGTGAAGCTTTTGCCATGATGATGGCTGCTTTTGTTGCTCTTGTGGAGGTCTCTTTTTTTCTTTTTCTTTTTCTTTTTATCAACATATAAAATCCAAGCTTTTCATTAAATTTTTAAGAATTTTTTTCTATTAAGACTTGTTTAATTTTAGTGGCTGTTTGGTTCAGACTCGGAATGAACATGAAAGTGACTGGGATTACAACAGTCAATTAAATAATGTTTTAAGACATGCACTTTGGATTACACCGTCTATTCCTTTAGTTTATTGGTTTTCTTTCACATCTTTTGCATGTGTCCAATGGTGTGATCAGTCTACCGGAGGTTTCATTGCAATTACAAGATATGCAAGTGCAACTCCCTTGCCACCATCTATTCTAAGCCGAGGTGTAGGTTGGCAGGTGACTATCGATTTTTTCTCTCGTTTGTGATCACATTATTAGAAGTTGCTGCACAATAACCTTTGGAGATTGTACGCATGTCATCTGTTTGAAAAGTCTCACACTGAATCTAGCGATGATAAGGAGGTGAGAATCCATAAGTGAGGTCTCGGGTTTAAATATAGGCACCATCCACCTGCCTCTGGGACGCTGTGATTTTCCTCCACCAGGATGGCCGTGGGACCGTGTTACAATCAGAAGTCAAAGATTGACTATTTGACTCCTGAAATATGAATTGAAGTATGTGTTTGATTGTTTGTCTTCATTGCTAGGGAATTGGCATATTGTTGTCGGGCTTGTTTGGAACTGTAAATGGATCTTCAGTATCTATGTGAGTCGAAAGACTACAACTTTTCAGCTTCTWATAGCAATTTTCCGAATTGATTTTGACTCAAAAACATTTCTTCGCTACCTTGCAGCGAGAATTCTGGTCTTTTGGGTTTGACCCGTATCGGCAGTCGAAGAGTCGTGCAGATTTCWGCCGGGTTCATGATCTTCTTTTCAGTTCTTGGCAAGTTTTACCTAACGAAACCACATGAATAACCCTATAATATTCAAGAATATTATTCATCATGAATTCATCTTCAATTTAATATTAGTGATATTTRTCATGAATAACAATAGAATAGTTGGTTCCCTGCTCTCAAAAGTATTKACGGTTTTCATTTGAACCTTCCCGGGTATCATATTCTRTAAAATCGTTAAACATGCTACATGATCATGCAGGTAAGTTTGGAGCAGTCTTTGCTTCAATACCGGCACCCATTGTTGCTGCTCTATATTGCCTTCTCTTCGCTTACGTGGGTAAGTTCATGTGAATTTCCAAATTCGTCCACTTCTTTCTCGCTTTGTTTGGTAGAGCYGAGGATAATTATGTCATTTCACAGGTGCGGCAGGCCTTAGTTTCCTTCAATTCTGCAATCTGAACACCTTCAGAACAAAGTTCATACTGGGATTTTCGGTCTTTTTRGGATTGTCTGTGCCCCAGTACTTCAACGAGTATGAAGCGATCAACGGTTACGGCCCTGWCCACACGTCTGCAAGATGGGTATGAATCGATTACTGTAACTGGCAAATATCTCCAAAATTTCAGTCTTTCTCAGACTGTTAGTCTGACTTTTGAGGTCAAACAGATTAGTAATAATTTTGAGAACTCACAAATCCTTTAGAATTATGAAGAAAATTGGATGGCCACATTAGGATCTATAGCAACCACCACAAATAGATGATTGAATTCTTAAAATTTGTTATAATATCTGTATCGATTTTCAACTTGAAGATTAGTAGGTTTGACCTAAAAGTCAAAGGGTGCCTCTATTTTGGGTTTCTGTAACCGAGGGTTGTAGCATTTCTGAGTGCGTTTGGTATGCATAGCATGATGGAACATGACTGAACAAAAACTTGTTGTCCCACGTTTGGAGCGATTATAAACTGGGACAGAACAGGACTGAGGGAGATGAAACCAAATTGGTAATTACCAAACTACCCTTGTCGAGATAAAAACCTAAAACCTTCCACAATTCTTTTACCTGCTAGTCTAGTCCCGTCTGCATATTAAACGCTCATTTCAGTTGTTGGAGTGAATGCCATTTACCTTTTTGCCATCATAATGACCTCGAATGATGTCATCTATTTCGTTTTATTTTGTAGTTCAACAACATGGTGAACGTTCCTTTCTCATCGGAAGCTTTTGTAGCTGCGTTGTTGGCGTATTTTCTGGATAACACGCTTCACTACAAAGACAGTTCCGTTAGGAAAGACAGGGGCAAATATTGGTGGGATAAGTTCCATTCCTTCAAGACCGACACCAGAAGCGAAGAGTTCTACTCATTACCCTTCAATCTCAACAGATACTTCCCACCCGTGTGATTTCCTTAGAAAAAAAGGTGCGGTCGAAAGGTTTGCTCTCTAACAACTCTGTTGTTTTTGTCACATATCTATCTAACTGTAATCGTGTCGTAAAGGTTCAATCCAGTCTTGTCCGAATGATCTGTTAGGACATTTGTTAATTCATTTGGTTTTTTTGCTGTAAAGTTTGTGGTCATTTTGTTGCTATCGTCTTCCAACCTTTGCAATAAAGTTGAAGGACTAAGGTTTAGAACGTAACTGTATAGTAGTTATAACCATTAATAGATAGGATTTGGAAGCAGTTATATCAGAATCAGAGATAACATCCAGAGCTTTGTTCCATGTACCGAACTGTGGTTGCACTACATAAGACTTGGTCAGATTTCTTCGGATCAAAGCTCTTATTCTATGACCAGATCTCTAGTTCCATTGTCCAGAGCTCTGATTGCTCTAACTCTAATTTGAACTAAGGCCTTGTTTGTTTTAAAAAAAGCACTTATTAGTCTCTTATGTTTGATTCATTAAGAGGTAGAGTCATTCAGACTGTTTGTTTTTTTCCAATCTTTTAGAGGCACTTATGTCTTCTTATATTCTTATCTGGTAAGAGACAAACCAATCTATTATTTGTTTCTTATTGTTCTCCAAACATTCAGCAAGGCGTTTCTCAATCGATCAACCTTGATCGATCATTTCTCAATCGATTCTTACCAAATCGATCCTTACCTCTCTCAATTGATGCGTTTTAATAGGATTTAAATATGTAAAATACCGTTAATGACATATTTTCTTTTAACTGAATACTAATTATATAATTTAGAAGTAAATTTTGTAACGAGGATGAATAAATATGTGAAATTGTGTAAATTTATTTATAAATTCAACATATAATTTTCTAATAAGTAAAATAGACAATCTAAACAAATTTAGACATTTATCAATTTGCAAAAATAAACAGTTTTCAACACAATCTTTTATCGATTAAAAGTGAAATAAGAAGATTTGAACAGATCTTAAAAAACAAATGTCACCTAAGAATTTTCAACGATAACTCAGAATTCTGATCAAGAGGACCAGAATTTTGATCACACCACCTCATATCTATACTTAGTGAAATTCCACTAAGCTCGAGAGCAATTTCAAGGAGGTTTCCAACCTCCTAAARTTAGTCTAGATCTTCTCGAAACTTAAAAATCACTAAATACAACTCCACATTTTTTTTTCATAAACCTCGGGGTGTCGCCCCTATGACCCCACGATGGGGGGCAACTCCCTTCACTCCCGTCCTTCAACGATCTAAGGTGATAGGGCCAATCATTTGTGAGTGTGCACTATACACCTCCTAACTCACTTTCTTTTCATTATCACTTTAAACCGATCTCAAGTAAACAATAATCACATTAAAAGGTTGATGACGTTAAAACCAAAAACATGAGCATTACAAGCTATAACCTTCTTAGAGGTCAATAGCCTAAGGACATCTTGTGGTTTATCTTAACTTTCTTAAGGGTCAATGGTTCAAAGCTCACCAAAGATGAAAGTCACATTGTTGGTGATGAGAGGGGCAAGCTGGAGTACCCTTGTCTCCACAATTGTAAAACAACAAAAACATGAGTCATGAGTGAATGAGTGTAGCCAGCATTAGCTCTTAATTAAACCCATTATTACCAAAAAGATAAAGGTACAAGTGGAAATTGAGCTGGGGTTAAGTTTTATATCTTTAATCACAATTATTAATTAACTTAGGCGTGTCATTAAAATAAAATAAATTTAATAATTATATCCTCAACCGACTTTATCCAATAACCTTTATTCACGATAATATAAACCCCGTCTCTTTCAATCTAATATCGATCGACTTATTACATAAATAAATAATTAGGAATGTATCGACTCAAATTCAGCATCAATATTTTATTAAATTATTCATCATCGATACATACATACACACATACATACATATATGTATATAAAGAGAGATATATTCAAACGAAAACAATGGTCAAATAAAATAACAGTCAAATCAAGTGTAGAATCACATGTGATTTTTACATTAACGGTCCATGTAAGGTAATGTGACACACGACCTCAGGTCGCAATCAAAGTCGCGTGAATCACATGTGGTTTTACACTAAAATCACATGTGATTCGACCGATTTTTATTTATCGTATGAATCTGAATATATATATATATATATATATATATA
>NC_037530.1:33839279-33845279 GCF_001531365.2 Cynara cardunculus var. scolymus
TTTAAAATCCAATATATTTAAAATCCAACATATTTAAATGACTCCACAAATGTGTTCAATTTACAACAAGAGCAAACAATCAATAGATCGAGACCGAGACCGAGAGTTCTACAGCAATTGAACGGGAGATGAATGAGAGAACTTTTAATAACTCATGGTGAATATTAGTTTGAATCTCACCTTGGGGGATGGGAAGAAGACATAGAGGTATGAGATGATGAAGGCATGAGTGAAAGGTGTCAAAAATATTTAGGAACATGAAAAGAAAATGTAATAATGTGCATAAAGTAGTAGTAATTAATATATTATGAGTTGTTTTTATGACTTTTAAAACTTTGTGCATAAATGTGTAGTATTTTGTGCCTTAAAACTTGTTTTTAAGACTTTTGATAAATTTACTTTATAATGTAGTATATATATATATGTGTGTGTATATATATATATATATATATATGTATGTATTGTATTATACAAAGAGAGCCCCACATGAAGAAATTGTTAAAAGAGACAAACCTTAAAAAGATAGTTATTTGCTATTGAAATTGAAGCTAGAAATGAAGTCAACATGTGGTCAAGGCATCACCTTGTATGTATAGGTGTACAAGCTTGACTCAATGATCACTTATCCTTTATAGTATTCGTAGGCCATGACTATTACATTTTTTTCGATTAAAAAGGAATCTTTCTTTTTGTTTTAAAGTTATATTATCTCGTACACAATTGGGTTATCATCACTTTTGCCTCTCATGCTTAAACTTTTTGACCTTTGTATCTGTATCTATTGTATCTGTATCTAACGATTAACGTTTAAGTTTTCTGACAGTTACAACTTACAAACAACTAGTGTCTGTTCTGATGCCTAAGGTTGGGAGGATGAAGAATCGTAGGAGAATATGAGAAATGTAAGAAGGGATTTAGACCATTGATTACTTTTAATCTCAAATCAACACATGAATTGTACTTTAGAAGAGAATTGATCCGGTGTTTCTTCGATTATGATTGATCCAAAGATGAAGATCTTTTCTTACTATTTTCATAATAAATCATGGAAACCCAACCCAGATTGGGAGTTGGGACCATTATGGACTACAATAACTTTACAATAGTTTTCTGACTTTGATGTCGAAGAATTACGCCAACACAAATGGACAAACATCACAAGGGGTGTCGCACTATGATGTCAATTCATCGTGTCGCTTTGCTTATAATGGAGGCCACACGAATTAATGAGCTATACACAAAATCTTATGCCTAAAAAGCAAAACACAAGAAACACACTTCTCCTATATAAAAGGATCACCAATAAAAGGATAAGGAATTCTTTGAGGCAAAAACACAAACACATGGAGGGCACTGAATTATAAGCTGAAAGCACCTGAACATGATCTACATGAAACCCACTGGCATTCTTTCTGGGTTATGGTCCTCCACAAAGGAGCACATGGTGGTAACAATCCAATGTTTTGTGGGTATTTGTCTGCTTAATTAAGAGAGTGTTGATTTGGTTTTGGAAACCAAACTAGAACTAAGCCATAATAAATGTTATTCCATTCTTTGTTAACAGTTTAATGAGTCTGAGACTCACAACTTATTTGATCAGTTATACATAACTGTATAATAGTTGTTTAACGATATAGAAAGTGGTTTATTCAGTAAGATTATAGGGAGGAGTTTTATGCAGAAAACCAAGTTTTTTCTGAACTTACTCTTCCAATTAAAAAACACGCTCATTCCATTATGAAGAAACCCTCCAAAAAACATTATCAATCAATACAAATAGATTAATTCATACAAACAATTTTATCCATACAAGAGTTGATCAACCAAACAACCCCTAAGACATGGAGTCTGAAAAAAGATTAAGATGTAACCTTTTGTTTTTTACTCTTTTTATTGTATTTGATCCGCCCCTTCGATTGACTGTATAATATCTCAAAACACACAATGCCGAAAAACTCCCCCCCACTTTTCTATTGAAAAGTCAAATGTATATTTTCATCCAAAAAAACCAAATTTATAACAAATGGGAACCATTAACTATTCATTGACTGAATGATTCTTGGGTTTGAATCTAAAATTTGGTTTGCCTAATGATACATCAGATCCGGCATGCAATCACTGACTGATTCTTAAAACCAGCGTTCTTAAAGTCAAAGAGTCGAGCAAAAGAAAGAAATGGGAAAGAGAGTATTCAAGAGGCTCCTAACAAGATAAAGACGAATGAGCCAAAGCCAATCATCAGTTCCCAACCGTGGGACGAATAAAATCGAAGTTTGAATTTTCGATCTCTATTTATAATCAGGGTACTGCTATCAAATATCTTTCTGTAAATCTTCTGGTTTTATATTTCATAAAACCTTGGAATTAGATATCGTATTAATTGGTATATAATTCATCAAAGAACTTTGAGTATTATTTTAATAGAAAAATAAATCATTTTATGTCAACATTTACTAAAATTATACAAAAAATATGATATGCTTAGAACCCCAAAGTAAATGTTTCTATTTTAGGAAACCACTTCTTGTTTACTTCTAGGTTATGACACGTCATATTTCTAGTAAACAAATTACAATTATCTTTTTGATTTTTTTTAATTAATATAACGATCATAAAAACTAGTGTTTAACTATTATTTCACTCACTAAAATATAAATATGAATTGCTTTATTATAAATAAATAAAAAAGCGTATCGTAATGATACAGAGCAGATCTATAAGTCTGTAAACTCGTTCATGAATCAATGGGATAAAAACCAAGGTGCCGAAAAAAACTCAACCGTTTCGGCCCAAAAGTTCTTCATCTAGGGCTCTGATTGATCCGACTCCAAAGTTTGTTGATATTCTTTTTGAGTTTTATCCTACTATGCTTGTTAAGTAAATTATGTGAAATACCCCCATGCTTTGCGGGTAGCCTGCAGTCACCGCATTCGAACCACTGTGACCACAAGGGAATTTTGATTCATACTTGGATTTGAAACTGAGATCTCCAGATATTTTTGACCTTTGGAGCTCAAATTCGAACCAATCAGGTACCACCCTTGTGGTATTGAGTTTTTATTTCGCTTCTAGTCTGCACATATATATAATGTTTAATTAAAATACATTATCCTAAATTCAGTTATCAGATGTATTTCTTTTAATTCGATTTTTTGTTGTATAAGATGATGGTATGGTGTCTTTTAATTTTTATTCCAGTTTTGAAGGGTCTAAATGTCGTTCCCAAAGCCCATCATGTTCCAATCTTCAGATAAGAATGATCAACTTTTAGCCACTTGACACATCTTTCCTAGTCATGCATGGATATTATCTGCATATATTCTCTTTCTAATCGTTAGGCAGATGATTTTAGAGTCTTATTTTAGATCTAGAGTTAGTATGTGCAATTTCACATTGTGAGAACAGATTTTCAACATATTATATATATATATATATATCGCGTACTTATTTTAAAATTTGTGTAAACAACAGATATAGATGATAATTAACTACCGTAACTGTAAAAAACAGATCATAACGCACGCCTGTATATGATACCACCTTCACCACTACATACCACGCTTTCACCATCATGTACCGGTCAAAACTCATCGGTTTTATATAATTTACATTTTTTATGTTATTTTTTTATTAATCTGGATATCCAACCCGCTATGCGAGCCGACTAATCTCAGGACGACCACCTGCTTTGCAGATAGTCCGGAGTCACCGCATTTAAACATCCGTGGTGACAAGGGGATTTTTATTCCTCCTTGCATTTGAATCTGTCTGGTACTTTTAACCTTTGAAGTCAAACTCAAACCAATCAGACACCACTCTTATGGTTCAAAAACATAAAATGGAAGTGAAGAAATAAAAATCATAACCCATATCTTCAATTTTCTTCTCTTGTATTTGGATTTTTCACTTTGCAATATTCCCTTTACACTTTTGGACAAAAAAGTAAAAAAGGAATCAAATCAAATAGAAAGAAGCCTTCAATTGGTTTCCTCTTTGCTAAGGATTTTACAAAAAGCAAAAAGTGTGTGTCGACCAACAACATCAAACCATCGCAGGTTCTTTAACCCTTTCCTAAATCAACCAAAATAATTTCGATGTTTTTGTCATCAAGCGTAAGATTTTAGTCCTGATTTCGTTGCGGATTTTGTAAGTTTTAGTTTAAACAGAACTCATTTTATCTGATCTGAATGTGACCCAAATTTTATAAAAAAAAAAACAAGACATTAACAAGAAAAGAAATCAAATCTTGGGAAAAAGGTTGGAGGCCACCATGAAGTGTCGTTCGTCCCACTCGAAGACATGTACACGAACCATCATAGTCTTTTCTTGGATCTTTATGTTCCTCTTCCAACATTCTCATTGGTGGTTGGATTTAAATGAATTTGATTTGTAATTTTTTTTAAATTAGAAGTTGGTTTTTTTTGAATTTGTAACGGGAAAAAACTAAAAAACTTATTGAATCGTTATATATATATATATATATATATATATATATATATATTGTATACGGCATTTAAAAAACCTAAGGGTGCTTAAAAACCCTGTGGACGGTAAAAGCCGTTCAGATGAAACCAAACCAAACCATTTTTAGAGGTTTGATAGTCTGGTCTAGAAAATTTCTAAATGGGGTAGTCTAGTTCGGCCTGCAATTTGAATATTTTTTCGTGGTCTAAACCAACCGGACCACTTGTGTATATATATATATATATATGTGTGTGTGTGTGTGGGGGGGGGTATATTTCAGATGCAACCGCGTCTATTTGTACAACTAATGCAAGCCAATTAATTGAAATATTTATGGAAATGTTGAGAGTTCATTTATTATGATTTGAATATTTATGGAAAATGACTAGAGTTCATTAATTATGATCAATATTTTATATTAGGAAACAATAAAAACTTTTATGAAATCACATATTCATCAAATTAAATGGACGATTGAGATTGAGTTGTATTAGTTGTACAAATGTAAATGATTGCATAATAACTCACCTTTATATATAGTTCTTCTAATTCAAGCTTCCCAAACAAATATGAGAGCATGTATAATGTATGGACTAAACCACAACGATGGTGCCTGATTGGTTTGAGCTTGACTCCAAAGGTCAAAAGTACCAAGAGGTCTCAGGTTCAAATCCAATAAGGAATAAAAACCCCCTTATGGCCATGGAGGTTCAAATGCGGTGACTTCGGGCTATCTGCAAAGCAGGTGGTTGCCCTGGAATTAATCGGTTCGCATAGCGGATTGGATATCCAGGTTAATAAAAAAAAGTAACTTATGATGTACCAAAGTTTTGAAACTGGTAAAAAAGGTTAAGTGTTACTGTTAACTGTAACTTTGCATCCCAGGGAACCGCTTGGGTCAAATCTTTATTGGTACGGTTTGGTGATTGAGGAGCAAGAAGCAGACCAAAAGCATGAAATCCTCGTCATTACACATCCACTTTTATTTTTATCTTTTCTACATCATAACAACTCCAATTATATATTCTTTTTCAGATCAGTAATTATTGAATCATTTATCGTCAAATTTAACTGATGAATCATAACATGTTAAACATACAAAAAGTGTGTGTGAGTCCAAAAATATAAAAGTTGGAAGAATATTCTTCCAACATGCAAGCTGTGCTCCAACCCTAAGAGGATACCAAACTCATTTTCCCTTTTCTTTTGCTTAATTGGTTAATTATGGTTATATTAAGGGAAGGGTTCAAACGAGAACCCCTGTGATTTACGAGAATGCGAGAACAACCCAATAACCACATATTGTGATAAAAAGTAAAATTAAAAGATTTTTAAAACTAAAATTGAAATTTAAAAAGATTCAAAAAATATTAAAATTAAAAGGGWAATAATGGAAATGATATCATAAAATCTTTTAATACGATTACAAGATCATGATTATCATTATCTAATAAATGGTTAATCATGTGATATGGGTGTGATAATCATGTGATTATCACACAATTATCACATTATCGCTTATATCAACACGATTTG
>NC_037530.1:33845714-33852034 GCF_001531365.2 Cynara cardunculus var. scolymus
CCTTATTAATTTATTTATATTTAATATAAGTTAATTTATTAATTAAAAAAATTTGAGGTTATTAGATTGTTCTCGCATTCTCGTAAATCACAGGGGTTCTCGTTTGAACCTCCACCGTTATATTAATTCGATTAAAATAATCAAAAAATAAATTAGTCATTTTTAGAACTGGATTTCCATTTTACTCTGAGTTTAAAGTATCTGCATAAAGCATATTTTCAGATTACTGAAAAAAGAGAAGATTTCTTTATGTAAATTATGCACTTCTTTTCTAAAATTGAGTTTATGCAAATACATAAATCATGTGCATAAACTCCACCTAAAATGGTTAAAAAGTAATTTGGTTAATTTTCCTTAATTTACGGTTTCCATTTGATAGGTATATTAAATATAGTCAAATAGTTAAATAAAAGAACACGAGAATAATCAAATCAGATGTGGTTTCATACTAAAGTGATGTGTAAAATCACATGTGATTGACCACGACCTAGGTTGTGTGACAAGTCGCGTATCACACCCTTTACGTTAACCATGTTCCGTAATTACATGTAGTGATGGCCAAATCGATGTCGGAGGATTGGAACTGGGACCGGCAAAGGAAACTTTACACAAAAAACTATATTATGATTGTTTAAAAATTTTCTATGAAAGTAACAGCTATTTAATTTATTACACATGAACCTTGAAAAACAAACGCAACTTTCATATGGACCAAACATTCACAGGTCACGACAAAAGCTTCACACAACGCTCTACTTTGAAAGTTAAATTATTTCTTGTGATGGTACAAGTATATGATAACGTTGAAACTGACTGAACTACAATATAATCTTCGTGCGTTTTCCATCCTTAAATGGATAAACGTTTCAGCCTTTTTAGTTATTCTTTTTTCACTTAACACGAGCCATTTTGTGTTTTTCACGTGTTAGTTATTACAACATGAGTTGAGAGCAATGTTATGTTCCAGTGACGCAACCTCTTTATGCCAAGACCACCATGCTTATTTCGGACACAAAATCGTATTCTAGGAAACTTTGAATTCCCCCTCTTCAGTTCAACGGTTTATGCGCTTTTCAGTATTCATTAAGGTTTGGTTAAGCAAGTTGAGAACAATTGCCCAATAAACTTGGAACAGGGATATGATGGAACGAATATAAGCCATGTTTCTAGTGCTTTTGGGAGTAGATAAAATGTAGCTTTTAGTAGGGATAGAACTTCACACGTCTCATTCTTGTCACACCAATGAAATTAAGAAACATCAGATTTTTATTTATTTTAAATTAATTTAATTCATGTTTACTTTTCTCTCTCTGCTTATGTGTATTTGTATGATTCGTGGACATGGAAATTTGGGATAGGTGATAACATAACAACTTGGATGATATGAGAAGTATGCCCAAAAGAGTTACTAAAAGAAAATTGAATTTATATTTGTTTTGTATGACTTAAAAAGATCATGTAGGTTGTGTAATACCTGATTATATATATATATATATATATATATATATATATACATATATATATATATACACACACACAAAAATATATGAGAAACAAACATACGGAATTAAGCCTCATAAAACTCGGAAAAACGTCTCTTGAATTGGTCGTTGATTTGATGGGAACGGATGTTGTAGTATCACTTATTCTCGTGCACATTGCACCTTTGCTATCTACTTCTAAAATAAAAATCCAAAAAAATTATGTTCATTTTTCACCATCGGAAATGACTTTTCACCTCAAGATCTTACGAGTTAAAAAAAGTATATGCCAATGGAATGCGATATTTGATGCTCTACCACTTTATTATTTGATCATATGGCAATATTGTTTGGCATATGTATACCTATATGAATTATCACTGCAAGAAAACTGGTTTATAGGACGCCAACAATATCTAAGTGTCTTAACAAATCATTTTATAGGACTTCGATTCATAGGAACAAACAATAAAACTTTGTAACAGTGTTGTAATAAGTTTATTTGACGCTTTTGAGCGTCTTAACAAATTTTTTGGGACATTTTTAAAATAAAGCGTTGTATTAACTATTTATAGGACATATTTGAGAAGTGTCCTATAAAACATATCTTTTTACATGACACTTGTTTATATAAGATATTTTTTCAAATAGTGTTCTATAAAATAGTAATAGAACATTTCATTATAAAAATATTTTAGAAAACTTGTTAAGACGCTTAAAAACGTAACATAAACTTATTGCCACACTTTTATATAAAACGTTTTATCATTTCATCCTAAAAATCTGGGTCCTATAAAACAGTTTATTGAAACATTTAAACGTTTTTTATGCTTAACCAATCCAATTTTGTTGTAATGTAAAATTTTCCTTCCCTTTGGTTAGACTATAAACTACAACCATAAGGATCTTGCCACAACAATCGCATTAATAAAAATACGCACTCCGACTTGATCGCAATCAATATCGGTAGGAATCATATTCATGGGTTATAATTATCTTTCCCGCATGGACCATCATAGTCACACACGTTCATGCTCCAATTGTGTAACATTTGTGATTTTGGGTTTTCGTTTGGAGGCCTGTTGGTGACCATTTGGCATTCAAGATGGTAAGGAAACGAGATTTTTGCATGATTATCATAATGGAAGAGTTGGGGATCAAACCAGTTGAGAAAAACGAAGAAAAGGTGGGAAACGGTGGTCCACATGGCCTGGTGCACGACTTAAGTCATGGCCACGGTCGCGCAACTCATGGGAATGCTCCCCTGGAAGAAGCGGGCGACTAACCACGTGACCTAAGTCACAGGAATGAGCTGATCTAATACAAAGGGGCCGATTTTAAGGTTTTAACTAATTTCTCTTTTCCTCTTCCTTTCCTCTCCTCTTATGGCGACTTTGGAGTTTTCGGCAACCTTTTAGCAAGCATGCCATGTCTCGGAGTCTTAATTATTAGTATTTATCAAATGTGTTGATTATCTGATGAGATTTACATCTTTGATACATTTGATTTTATAAATATTAAGAAATACCTATATTTGGGGGTTTCAGATATATGTTAATAAATCATAAAGTTTGAGGGTTTTGATGATTTATTCGTCATATGAGGATTACTTGATAACAATGCATTTTGGTATAATGTTTTTATAACGAGCGAGAAGTTTTGATGTTCTCATCTTGTAACTTGGGGACTGAATAAGTAAAGAGTTTTGAGGTTCTTATCTTAACCTGAATAAGAGTAATCACCAAGGGTTGTATGCTAGGGGGATTTACTCTTCAACATCTCGATTTGGCTTACTTAGTGTTCCGACACTTGATGGGAACGGGTCTCCCCGTCACCAAAAGGTATTATTTCTGGATAGTGTGTTATCCATGTTTTCAAGGTTGTTTTGGACACGATATGTAATCCACATTTTATGGTTTTGGTAATTTGGAATTTACCTATGCTTTGTTGTTTTGTGCATTGAATCTTTTCCATGTTCTTTGGATGTCTTGTATAATAGAGTTCTATCCATGTGTTAAGTATTCGGATTTTAAATCCTAATCACGTTTTGGGTGAGCATTGTTCAAAATGGGTGCTTTGATCACCAAGTTTTCATCACAAAGATTATGGTTTTGAGGAAGATGTTACTATACTAAATGCATTTTATTTTGGAATTGTGATTTAAATAACATTTTCCCTTGTTTTACTATTTTATATTAAAGATGAAAACTGTTTGAACTCACTAGGCGTTAAGCTCAACCCTTATTATTGCATCAGGTCCTCGTTTGCGTTTGGTACTAGTGACACTGTATTGAATTGAGTGTAGTTAGAGGCATGAGAAGGATCTGGCTAACCGGTGATGTCTTCCGTACTTCAGAGAAAGTAACGGCTAATGGGTTTTAGTAACTATCGGCCTTAAATATAGTCTTCCTGTAAGGTTTTGGAATATTAGGTATTGATGTTAAAACTTAGATCGCCATTGTATGTAATCAACCGTTGACTCTTAGAAACGGATTTAGTTCCTTATTTGATGTATTATTGAAATTTTTAGATTAGTCGCTCTTTCCAAATTTGAGGGTGTTATATGTTGTGTACGTTTCCTTATCCCATATAGCAATATTCATACTGTAACTGACTTAAATCAAATACAAGTACCACATGCCATATAAAACGAATAATGGTAATTAAAGCGTAGCAATAATTTATAGTATTAGCATGCCCATGATAGTATGTATATGCAATTTTAGTTGAAAAGATACAAGGAAACTCACCTGATACAAAATACAATGTAACAGACTCTAAAAAGATAATACCAACACCGAACGTTTGAACCTGATTAAGATATGATAATGATTACAATGCAAGTGGTTAGACCTATTCCTTATTTGTAAATATCACCTAGGAACCTTAAACGATACCTCAAAAGACCCCCAAACAAAAAACTCAAAATTTGAATCACAAGGACTTACGTGACCTAGATCGCGACTTAAGTCACATGACTAGTAGCGGGACTCGCTAGAGAGTCTCGATTGTCCCCTTTTTCAGCCCATATTTCACCATCTCACAAAACTAATATCAAATCCCAAAATTTCCATACTCAATATCAACATACCTCAATCAAAATGAATCAAGAAAGCATTTAACTCTATTTCTAACATCCTAAATCTTTCAAAGATAACCAAAATCCAACAAGTAAATTTCATCATCATAATCGAATTTATAAACCAAAATCAAAGATGAAGAACACCAAGGATGCTTAATTAATTGGTTCAAGACTGAAAAGAAACTCCAAATCGAGCATGGAACGAGTCTTTCACCAAAGTATTTTAACCATACCCCAAAATCAGAACAAATCATCAACCCCAACCTCAAACCAAGAATCTAACGTAACCCTAGATTTGGAAGAAACAAATAAAAGAAGATTTCATACCTTTACTGATATTTCTAGCTAATAATCTTTAATAACTCGTCAAAATTCTTTCACTACAGATTTCTTCAAAAACTCTCTCTAAACACCTACATACTTGAAGCTTACGATTCTTGAATCGTAAAAAAAATGAAGGAATCTTCTTATATGACCAACATTAACAAATTAGACCCTTACCGGTAGATAACTTACTAAAATACCCTCTTATAATTGATAAATTTACACAAAGGCCCTTAAACTCCCACTTTCTAATACTAAGATGACCTTGGTTATCACAACTCACGTGTAGCTTAGTTGGCAAAGGGGTGAGACGACTTTGCCCAAATACAAGATAGGTCCTGTAACACCCTAATTTTTTTAAATATCTTTGTTTTTGTGTTCAAATATTTGAGGTTATGTGTGGTTAATACTTTGGTAAATAGCCTTGCGAGAAAAACCTAGAAAAAAAAAGACGAAATGAGGTAAAAACGGTGAGTGTTGAACTTGGTACTCTACCTTACATCTCGACGTTGAAACAATAACTTACACGATATCACCCACAACTTGAAGCCACACCCCTAGTCATACGGGTCCCTGTTTTTTGTTGTGTGTGACGTGGTTGACTCTCGTCACGACCCTAGGTCACGGGCTGATCCCGGGATGCTGCAGATTGGCCATAAAGCTGATTTTTAGGGTTTTTCTTGGGCATTCTTGTTCTATCTCTCTCTACATTTATATCAGTTTGGTGAACATCGTGCCAATTTTGGAGTGAAGGGGACATTTAAGGGCATTTAACTTCAATATTCAAGGGTTGAGCTAGTGATTCAAGATATCTTCCTCTTTCTCACCGTTTTACTTGGTTTCTTAACATTGTGAGTTCATTTTAACCTTTTATACATGTCAAAATGTTATATTTTACTCTACTAAACATTCATCTTGATGTATTTTACATATTCATGAATTTTGATAAATTTTGGCATTATATTTGAGGGTTTTTACCCTTTTCACAAACTAAAGTGCTGGCCTCTTTAAAAAAACTATAAAACTGGATTTCTTGGTATATAAGTGATATTTTGGTTTATGGAACTCACGATTTGAGATTCTTGCTTAGTTAATATCAACACTTGAATATATTATCGTTTTGAGTTTTGAAACTTTTAGGGTCAACATTTACTTCAATAATGGTGTCGAAATGAAGCTAGTTTATTTGAAGAATATTAGGCCTTGAGTCCCTTTTTAGTCATTCTTGGATTTGATGATCTTATGATGATATTATGTGATGAAAACTATATGTTGATTATAGTAAATCGTTTAAAGTCGAAATGTGTATAGACTGTAATGCAATGGATTTATAGGTATATGATCCGATTTATGAGTTTAAAATGGGATAGTTGTTCTGTTGGTCCCAAAGGGTCTACAAGAATACTAAACAGTTTGTAGAAGGGGGGGGGGGG
>NC_037530.1:33852134-33857122 GCF_001531365.2 Cynara cardunculus var. scolymus
CTCCACCCTACTTTACCCTACTCCAACCCACCACTAACTACCAACCTACCACTGTAGTCGTCACAACTGCCACCCTGCCACCCACTGCCCCACTTTGGCCCCCTGCCTCGCATTGCCCCACCATGCATACCCCCAACAACCCCACCTATGAAGCATGGGTGGTGGGGGCGGGGTTGGGGTAGTGGGGAAAGGTTTGGGTAGGGGTGGGGCAGGATTTGGGTAGGGGGTGGGACAGGGTGATAGCTGTGACAATGACTTAGGGTTTAGGGTAATGACATGGTGGTTGGTAGGGTATGGGCGGGGCGATGGGTGGGATAGTCCAAACAAAGATGATTGTTCCAATTTTATTGAGAGATTCTATTCCAATTCCTACCAACCAAATGCGTGGTCAAATTCCATCAAGTTCCATTCCAATTCCTTCAAAGTCAAATTCCTTTGATGGATTTCAATTTCATCAAATTCCATTCTGTGAAACAAACACCCCCTTAGGGACCGTATGGTTTGTGATATTTAGTAGGATTTGGAATTGAATTCCATTCCAATCCTATGTTCGGTTTAGAAGAAAGTTTTGATTTGAAATCCGACAACCGAAGGAATTAGAAATCCCATGGATGGTACTTGGTATTTCACGGAATTTCCATAATCATAGTCCAAAACAACAAGTTGCCCCAATAACTTCAGATTCAACTTAAAATCATGATGAAAGTTATCAGTAGCCCATAACTTGAGGCTTATAAGAAGCTCACATATCTTATTTTTATCCATATGAGACAAGTTGTTACGATTTCTTAGGATTTGTATGTACTAATGTCATAAAATATGTTTAAAATATTCATAATTTCACAAGATTTGTTTATAATAATTTTAATAACCGACCACTAACAGTTAATTTAAGTTCAACTCCTATAAAATCAAATATACTAAAAATTCCAAATCCTTTAAAAAAAATTCAAATCCCTTAAAAATATTCTGTCATCTCTTAAATATTTTTTTTAAAAAACCATACAATAAAAACACTTTTAAAATATAGAATTTTTGGTCCACCAATGTGAAAAAGATTGAAGAGAGGGTCATGTTACCTTCCAATAAGACAAAAGAAGTTTCACCCCCCTCTTGTTGCTTACTTTAACTTTTTCTCTAGGCATTGTATTGGATTGGATATGATGAGATGTCCAAAAGCCTTTGCCAATACAAAAAAAGCTTTTCCCTTTCTAATCATTATATGGGATTCAAAGATCCAAACATAATTACACAAATCATTTTTCTTTTTCCAAAAAAATTGTTCAAATTTTTTTTATTAACCTAGACTGTCTAATCCCAGGTCGACTACCTACTTTGCAGATAGTCTGGAGTCACCACATTTGAATCTCCGTTGTCACAGGGGGATTTTTATTCCTCTTTGGATTTGAACATGAGACCTCCTGGTACTTTTAACCTTTGGAGCCAAGCTTAAACCAATCAGGTTTTCCAGAAAATGCAAAAAGATCTCAGTCGATTGTTGCATTCATTTTGGTTAACGTGTACTCATCAAACTCGTTAAGAAACAAAGAATGTGTAATTTTTTTTCATATGTAAGAAGAAGGTGAGAACAACGTTACAAACTAGATAATTTTTTGGTGAATCTGAGCGCACAACGACCTACGGTTGTGATGGTGGTGGGAAAGATGGATTGGTGGTGTATTACTGTATTTTCAATCGACGATGAAAGAAAATGCTTCTATCATAAGAAAGAGACGTTTTAAAAAGGTCATGTGGTATCATGTGACATGTGTCCCAGGGTAAACTTACAGTGAAAAATCTTCTCTTTTCTTTATTAAAAATAAATGTTACCTAAATGTACGCCAAATAGGATTGTAGTCGGCTACTGGTTAATAGTGTTTTCATTTATTCCTCATTGTTTTCATTTTTGTCACATCAAGTCAGCTATATTTGCCTTAATTTTCTTCGTTTATAGTAACAAGGTATAAATAAAGGGGAAAACATTGCTGCAAATAATCACAATTGATTTTTCTGCATCATATGGACAAAACGACATCAATTAATGATTTAAATAAAAAATTGAACATGATTCTCATCCTCTCTCTCTCTCTCTCTCTTCACCGGTTGTAAGAGCAAAATACACACACGAGTCGTTTTGAGCATGTTTATTAGCAGCTTAGTGAGCTTAATAGGACTCACAACTTATTTGGTTAGTTATACATGATTGTTTGGTGATGGTTTAATAATATAGAAAAGTAAGTTTTTAGTGGGGAATTTTATGTAGAAACCCAAGTTTTTTTTTCTTCCAAAATTCCTCCTGACAATTAAAAAAACACTCCTTCTATCTATGAAAAAACTTTTTTAAACAAAAATCTTCTCAATCTGTACAAACAGCTCAATTCATAAGAAAACCAACCAAACAACCCCTTGTGTTGTAATCATGTATTATGTTCATTTATAAAATTATCACCATCACTAGGTGTGAACATCAAAAAGACTGTATGGGACCAAAGAGATAAGAGATGGATGAAATTCGACACAAAAACCACGTTTTATTTATAGGTATTTTCTATATACTAACTAAATGATGTCAATCTTCTCATTGATGCAGCAAACTTGGTCGCAGTTACATATAACAATATTATTTCAATAAACGAAACCTACAAAATGAAAATATCACAAATTTTGGTCTATTAATGCAAATCCATAAGAAAAAATTAAATATTTTTTTTATTAACCTGAATATCCAAGCTGACTAATCCCAGGGCGACCACCTACTTTGCAGATAGCCCGGAGTCACCACATTTTAACCTCCGTGGCCACAAGGGGATTTTATTCCTCCTTGGATTTGAACATGAGACCTCCTGATACTTTTGATCTTTGGAGCCAAGCTCAAACCAATCAGACACCATCCTTGTGGTTATTAAACACTTCTTTTCTAGTTCAGTTACTCTACTTTTAAATCATTATCAAAATCATTGTATTTTTCAAACATCAGTTATCATATATAATATTGACAAAAGAAATCGTAAAATATCGACAGAGTTGAATGATTTTGTTTAAGTAATTCAAATATTTGACAGATTTTTCTATTACGATTTTTAAAAGTCAGGTGGTTTAATACAGATATTTGAAATTTAACAGATAGGTGAAAGTGTTTTTGTTGTTTATTATGGTATACCAAAAGAAGGGGGTTAAAAACAAAGGCATTGAACGAGTGAGAAGGACAAGTAAGAAAAGGAGACAATGGAATTGGAAAGGAGAAATAATGGAATTGTACAACTCCATGCTTGGTTTAGCATGCAAAGAGACATAAAGTGAAAAAGAACCCCTCAACTTTTGTTTTCTAGGCTTTGGGCCTTGTTTTCTTTTCCCCTAAAACATGCATTTGAATCTCGTAAAAAGATTTACTTTGGATTGTTTTAGACCGTCTTAAAAAGCCATCTCAATTCCGTTGAATTTGTAACATAAACGAGATTCAAAATCAAAACCCTTCTGAAGCTGAGAGTCTAATAATTAACAGTCAAATACTTCGAATTCATCTTTGTAACAGACGATTAATAATACTTTATAGGCTGTACACACCTGCAGGCTACAGCTACAAGTGTATGATCTTAAGATCATTCTTTTTCAAGATCCGGCAAACCATCATGTAATACGTGAATGACAATTTGTAGGTGACTTGTTCAACGCGTATTTCCAATTCTTTTCGACTCTGTCATATTTTAAGAGCATTAAGATTTCATATAAACGTAACAGTTCAGCCAATGTATGAAAAGCCCTAACGATTATCAGCGTCAAGTCGAGCAAAACGACTCGTACAAAACTCAATAATAATAATAAATTATTTAAAAAAAAAACTAGTTTTTGTTAAAAATAAATATGAAAATATTAAATAAAGCAAGAAAGAGATAATTAATGGGGGGTATAAAGGAAATTTTGTGGAGGTTAACATTTGGTCAATACAGATATGGAAAAGAGACCACATGCTTGTAAGCTTTGCCTGCCTGTAAACTGACCAATGTTCTAAAGATTCCTTTGTATTATTTATTTAATTATTTAAAATTATAATATAATATAATATAATATAATATAATAAAAATTTGGTATTTTTTATAAATAAATGGAAATATTCTTTGATCTTCTTTAGCAAAACCCAATAAAGGTGAGAAGCAGAGATTAAACAAGCATTTTACATCATCTTCTCCCCATATACAGTCCATAAACAGCCTTTTTCCTGTTGCCTTCAAATAGAATAATGTCCCTCCTCCTTTTAACATTCATTATTATTGCATTATACATAACCATATTATATGTATATATACTTCGTTGTGTATCCGTACAATGTCGTGGGAGTCGTAAATTTTAACGATTTTGAAGTTTTATTGGTTTTGTTAGAGGAGATTTAACGATAATATAAGTTACATTTGATCTTTACATATGAATACAATTTGAATAAATAAGAGTTATGGTCTCAATTACAGTCTATCGATGAAAAAATTGTATGACAGTTTAAAATTCAATATATTTAAAATCCAACATATTTAAACGACTCCACAAATGTGTTCGATTTACATCAAGAGCAAAGAATCAAGAGATCGAGAGCGAGATCAAGAGTTCTAGAGCAATTGAATGAGATAACTTTTAATAACTAATGGTGAATATCAATTTGAATCTCACATTGGGAGATGAGGAGAAGACATAGAGGTATGAGAGAGTGAATACATGAGTGAAAAATGTCAAAAGTATCTTGAGAACATGAAAAGAAAAGATAACAATGTGCATTGGTAACTTGTACTATATGTTATTTTAATTGTAGATTAAGATATTTTAAGACTAAATGCATAAAGTAATTATGAGTTGTTTTTAAAACTTTTAAGACTTTGTGCATAAATATATAGTACTTTGTGTATTACAAATTGTTTTTAAGACTTTTGATGAATTTGGTTTATAAGATAATATATATATATATATATATGTATGTATGTATGTATATATATATATATATA
>NC_037530.1:33857517-33863895 GCF_001531365.2 Cynara cardunculus var. scolymus
TATATATATATATATATATATATATATATATATATATATATATATATATATATATTCACGTACCTACAAACATTAACTAAATAAAAGAATATGAAATATATATATATATATATATATATATATATCATATTCACCCTTGTGTTAATTGTGTTCCTTAATCTTCATGTAAATACATGTGATTTGACTGTTTTTTTGTCATCTTAATTTGATCATGTTCTCGTTTGATCCATCCTATGTGTATGTGTGTGTGGGGGTTGAGGTGGTTTATTATACAAACCATCACATTGTTAGAAACAATACAAATCAATCTCAATCGTCCATCTAGTCTAATGAATATGTAGTTTCATAATTATCTTGATTATTTTCTAATATAAAGTTTTGACCATAATTAATGAACTATAATTATCTTTTATAATTATTTAAATTATAATAAACGAACTATCATCGTTTCCATAAATATCTCAATTGATTGGTTTGTATAATTTGTAACAATGACATGATTTGTAGTTGAAACCTCCTCTATATATGTTTGTATATGAGCATGTTTCGATCGTTAGAAACATGAAAATAATTAATAACATGGGAACCATCTATAGCATGACACATGGCATATTCATCATGAATATGTGATTCATGATAAAAACAAACATTCATATATCATCATTAATATGTTATTCATGATGAATATTCATCCCAGATAGTGACACACGATGCGTTGTAGACGGTTCCCAAGTCTTAAATCAAATTTGGGTTCCTAAATAACGGAACTTTCATGCATATTATATATGCAATAATCAAAAGTTTTTATGTGAGACGATTATATACCTAATTTATGTCATCGTTACACATAAAATGATGAATTTGGTTTGGGTTCATAAGATTCATGTATGTTATTTTTTGTAAGATAAACATGATAAAAATCGAAAATCTTACCTATAAGAAGCATGACAAAAACCGATAATTTATCTGGTAAGTAAGATGTTGACTCTTACTCAGTTAACACTTACCGGATAATAGACGATCACCGATCTCAGTTCATATGTCATTTTAATGTCCAAAAATCTTATGCATTCAGTAAAGTAAATGAAGATGATGACTCTTACCCGATCAACATTTAGTAAACAACCCATAAATGATCATTCAGACTCTACAGTTAATTACCATGTGACACTGGGACCTATGTTTTTTACCCTTCCATTCATTACTCTCGTTGACAGTGATATTCCAAAAATTATCAAACACTATTAAATCCTCCAATCGATATGTAAACAACATATCAAATTATACAGATTTAATCATTACAATTACGAAGTATCGATTCACTATAGCAAAACGTGAATCTTATGGGGAATTTTTCAAGAAATGTCTTATAAAACTAAGACGACAATTCTCTATTTCAGTCTTTTCGTAATGTAATTTAAAATGATTTTTAAAAAATCTAAAATCATTTCATAAGGATAACGTTTATTGACTTGTCAACTTCGTCATGACATCTTATTATAATATATTTGTATTTATTTATTAAACTTAAAAATATCATTAAATAGTCATACTACAGATAAATTTTGTTACAACGGTATCGTAAATCATTCCTGTTTTATATAATATATGAATTCTGAAATAAAAAACTTAAATTGTTTGCGTTTATATTGCCATAATTTTTATGTAAGTTAATCCATACTATTTTATAAACTAGATTTATCAAAAGTCTTAAAAATAATTTTTAATGCACAAAGTATTATATATGTATGCATAAAGTCTTAAAAACAACTCATAATCAAGTACTACTACTTTATGCATTCAACCTCAAAATCTCTTAATCTACAATTAAAATAACATATAATACAAGTTACAAATGCATATTATTATCTTTTATTTCATATTCTCAAGATATATTTGACACATTTCACTCATGTCTTTACCCTCTCATACTTTTATGTCTTCTCCCCATCTCCTAATGTGAGATTCATATTCACCATGAGTTATTAAAAGTTCTCTCATTCAATTGCTCTAGAACTCTAGGTCTCGCTCTCGATCTCTTGATTCTTTGCTCTTGGTGTAAATCGAACTCATTTGTGGAGTCGTTTAAATATATTGGATTTTAAACACTGTCATACAATTTTTTTCATCGATAGACTGTAATTGTAACCATAACTCTTATGTATTCAAATTTTATTAATATGTAAAGATCAAATATAACTTATATTATCGTTAAATCTTCTCTAATAAAACCAGTACAACTTCAAAATCATTAAAATTCACGGCTCCCGTCGAATTGTATAGGCACACAACTAATTAACGGTTAATGTAATATTGAGAACACTTATGATAGATCAGGAAAATGGAAAAAAAAAAAGAATCATTTTACATATTATAATTATTATTAATGGATAAATAAAGTAATTAAAAAGTATAAAAATTAATAAATAGAAAATGTTGTATTTTATAGAAAATAAATTATTAATATAAATTTAAATGTATTAAATTAGGGTGGGCTAAATGCACCCCTATGCATTGCTTAATGCACCCCTATCCATGAATTTCTTCCTCACACATATCAACATTAATACATACTTTTTACATTTCCAATGCTTGAATGACCTGATTCTGACATGAAAGAGGGTGCCATTAACACTCCCCATTAAATTAAGAATCCACCTAATAATCTGAACCCTTTTGCTTACTTTGATGCATATGTTTGTTAATCAGAATGCACTTGATTCATCTTTACCCTATTTTTTTGTAAGTGAAATCATTTTCCTTTTTCACAAAGTTTAAGGTGCGGTGCTCTTTGAATATACGCTTACAAATTTATCGGTACTATAATTATACCTCTTTAAAAATTCAAATTTTATCTTACATATATAATTAATTTTTAATTAAATAAATGAGTATTTTTTTTTGAAATACTTTCTCATTTTGAATGGTTTAGTCCCTAAACTGTTTTTTAGAATGAAAAAATCATTAATTTTTTTTTCTTTTGAATTATTAAGTTCGTAAATTGTTTTTTAAATGAAAAAACCCATTAAACTTTTACATTTTGAATAATCAAGTCCTTAAACATTTTTTTAATAAATAAATCATCCCACTTCTAAAAATTGGTTAAATACATCAGTTTAATCCAAAAAAAGTTATAATGGATATTCTAAAGTGAATGGGTATACTAAAATGTGAATAATATATTTATACTATATTATAAAATATTTTTGAGTTCATTTTCTTTTCTTTTTAAACTGTAACATTTTAAGATCATATTTTGCATATATTTATATATTTCATATATCAAGAAATAGAAATTTAAGCATTCGGTCTCAAATATAGAAAAACTACATTATAAAAGTAGCTACCAAATTTTCCACAAAATCCCTATGCAAACTTGTGTACGTAACAAGTATTCAAAACAATAGATAATCATGTTATCCTTTGCATCCCATACAAACATATATAAAACTTCTCACAATTTCCTCTTTCTCTTATCATTTGATTGTGCCCGGCTTATAATACATATTTTTGAAACACAAAGCAAAGGTCAGACCATGAGGTCTAGTGAGAAATCCCTTTTGATGCAATTACAGAATGAAAATCACCAAATCATGTTTATAAACCCATATTTGTAATAATAACAAATATACATTATTTTGATATAACAAATCTCATTTATTGCATTCAAATACTCAATATCTTGAAAAATACCTCATGGTTAAAACTTGTCGTATCATAAATAAATTTATACAATTTTCTCGCATTACATTGATGAGACAAACTCAAGTCCTCGTAACATACTGGTGCGAGAACCTCAACTCATCGCATCATTTGGAGCCAGAGGCAAGACCAACCAGAGCCCCGCTAGTCCTTGATCTTACCAACTAGAGCTTCTGGTCTTACCAACCAGATGCAAGACCAGCCAGAGCCCCTCTGGTCTTGTCAATCAGAGGTCTTTTGGTCTTACCAACCAGAGCCCCTCTGGCCAACCAAAGTTCACTTCATCGCATCAACAAGATGCGAAAACTCAAAGTTATTGCATCACATAGATGCAACAATCACAAGTTATCATATCATAAGAATGCGATAAATATGAATGTGAACAAAACCCCAGATTTCACAACTCATGATTATGTCACCATTATCCTGGTATATACATCTACTTGATATGCCACTCTTTGATACTTTTAAGTTGATATCCATATTGATACTTTTTCAAAACTCATATTAAGGATATTTTATTCTATTTAATTTTATATCTATACTGATATATTTTTTTATTTTTTCGAACATGGTTTTGAAAATTTCAATCATAAGTATACTCATATAAAATTAACAAATAACTGACTGATAACATGTATTACGTAATCGGTCGGTTATTATATAACATTTATATCATGTTTTGAAAATCTCTCAAAGGTGGTTGGATGTAATAATTTTGAGCGATTTGAATTTTATGGAAGGGTTTGGAATTGGAAAAACTTGGATTCGGAAGAATATTTGGAATCTTTGGTACGTTCGGTTTGTAAGATTTGGAATGAAATAGAATACCATCATTTATAAAAAAAACCTATTAATTTTTTCATAAATGATTATAAAAATAGTTTAATTACGTTTTTATTAATTGATTATTACAAAACAAATACTTCTAATATATTTTAAACTATTATTACACATAAATCCTACGAAATCTTGTGAAATATCAATCATCCCTATGTTTGTAGGATTTCATTTATTTCAAATTCAGGAAATCTTTCAAACCAAACATGAGATTAAAATGAAATTCAATTACAAATCCCTCCAAATACAATCCAATCCAATCCAATCCTGCAAACCAAATAAAACTTTAAAATTCAAGTTTACACCTTATCACTGCATACATACATCTTTCTAGAAACTCCACCTTCGGACTCCATAAATCTAACCGATTTAAATATAAGATAAACATTGAACCATACTAATTCATCATAAAAATGATAATCAATCAAATAGTATATCCCCCTCTCTCAAAACCATAAAATATCGAGAAGGAGACAAAGAATAAATGAAGCATGAATTAGAACTAAGGGATTAAATTCTACGCTTTACAATCAAAAAAGTATTGCACTGCATTATACATAAGGTTCATTTATTTACGATCAATGACTTTAGATTATGAAATAAAATGAAATTAAATATTTATTAGACTGGATGGACGACTAAGGTTGGTTTATATTGTTTGTTAGAATTGGAAGGTTTATAAATGAAACGACCCTTATGATTATATACAAGGGTTTAGACGAAAACATTATCAAAATAAGTAACGCGATAATATCTATATTACATGTGATTTTTTAGCCAAATCACATGTGATTAAAAAAACAGGTCAAAACACATTGATCACGACGTTAAGTGTTCACATGTCCCTTGCTTATACCATGTTTCTTAATCACATATGATACGAATGTCATTATATATATATATATATATATATATATATATGTATTTACTTTGACCATGTTATAATATATTTGTATGTTAACTATAATAAAATTGGGTGTATGGAATGACTAAAGTGTTTAAGTGTCCTAAATCAGTGCTTTAACCCTTGTACGAGTAAAAAAATAAAATGTTTTATCTAAATACGTTACAATAAATTTATAGAACGCTTTTGGGTGCCATAACAAATATTCTAAGACATTTTTAAAAGAAAAATGTCATATTGTTATAAACTCAATTTTATTGTAGTGATTGTATACACATGATATATGTATATATATTATACATGACTTAAGATCACATGAGATGAGACTGTTTTTGTAAAACCACATAAATATCACTAAATCTTCACAACAAAACACTACAAAGGTTTACTATGAAGCTTTGGTGTTTTTAGTACCTGCACAATCTTTTGATGTAAGGCTTCAATTCAATATCATTTTATAGTCTTACGAGTTTCATGAAAATAGGTTAGTTGCACGTAAACCTAACTCATTAATTATACACACATATAATGTATATGTGTATATATATATATATATATATATATATATATATAGGGTTGGGTTCACGTGAGACCAATAGTTTTTCATGAGACCCGTAAGACCAATTTATGTTCATTGATCAACTTTATAAGTTAATGATCTAATGGCCTAAATTGCACGGTGGCAATTTTGTAATTATTGAGAAGTCTCGTGGCGTTTATGAATGTTCAGATCTGACGATTGTAAATCTAATCCAAGGATTGAGAATTGGTCTTACGGGTCTCACGAAAAACCATTGGTCTCACATGATCCCAAATTTTACGGGTCTCACGAAAAACCATTGGTCTCACATGATCCCAAATTTATGTCTATATATATATATAGAGAGAGAGAGAGAGGGATGTTATTCTACACCCTTTGTCATTCCTACACC
>NC_037530.1:33864025-33886574 GCF_001531365.2 Cynara cardunculus var. scolymus
ATATATATATATATATATATATATATATATATATATATATATATATATATATATATATATAGACGACACAGATAAAGGATCATCATTCACTTAACAGACGACGCATTAGATCTTTTTGGTCATGATTTCAAACAACAGTCATGATGAGTTCCTCCTCCACCACCTCTCTCCTCCCTCTTCCTCCATCACAATCAATCTCCACCACCACCATCATTATCCTTTCAATCCAACTTTTCTTATCCTTCACCAACCCCAACAAAAACCTCATCATCACCGATATAAACACCAACACCCACATCCACATCATCATCATCTCATCTGATCCAACCTCAAACTCTCTTGAATTGCAGATGACAAGAAACCCTATCTACTTAGATTTCTTACTCTTCATCTTCAATCAATCCTAACACACATTTCTCTCTCTTTCGTTCTTTCTGGGGAATTAAGCCACTCGGTCCGATTCATGTTTGCTACATCAAGCATCAACCATCGTTTCATTCCTGCTTCATTTTTAGGGTTTCAATTCACATGCTTTATCATTTGCATCTTCTTCCTACAGTACTTCCCATCTGCTTTAATTTGCTTCTTCATCTTAATTAGGATCCAACTGTTTCAATCGAAGGAATTCAAAACGAAACAAAAGAAAAAGTAAGCGTTTTTGTATGTCAACACGACACATGTTGGTTCATTCTTATGGTTTTTCAGCATGTGTTTAACATGTTCTAATGTTAATTTGCGTTGTAATATTGGTTTTGTTTGTCGACAATCTGTGTGTCACTGTTCTTGGATTATGAAATATTCAATTTCCATTAATATATGTTTTATCCCTCTCAGCTCGATGGAGTTATGTGTTGTTTAGATTTTTACACATTGCATGTATTCGGTTTTGAAATTAATTTATATATATATTTTTAAAATGTAATGGAAAATTAAAAATTAAATTAGTTGTAAATTCTTGATCTTGAATATTTAGTTTGATTAAACGCCAAGATCGGCTCCGTCTTGCAGCATTTATAGTTATGGTTGGATTTCATATATATATATATATATATATATATGAATATATATATATTTCAAAATAAAAGAGGTCATGGGAATATATAGTTTGATCCGACAGCAACCCATTTTTAACGGATTTCCTTTTCTGAACTCAATTAAAGGAACTGATCCATGCTTAATTTTGACTTTGATTCTGTTCTAATGTTTGTATGTAATATATTACTAATATGTGGTATATATACCAGAGCATATAATATATATATATATATATATATATATATATTCTTCTATTTAAACATGACGTATGTACAAATAAAGTTTGACTCTTTCCTTTTTTTTTTTTTGTTAAAACGTGTATTTTTATATTGTGTGAATGGTTGTTTTGAGAATTGTGAAAATATATATTTATATTCTGTATTTGTTACAATATTCACAAAGTATAAGATAATGTAATGTAATAATATATAATGAAAGGTGATGAAAAAGTTATAATCTTTAGATAATATGAAGCTATATTTATTTATACTCACTGGCCGAAGTAAATTTCACATAATCTATCTCTCTCTCTCTCTCTCTCTCTCTCTCTCTCTCTCTATATATATATATATATTGAATTTCATCTCATAATTATCCATGACTATTTATATTTTTAGCATGACCACTTAATGTAATGTCGAGGGAAGTGAGGTAAAATGGCCGATACTAATTGAAGAATTCCTCTTTGGATAATAGGTAATGTAGCTGATATTTTTGTGATCGGTTTAGTAGGCATTTTCTTATATATATATATATGTGTGTGTGTGTGTGTGTGTGAGAGAGAGAGAGAGAGAGAGAGAGAGATTGAGATTGGTTCTTGTAAGGTATCATAATTTCTTAAGAACCATGAGAGGTACTTTGTCAGTGGAGGTTCACATAAATTAGCATGTTATCATACGTTAACATATGTTAATTAAGATATTTAAATTTATCGTAACTTATAAAGCTATTTAAGATTTTCATGTTAAAATTTGTTAACATTTTTGTAAAAGTTTCTACCATTTTCAGCAAATTTGATTTCCTACGCCATCCTAATTTTCTTACTCTGAGAGAGATTTGAGATTATGTGAGGCCACTCAGTTCTCTCATAAAACCACTTTTGATCCCTTGGATGAGTTGATCTCGTCAAACTGTCATATAAGAAAACCAATCATTCACAATAAAACATTAAAACTTCACCCAAAAAAAAATCAAATATTCATATGAAAAACACAACAAACTTTCATAGGAAAAACACATAAAAATCTTCACACGAAACACATACAAACCTTCACAATGGTCTCATCTTAAATTGATCCGACCCTCTATTTATATCCTCATCATCATTATCATCAGGTATCATGTATTCTTGAACTAAAGATAGCCGATTCTCGACCAAGCTCATAGAATATGATCAACCCTTCAAAGTTGTGTAGTATCGGATTGAGTCATGCAACTTGATTATCTTCATATAGTCAATAACAAAAGTTTTACATAAGTAAAAGTTTTATTTTATCTAAGGGATCATTTACCAAATTAAACACTTACTGGGTAAACGTTTATCAGATCAATTACCTTAAGCAATGCAAGGACCCATAATCTTATCCGGTAAGAGGGAATACAAGGATCGATAATCTAACCAGTAAGTGATGTTAGTAACTCTTACCCGGTAAATGCTTATAGGGTGATAGACATTTACCAACAATCCATTTTGATGGTCGGCAATGTTATTTGATAAGGTGAGTGAGGGTGATGACTTTTACAATTAGACGTTTCTGCAGTAAATGTTTGATAAATAACCCCCTAATTAAGTTATGTAACAATGCAATCTAACTATATGAAGCTTGTAGATTAAAAATCAAATACCAAAATTAACAAAAACAAATTATTTAAAGAATAATACCGATCAATACATATTTGGCGATCGATGACCTTTTATTTTTGTTGTGCATCAGTGTAACCACATGTCTGAAATCAGAATAATGAGATCTGTAAAACTCATGTCTTCACAAATTGATATTCACCATGAGTTATTAAAAGTTCTTTCATTCATCTCCCATTCAATTACTTTAAAACTCTTGGTCTCGTTCTCGATCTCTTGATTCTTTGCCCTTGGTGTAAATAGATCACATTTGTGGAATCGTTTAAATATGTTGGATTTTAAATATATTGGATTTTAAATTGTCATACAATTTTTTTCATCGATAGACTGTAATTGGAACCTTAACTCTTATTTATTCAAATTGTATTAATATGTAAAGACCAAGTATAAATGATATCATCGTTAAATCTTCTCTAATAAAACCAGTAAAATTTCAAAATCGTTAAAATTCATGACTCCTATCACATTGCACGAGTACACAACTAGTCACATATAATAAGACTTCTCTTGTATTTTTCGTTGTGGTTTGAATTTAAACGGTAATACTTTTTTAGTGGCTGTTTTCTGTTAAAAAGTTTGTTCTCGTGAACACTGATGCGTTGTGTTTTAAATTGTTTTCTTCCCATTTGAGATATAAAAAGAACATGTGACTTCTTAAGTCTAATCAAATTGTCGAAAGCCTGTAAAAGAAAAGGTTTTATTTATATTAAGGAAAAGTGTGTGGATAAAGGGTAAATTGGTCATTTTCAAACAGAATATTCCTCTAACTATTTGCCCTTTTTCAACCTCTCAAAAATAATTGAAGCCACGCCAACCCTTTTTAAATAATAGTAAAATTTCAATTTGTCTTTATGAAAAAGATCTAAATTGTTTTTTTTTTAAATATATATATATAGGAGTGATCAAATGAAAACTACTCTCATTTGTACAAACCGTACAAACCACCTTCATTAGTCGATTTCGTTATTTAATCTTATGAGTTTTTTTGATGAAATTGTTTCATATAATACTTTTTTGATGAATTTGTTTCATATATGGTTATGAAATTGTTTAATATAATATTTAATAAAATTTTAATGAAACTGTTTCATGTATTTCTCTAAAATTAAAATAATGAAAAAGATAATATCCATGATTAACACACTGCACAATAAAAATGATTAATCAACCTTTCATAATTACAAAAAAATGAACAAAATAAAAATTATGATTGGTTGAATGTGGTTTTCACGGTTTGTACAAATTGAGTGGTTTTTATTTGAACGATCCTCTATATATATATGAATTAATTAAATTTCATTTTTAGTCCTTTTACTTTGACAGTTTTCATTCATCAGGTGTAAAGAATGATGAAATTGATCAAAATAGTCAATCTTCCAATTTCAGTTCATTTTATAACTATTTTCTAGAATCAATTCCCAAATTAGATGAATTTTATGCAAACTGTTATAGAACAATGAAAATAGAGAGGACTGAAAAACTATAAATGTAACAACCTAAAAATTTATAACATTCCATCATACTAAAATAATGCCAACTGGCAATTTCAACAACAAGGTTAAAAGAGATCCCCACAATATATCTCAAATGTATGTACTAGAATTTACACCAACGACAACAACTGAGAATTATTAAAACTAAAGGTAAACAGACTAAGCCGACAAGCCTTCTCCCCTAACTCACATCTTGTCTTTCCTTTTAGATCCACTCTCCACTTGATACTCGCCTGAAATGGTTTTATTTGAAAAACGAGAATTAGACCGAAAGGTCTAGTGAATTCCCTTAAAACAGTTCAACAACTTTTGAAGGAGTAAAAGGAAGAAAAAATTTGAAGTTACTCAAGTATTCAACAACATTGGAGCATAGTCCCACCAAAGGATATTGCACAACAATTATAGCAACCCCATCACATTCCCTTTGTGATGATAATAACAATTTAGACCCATAAGAGTGCGTTTGGTACGCTGGACAGAGTGGGACAGGACAGGACAGAACACATTTGTCCTACGTTTGGTGTGGCTAATTGTGGAACTAAGTTGGACAAACATGAGACACGTATGTTCCACCATTACCCCTAGAACTAAGTGGAACATAAACATTTTTACCACACTACCCCTTCCCCCTTTCTTCCCCACATCGCACCCTCCATAATCGGCGTCCCTGCACCCTCCATCGCACCCCTAACCTTCTCCTTCTCCATCTCGACGGCGACGGGAGTTCCCTTCTCGACGGCTCCATCGCTTCTCCTCCCCATCGACGCCCCTGCACCTGCACCTGCAGAAATCGGCGCCCCTGCACCTGCCAAAGTCCGCCTCCATCGCTTCTCCTCCCCATCGACGGCGACATCCCTCTCTCCATACTCAGGTACACGATTGCTTCATCTCGATTTTGTTGCTAATCGGCTGTTTGCTTGAACCCGAAATCGATTGCTTGAACCGATTTCTTGTTTGCTTGAACCCTAAATTGGCCTTTTCTTAGTTTGAGGAACCCAAACGCACCCTCTGTATTGTTGCTTCCATCTGGTTTTGTTCTAACAGACCCACAAATATTTAATACCAACACAGGTTGTTGAATGGCTCATGAATCCAAATAGGCAGCAAATATAAGGAAATCTCGCACATTGTTAAGAAAGATTGAGTTATCATGTGTAAACAATTTGGTTCTAACAGACCCACAAAAGATTGAGTTATCATGTTAAGAAAGACCTACTGTTTGATTTGTTTCTCATAACAATGTAATCAGCTAAATGCTTAGCTTCAATTGATTTATCTTTTCAAATAAAAATGCTTACTGTTTTATGTAGAATAGATGCGTATTGAGGAATATAGTTGGAACATTTATATTGATTATTTAGTGAAAAAAACACTAAACAGTTCATTGGGGGTAAATTGGTCATTTTAATCAGTTCTGTCATGTCCTGTTATGTCCTGTTATGTCTTACCAAACGTTGAACAGCTGTTCTGTCCTGTCCTGTCCCGTCCTGTCCTGTTCTATCCTGTCTGCGCACCAAACGCACCCTAAAGGATCATATCCATTGTGCTCAAGAAACGGATTCAAGGCACCTGGATTATAACTCCCAAGAAGTATTACTACCTCAAGGTACCCTATGCCTGTTATGCAATCCCACACACCCCACATAGATCAAATACAGTTCCAAATTCAATAGTAATGAAACAGATAAATTCTTGCACATGAATTATCAACGTCTAAACCAAAATCAATGCTCAAGTTGTTAGAAACAATTTTGAATTATAAACTTTAGTGTAAGAGAACTCACTTGATGTTCCTTGCTCTTCCCCAAGCCTATTGGCTAGAAAAACCCATACTGAATGCCTGAATTAACCAAGTTAAGAAGGGTGTTAACTCCGCTTAAAATTCCCAAAAGTCTTCTATTATAACCTACTAATGAACCCCTAGGACCATGTATCGAACCTCAAATCAAAACAAGAATTGAGAAGAACCACGTGGCGCGAAAACAGGCTCCCACGCGACCAAGGCAACGACTAGGCCATGCGCCAGGTCGTGGGCCCTCTGTTCGATGTTGCCTTCTTCAATCCGTCCAGGTCTGATCCCCAATGCCAAAACCTTAAAATCCTCCTTTGCAAAATGATTTCTAGCCTAATAATTAGACTATATTAACAAGGAGAACTTCTCAAACCATTTTCCAACCCAAAACAACTAACCAAATAGAAATAATCCATCAAGTTCAATCTCCACCATGAGTTTATCATCAATGGAGTTTTTCCACCATTTACATCAAATTACTAAAGAGAAATCCTCAACAATGAAAAGAAAGACTGACTTCAAACATAAACTAATGAAAACCCTCATGAATCAAGAATTTCTACCAACAAATGATCTACACTCATTCAATCCGAGAAGCCCTAGAATAAACCCAAAATAAACAACAAAATCTCCATTGATGGAGAGTCTAGATCAGAAGAATGAAGAGCTTACCTGAAGAAGGTGATTCCTCCCTTTGATTCTTCTCCATATCAATTAGGAGCTCTCAGATCATTCTCTTTTCCTCCCAAAACACACACTACACCTTGAGGCTATGAGCTACAAAATGGTTAAAATAAGAGCATCCCTTCTCATTTAACCCTTACTTACAACATTGATCCCTGAAGGTAAAGAATGAAAACATCGTTCACTCTAAACTCAACAAAACGATAAAGTAAAGGTATGGGTTATTATAGTAAATTCTCATTAATCATAAGCCCTTTAAATGGGGAAGATTAATAGAGATAATGATAAGCACAAAAGGAGATTTACTCCATACTAATTCTAAACATTTATGTCTATCTTTATCTTCACATCCTTTTGACGATGACATACTTATCCTACAATACCCCTCCTAGTTGCCGAGTCAAGAGAATGATGTTGCACGATTGTTGCCTTTGTTAAATCCCTACTTCAAAATAAAAACTCAGTAAGATAAGAATAAAAATAAGACGAAGGAAAAAGTACAATGCACCAATTTCTTTGTAGTATATTCCTTTAGTGTAATAATTCTTACGATTTGTGCATTAATCATGAGAGTTAGGAAAGAAAAATGGTATATAAATTGTTGCCTTACTAAAATCTTGCACTAAGGGAAAAAACCCAGTAGAAAAAATAAAACATTGGATGAAGAAAAGAACACAACATACCAGTATTACATGTATAGTAGGCTCTCCCTTTTGTCTGCTTCTCCTCTTGATACATGCATTAATCAAGGGAGTTTGGATAGTCTCTGCATTCCAATACTTTCTACATGTTTCCCAAATATGGATTTAGGTAATGATTTGGTAAACAATTATGTCAAGTTCTCCTTACATCTTCTTGATTCACTTGAATCTTGAGTAGAGTTTGTTATTGTTGATTCTGTAAAAGCTAAGGGGAATATGCTTTGTGTCATCACACATGATGTATCTTACTTTCATTCATTCGATACATGATGTGTATATATATATATATATATATATATATATATATGCAGGTATGATAATGGTTGAACTCAAACCACTAGTTTATCTTATATGTTTAATGGCAGTCTATAACCATATACACTTTTGAGAAATCTCATGTAGAATAATATTCTTGGAATAGTTTGAGGAGGTAGCTACAAGGGTTTGCTTACTTTACTTTTAAGCTATCAGTGTGTTCCTTACTGTAATTCCTTATCCAGTTTGGAAATGACCTTTCTATGGATCAAATAGATAGTTAATATCAACAAGGACATACCAAGACATATTTGGTGCTTAGGGTTGGTACTTTGACTTCTTACATTCTCAGTAGGTATTAAACATTATCAATTCCATTTTCACTCTGTAGGAAAAGAAGAAGCCCGAGTCATGGTTCATTTTTAGATATTTAAAGATATTCTTGATATCGTTCTAATGACATTGCATTGGTGTTAAGCTAAATCTAGCTAACAATTTCATTGAGAATATAATATATGGTCGAGTGCATAGTGCTAAGTACAATAATGTGCATATTGTACTTAGATATGTATTTCTAGCTCCCTACACCTCTTCTTCATCATCATTTAGACGAAAGGATATTTCCTTATATCCAACACATTAATCAGTCATGACAGTGCTAGCCGAATGCTTTTTGTCCATATTAGATTGTCTAATCATTTTTTGGACATATGTGGATCGGTGGATCAATATTCCACAAACTCAATGTCGTAGCTCAAATAACTAGTAGATAAACAAAGTTTTCCCAAAATCTCTCATCTTAAATTTAGATTTGAAGTAGCTTGTGGTGGTTTCTCTTAATTCATATGGATATATAAAGCTACCATTGAAAATCTGGAACTCGTTTTCTTTATAAATACGCAAGGGCATAGTTCGTGTTCTTATATCCATTCCTAAATCAAGTATTCACTTAGACGAGTATGCTACATCCGCCTGAATTTCTTTAATCCATAGAGTGAACCTTTCAATTTATCTGTAAATGCACTCTATGGTTTAGAGTTACTTGACTTGGATAATGTAAGCCATTAGGCAATAGGCGCTTTTATATCTAAACCTAGATAAAAAAGTTTTTATTAGTCTTTTATGTCTGATTCATTAAGAGGTAAAGTCATTTAGACTGTTTGTTTTTTCTAATTTTTCAGAGGCATTTATGTCTTATTGTCCTCTTATCTGGTAAAAGGTAAATCAATCTCTTATTTGTCTCTTATTATTCTCCAAACCTTCAACAACGGCATTTCTCAACCGATTAACCTTAATCGATCATTTCTCTCAATCAATCATCACTTCTCTCAATTGATGTATTTTAATAAGATATAAGTGTGTTAAATACATTAGTGATATATTTTCGTTTAAATGAATGTTAATTATATAATTTAGATGTAAATTTCGTAATGATGATGAATAAATATGTGAAATTGTATAAACTTATTTATAAATTCAACAATATAATTTTTTAATGGGTAAAATAGACAATTTAAACAAATTTTAACGTTTATCAGTTTACAAAAACAAATAATCTTATTGATTCAAATTTCAGATGCAGCTCCAAGTCTTATAATTCATAAGTGAAATAAGATTTCAGACTTTAGCACATCTTAAAAAATAAACGTTACCTAAGTCTCCTTGTGATCATTCTAGGGGGTTATGAGAAACCTTGTGCCAAAAGGATAGCCTTATACACAAGGACTTCGTTATTCTCATTATGCTTTTTGACAAAGACTCATCTATGTCCTACGGGCTTTACACTTGATGGATTAGCACTGCCAGACTAAGTACATGTTTCTTGTCAAAGAATATTATTCTTTTTGGATTGTTTCTTTTTATTTAGGCCAATATGTTCTTTGTTGACGTTTTTCAACTAAGTGTGGTTCGATGTCATCATGCTTTATCATCTTATGAGCAATAATATACGTGAAAATACCATCAATGGGCATTTATGATATCCCCATCGACTCATGTACTCTTATAGTTCATTTGAGATTTATTTCTTCTCTTGGAATCAATATTTGGAGCGTCTTCATGTAATGATTCATGGACATAGTTATATATAGAGACAATCTCGTGAGGAATTTTATGTATTGATGATAAATGGTTGTCCTTTATCTTCTCTTCCTTTAGAGTGGTATCTATCGAACCAAATAGCTTCCACCATTTCCTTTTGGCAGCCATGACCTCAACCACACCACCACCATGTGTGATTGCAACGCACTTTCCAACGACATTGTGCCCTTGTTAGGGACTTTTAACCCCTTACGAGTATATTGCAACTCATAAGTTTGGAGTAATTAACCGTATCAGGTATTAAGTCTAATTTGTTTGACTTCAACTTTACATTGTGAAGTTTTCGGATCAAAATGAGATAAAGTGGGATATCCTATGAAACTTCCTGTCATTCCCATGGAAAATCATTTTTCGTATCTCCCCCTAACGATGGAAGACTGTCTCATCAAAGTGACAACATGCAAATCTAGCGGTAAAGAGATCATCCGTCATGGGTTCAAATTAGTTGATAATTGTTGGGGATTTATATCCAACATTTACTGAATTGTCTTTAAGGACCCATTTTGGTGCATTATAAGGGCGTAATTGTGTAAAATATCAAGCTTATATCTAGTTACCAGTTGGTACACATGATACTGAGTGAAAACTAGTGGGTCTAGAAACAAAAAAAATAAAGTTGCATGTAATATTGCATAATCCTAGACAAATATGGGCAAATTGGTGTGCATAACCAGTGCCATAGTGTTGGGTCACCTATTGATTTGGTGATGACCCACTGATCTGTCCCACTATCCTATCAACATTGGTTTCTTTGTATATTGGTTTTTTGGTACATACTTAAAGCTCTTGCCAAAATTGAAGACTAGCTGATGTGAAGACAGAAGGTCCCCGATGCGGTACTATGAATCAACTATCTAAATTACATACCAAGACTTCAAAGTAACTGATTTGAAACATACAAATGACGAGTCTTCTTACATGATAAATGAAGTTTATGGACCAATTTTGTAAAAATCACCAAACCACATAGATCATATCCATTTAATTAACTCAAATGTACGAAGCAACAGGTGCATAGAAGTAGGGGTGTCATTTAGTCGGTTTTCGTTTTTATTCGGTTTAAGTTAATCGGTTTTCAACTTTTTTGAAGCTAACCTATAAGACTATAACCAAATAAAATAAGGTTCAAATTAATCGGTTTCAGGTTATTCGGTTTTTGGGTTAGTCATTTTGGTAACTTGTTAAACCGAATAAGAATTCATATTTTCCGTTAAACATATGCTCCCATAATTTTCCTGAATTAAATACCTATTAGTTCCAATATATAATTATATTATACATTCATATTCAAGAGTTGATTTGTATTAACTAAAAAAACATTATATCGTAATAATAATATATAAAATAATAAACCATAAGAGTGGTGTCTGATTGGTTTGAGTTTGGCTCCAAAGGTCAAAAGTATTAGGAGGTCTCAGGTTCAAGTCCAAGTAGGAATAAAAATCCATTTATGGCCACGGAGGTTCAAATGCGGTAACTCCAGGCTATCTACAAAACAGGTGGCCGTCCTAAGATTAGTCGGCTCGCATAGCGTGTTGGATATAAAAAAAAATATATAATTGGTATTAAGTTTATTTTTATAAAAATAAAATATATAAAATTGCAAAGAAAGGGATGAACCGAGCCGATAAATTAAGGCGTCTAATTCCCATTTTCAGCTTGATTTAGCCGGCCCGATAATGAGGAAACAGGAAGGACGTAAGAGGAAGCTGGCGGAACTCAAATGCTCGCCGTCAAAGTTGGTCAGAAATGCCACCGGAATCAATCTCACCGTCAATGACCCTTATCCCAACCACCTACCACCTACGTCTGAAGAATGCCGAGCCGTTCGAGACGATCTCTTAGCCTTCCATGGATTCCCCTCACAGTTCGCCAAATACCGCGAACAAAGATTAAACCGTCTTTCAAGCGAGGATGAATATGGATCCACGACATCTCCTCCGACGGCAACGGTGGTTTCTCCGGCGGAAAGCGTTTTGGACGGGCTAGTGAGCACGATATTGTCGCAAAATACTACTGATGCGAACTCTCAAAGGGCATTTTCTTCACTCAAATCTGCTTTCAGCACATGGGAGGATGTTAGTTTCTCTCAAAACCCTAACCAAACTATGGCTGTACATGTCATTACTCATTAGATTGGTCAAGCGATTATTAAAACTAGACCTATATGTTAGGCAATTTTGCTATTGTTTAACTTAGGGTTAATGCCGGAACTCCAAATTGCACAATTTTGAGCATGCAAATTGATTTATACAATCAAACAAGATTACTTTCAAATGCAAAGCTGGTGTGGATTTTGTTACAATTTGAACGCCATCTATTTTCCTACTGTTATTGCTTGACGTAAAGCTAATGTAGTTATCAATTGATCTTGAGAATTTTAGAATCCATATCTCTTTTGAAGTTAAATTTGTTAGCCCGTTAAACCTCAAATTTCAAAGCATTCCCTCTTAATGGAAGGAGCAAGTTCTTTTTCTCACAATTTTTGATAGAATCATTGCTACTTTTTTGGATATTGGGCTTTTGTATGCTGAGTTTATACACGATATTTGTTTCTCTGGAGTAATTATTGTGTAAATGCCTTAGGTTCTTGCTGCTGATTCGAAGTGCATTGAGAATGCTATAAGATGTGGAGGGTTAGCCCCAACAAAGGCTTCTTGTATAAAGAATATGTTGAATTGCCTGTTTGAGAAGAGAGGGAAGTTATGCTTGGAGTACCTGCGGGACTTGTCAGTTGATGAAATAAAGATGGAACTCTCTCGATTCAAGGGGATCGGGCCTAAAACGGTATCTTCTGATTTTATTGCTATTATTCAAAAATCATTATAGATCGCAGGAAGCTCAACTTTAGGACCTCATAACATTCTAAACTTTAACAACACTCTGTAGACGTAGCTAGAATATTGCTAAAATAACAACTATAATACCTTATGTTATCTTAGGTTCATTTTAACATCCTAATGAATTGAAATTTCCAACTTAATGAGGACTAAAATCATGAGAATTAGAAATTTAGTTTTGATATGGACCTTCATCGTGAGGCAGCTGCTTAGTAGTTTGCATAATTGATTTTTATATAGAAATTATTATCGAGTGTGGTTAGCGGTCTAATTGAAGTGGCTGAGAAAGTCGATCATCATGTACCAGATCATAATCCCCAATTGGTCAAAGAAGTTTTATAATTTTAAATGAATTGCAGGTGGCATGTGTATTGATGTTTAATCTTCAGCAAGATGATTTCCCAGTAGATACACATGTACGTTGATTCAACTATTTCAAAGAAGCATGGCAATTGGGTTTTTAGCTGACTTTGGGACATCTCTACAGATTTTTCAGATTGCAAAGGCAATTGGTTGGGTGCCCATAGAGGCAGACACTAAGAGGACATATCTTCATCTCAACACAAGGATACCAAATGAACTGAAATTTGACCTAAATTGTCTTTTGTTCACCCATGGTAAGGTCTGCCGAGCATGCACAAGGACAGAAGGTAACCAGCAAAAGAAGGAAAGTGACTCATGCCCCTTACTTAACTACTTAAGAAAAAGTTAATTTTCGCTGCACATCCTTTTTATCTTTCTGAAAATATTCATCTCACTTTGCTGAAGTGTACAGAAGATTGAAGGTAGAGTTTTTTGGATGAGTTTGGAACATCTTTGGTTGATCTTTATGCTCACTATTATATATGAAACAAAACACTTTTGAATGTATAATATTTATCCAATCCGACTCTCATATGTAATATAGAATCATATCTACTTAGGATTTAGGAACACATGTTAATGTGTGTGTATATGTTTCCCTTGGTAACAAGAACTTGTATACTGCATTAGTGGATAAGATCAACACATGGGGATGATTAAAGTGCACCGTATCAAATTTGGTTAATCTTGATCATCAGTAAACAATGTCCAATAGCTTACGGATATTCCCCAAAAAAGTTCAATTAAAGTTGCCAATTATCCAGTTGGAAAGCTGGTCCATCATAAAGGTTCTGCTCCCTTTTAGGTTAAGCTTATTGTTTCAAGAATTAAGAATTTTCTTTTACTTAGTGGCCTATATGGAGGCATCCCTGTATTCATGAAAGAACCTTGTTAGTTGATACAAAAACATCATCTTCCACTTCTTACTTTAATATATTTGGCAAGATTATGTTCAATTATTGTTTCCATAAATGTCAAGTTGAGAGCACTATCGATTGTGTGTGGAATATTAAAACACAGAGTTCCTTATATGATCTCCGAATCAAAATGCAACTTTTGAGACTCCTAGGTGGGATTTATTAAATATCCCAGTGCCATCCTGATGGGTGGAATTTTGACCCTTCATTGATCTCCTTGTTGCATTTTGGGTGTGCCTATTTCCAGATATTAATAGGCTTGGATCCTTTTTGAAAGTTGAGCAAAATCTTGGTAACAAGAGTGGACAAGTATATCTCAACTTTATGACATCTTAATCTTATATTAATGCAACTTGTAGAATTTTTTAGTCCTCACTGTGGTGCATTAGATATCCTCCATGCCATTCATTAAAATCTGTGTGCTTGTAATGTACTTCCTATAAATAGTAGGATGTGTGCTGTATTTCTCATCTCAAATAATGGAAGCCATTACCTCTGACTATGAATCACTTGGAATTGTTAGGGATAGAAAGCTAAAACTCTTTGGTTTTCTGATCGATCCTTGTGCCAAAGGTCCTGAAGATGGACGTGAAAGTTCTTGTGTTGGTGACACCGTCGATGAAAAAAGGGGTTTTATTTCTTCAAATCCCAAGAAATACAAATGCTCCTTTTGTTGTAAGAAGTTTGTGAATTCACAGGCTTTGGGAGGTCACCAGAATGCCCATAAGAAGGAGAGACTGAAGAAGAGAAAGATGGAGGTTGAAGCTAAGAGAGCTAAATTCAACCTTTATTTCGAATCTCCCTCGAGTCATCATACCGTTGATCCTACTCTATACTTCAATAGTTTTTCCTCTTATTTTAGCTACTCGTCCAACGACTATCACAATATGAACTTTAGGAACATCCATATCATCAATTTGCCTTGCTCCAATCACCAACAAAATGGCTTTACTTTTGGGATAGGACATAATGGCACATATTAAGGGTATGAAAGTTTGGTCACTGGAGTCTCTTCCCCTGTACAGGTTGAAAGTCATGTGACCAACCAACCTGTTGCATGTTTGTTTGTGCAAGAGGGTTTGTAATCGATAATCCTAAAACCTAAATTTGGCCACTGATATGATTACGACTAAATGAAACTCTTGAAGCTTAGCCAAGTTGCTTAAGGGTGTGTATCATGCCCAGACAGAAGATGAAGAACCGGACAAGACAGGACAGTTGTTCAATGTTTAGTATGACATGACTGGACTGGTAAAATGACCAATTAACCTCTAATGAGTTGTTTATATCTTTTCTATATTTTGATTACTTCATGTAATCTATTAAAAATCAATATTTTTTATAAAAGTATATTGGAAAATATTAGTTCTATCTTTTTCCATGGGATTGGGGTGGAACATGTCTTTTTCACTCTGTTTTTTTTTTTTTTTTCTGTTTCACATAATTCATGTCATTGTTTTGTTAATGTGTTATCATGTTATGATCAGTGTATCAAATGTACCTTAAAGAAACAACCAAGGTTCCATAAAAGATATTATAGTCAAAAGGTCAAAGATTGTAACATGGGTTTGACACCAGCCGGATGGCAAGAACTAGGCCTAGGCATGGAAATGGGGCGGGGACTTCAATCCCCGTCCCCGATTACTTATATCTATCTCTGTCCCCATTTCCACCGAGGATTATAATCACATCTTCATCCTCGTCCCCAACGGGGAACGGGGATCCTCAATGGGGAAACGGAGATTTTTTTTCCGTTTATATAAGTTATTTTGAATTAAATATGTGAGAGATCATACATGTTTAAATCTCAAACATTTTCAATAAACCTAAAACCAAAATGAATTTAATTTAATACAAAAAAACCACAACATCATATAAAAACTAATAACTTCAAAAGAAAATCAATTTAATCCAAAAAAGCTTATACTCACATGTACCAAAAGATATTGAGTAATATTAAACCATATCGAGTAATATATAAAACTTGTCGAATAATTGTATTTTGACTTGAAATCCAAAATATTATATATTAACATCCAAAAGTAACAATTTTAGATTATAAACCTAGTTAGGAAATAGAAAATTATTAATTACCGTTTTAGTTAAAATAAATAATATATATGTGTGTGTGTATATATATATAATTTATTAATTAATATATATGTATATATAACGGGCACGCCGGCCCCGTTTGAGACAAACGGGGATCCCCATCCCCGATTTAGTGGGGAATCCCCGTCCCCGACCGGGGCGGGTGGACCGGGTTCCCCGACAGGTCGGGGCCCATTCCCACGCCTAACTAGGCCTTTTTTGGATAATTAAATTGGTTGGTTCCATCCTTAGATATTCTTATTGGATATCTGTTGGATCGAATTGGATCCAACCAATATTAATTGGATTGGATCCATTCAATGTGTTAATTCAATCCAATTTTCTAATATTGAAACAAATTGATTAATCGCTTTTAATATGTGTTAAAACCAACACAATTGAGGATAAAAATTCAAAAATCAACACAAAACAAATTCTGATTTAAGCAAATTATAAACAAATTAATTGGATTATAGTTGGATGGATAATTGGATGGTAATCAGATGCTTAATTGGATGATGGTCTGGTTTTGGACTGTCATCTCAGAACCCACTCATCCAATTTGGAGGTTGAAATTTTCAATTCTATTCGATCCAATTACAATTGAATATCCAATTATGATAGACTGTTTCTAATTGGATTGGTCGGTTTTAATTGGATAAGTTTAACCATAGGGTAATTTGATATTGTGATAGGTACAAGCATTGAACCCACCAAAGAATTGGAAGTAATGGGCCAATGGGCATGCTCAAGATATCATCTTACCGTCTTACGTAGAAATCGTCGATAATACACAACATATAGCTAACTTGACAGAACCCGTATTTGTTCCCGAGCTTTTTGAAATTACTAAAAGATAGTTCACCAAGGCTTCGGTTGACGGCTTCCCTGTCATCAGGTCACCAACTTCCTCCACCTTCTGGCACTGGGAAATGAGTATCGATGTATTAGGTGCATCCGTATTTGACCAAGATGAAGCTCGGGTGAAACTAACGTATCGAGAGAGAATTTGATTTGGTTAGACAATGAACAAGCTTTTTGGGGGAGAGATATTATTTCAGCAACCGAGTCTCGTAATAAATTAAAAAGTTACTTCTGCTACCCAGCCGTCATCTGCTTCTCACGTTTCGTAGATAGCCGAGACATTGAGAAATCTAATCTATTTAAAACAAAAAAATGACTAAATCGAAGATCGAGTTGGTAATGATTAAAATATCTCTTTATTTTATGAATCCAACCAAACCAAACCATATCTTATTTACTCTTAGAATATATGGCAATTGAGTGCACACAAATCATAAAGACAATAGAGGGAAACCATGTGGCAAAAAGACATTCAATTGGTCAAACAAACAAGCGTTCGTACAATTCAAAAGAATGATGGATGTTATTAAAACCGACAACAAGACAATTCCGCCATTCATCACATGATTCCATTGTCGTACCTTTCAAGTTTCCAAATTCTTTTGACCATATCACAAACCAACTTGGTTGCATACACCTCTAAAAAAATCTCCAATTGATGATATTGGATTTTTTTATACGTTTTCGGGCCCAAAAATATTTCGTTGGAATAAGATATTTAACATGATTTCTAATAACTGCTTAATTCATATCAGTTATGGTTCTACTATGATACCTAGGCTTTTCTTTTATATCTAACAAGTTACAAATCATATTAAATATGATCAATTTTGACATGAGTTTTTTTTTTTATTAACTTGGATATCCAACCCGTTATGTGAGCCGACTAATCACATGACGACCACCTGCTTTATGGGTAATCCGGAGTCACTGTATTTGAACATTCGTGACCACAGGAGGATTTTTATTCCTCATTGGATTTGAACCCGAGACTCTAGGTAGGGTTGCTCATGTGAGTTGATCGGGTTGAAAACATTTGAACAACCAACTCAATGCTTACAGTTTGAAAAATCTTAACGCAAACCGTACGGGTTGGTCGGGTTGATACTTTGATACATTAAAATATTCTTCTAACCTTAATTATGTTATTTATCTACTCATAATTTATTTTCCATCATCAACCATTTGATACAACTTATCCATACTTCTTAAATCTTACGTATATCACATTCATTTAATTTTCTCAATTTACATATCTATGTTCACGGTTACTGAACATATATACGAATAAGTTATATAGAGTCTAGAGATAGAGAATGGATTGAAAATATGTATATATGAAAAGAGTACGTGATAGTGTAATTGTCTAATGTATATATTAATAGAAATTCAACAATCATATTAAATCCAAGAAATACAAGGACATCGGGTTCATCGGGTTGGGTTGAGTTCAAATTATATCAACCAGTACCTATGGTTTGAAAATTTTACAACTCGATTAGACATCGTGTTGAGTTGTTTCGTGCTGGGTTTTTGGTCGGGTTGGTCGGGTTTTTGAGCACCCCTACCTCTAGATACTTTTAACCTTTAGAGCCTAAGCTCAAACCAATCAGACACCATCTTTATGTTTATGATTTTTTTTAATACATGATAGTGAACATTTTTAATATTATAATGCCAAAAAATGGGTTGTTACTTGATAAAGGCAGTTTGGTAAGCTTTAAGATGGTTGTCCTTGAACAACCACATTCTTACTTTTGGATGGCAAGGTGAGTCATGTCATGCATACCAAATTGTTAGGCACATTATAATCACATTCTACTTATCATTTAGTTTGGGATTGCTTATAAAAACAACTTATTGACTTATTTCGGTATGACATCGGTAATAAGCATTTTTGAGTGTTTGGATAAACAACTTATACCGGTGTCAAACCGGTAATAAACAGTTTTTTAAAAAGTTAAACATTTCTGACTTATAATAAGTTAATAAGTACTTTTATAGAAAAGCATAAGTTGTTTCAAATAAATAATCCCAAACACCCCCTTAACCTTCAATGCCCTTTGTTTCTCCTTTAAAATCCAATATGTAGTGGTATGAAAATTGATGGTTAAATCCAATAATACATATTATCTTTTAAATTTAAGATTTCGTTTGATTTTATGTATAAAGAGACTTTTAGAGCTAGAAGGAGCCTATGCTCCCCCTGAATTTTTAGAGAGTAGGCAAAGTTCAGAGACGTTTTAGCACTAGGAGGAGCCTGTGCTCCCCCTGAATTTTTAGAGAGTAGTGCAAATGAACTTTGCGTATTAAGTTGATATTTATGGTATTTACCATTTTGTGATGTGATCTATAATTAGTGTACAAAAGCATAATAAATAATAAGTAATTATTTGCATATAAATTATATTAAAATAATAAAATTGATAACAATTATTTTATAGAAAAAATTATTGCATAAAATTGTACAATGACTTGAAAATCGTGCTTAAATGTATTACATATATATATCTATTCTTTACCAAACATAATGTAATTGGATATACGTCTCATCATATTGATTAAAATATAACTGTGTTTTGATTCTTATCAAGTTTGTTTATGTTTTTAAGGGGTTGTTTGTTTACCTCTTACTAGTTCCATTAAGAGGCAGTCTCTGAATTGTTAACGGATGAATCTTGTTTGGCAAAAAAAAGTATGTCTCTTGATGGTTCCAAAACACTCTAAATGATTTTGTATCATGTGTCTTCCTTAATCATTAAGCGCCCTAATTTCATTGTAAACAATCACCAAACAATTATATTTAATTTTGCACTATATCATGAGAACATCTTAATCATTCTGACCACTTAATCATTAAACCATTCAGCAACTTCCAAACAATCCCTAATTTTCATTGGAAAACTTTGTTTAATAAACAAAATTTCGTAACATATCTATCAACTCATTGATGTTTTTTTTTTGCTGAATAATAATAGGAATATAATACATTTATACAATTTTAAAAGACAATTGGCATTTAGTGAAAGTTCAGTTAAATATGAATGTAACAGAACTTTACGTCACTTTCAACAAGTTCAGGTAAAATATGATAGTAACAAAATTTTAAGATGGTTTGTCTTAATTATATTGATTTAGTGTTAAAAATAATCATGCGGTCCAAGTGTCCAACTTACAATATTTAATACAAGTTGGTCTACATCAATGGGCTATTTATAGTTTGAATAATTTCGTGTATGTCGTGAATAATTATGACAATCATATTTAAAACGACTAAAAAACAATATTAAAATGTCATCATGTTGATTTATAGTAAGTTTTGGGATGATCACATTTTTTCAAATCAAAGTCAAAATAAAATATATCCTTTCAATAAAAATAATTATGTAGTTTTGTGAGTAAATAACACAAATTGTCCTTATGGTTTTGTTGATCATCTCTCTCAGTGATTTGATGATAATTTTTTTTATCTAACGAAAAATACTCTCTTTATTCAGCTTCAATGATTATCACTGAGTCTGTTCAGTGATCGTTGAACAAGTATTGCATATCTTAAGAGATAAGTATTCTTTAAGAAAACACCACAAGAACCTTCAGTGATATCAAAGATAAAGCTGGAGATAAAGACAAGAAGTTAGTGATCTGATGCGGTTTCAGTGATAACAAGTCTATCTACAAATCTGTGAAGTCTACTCAAGATTCAGCATACACTGAAGAAACCTTAGTTTATTTTAGTGTCAACGATCAAATGAATCTTGTTGGTCAAGACTAATTTTTATCTTATCATTCTACAAACAAAGGACAAACCCATACATCTCAAACTAAAGCACTCTTCCGGAGTTACTCTATTGTCTCCAAACGTGCTTACCTACTTTGTGAAGTACCACTGTTCATATACGACAAAAGCCTATATATCTGAAGACAAAAGACAAGCTCACCTCTAGAAGCTTGCCACGTGCCTTTTACTGTCTGACTTGCATTTAATGGCATTTAATGCAATATGTATAAATAGCTGAGAAACCCCTTCTTCTCAGTATCTTGAAAAAAAAATATGCCCAAGAAGAGACACCATCACAATTCACAAACACAAATTTCTCAACCTTGCAAAGTTATATTTACTTCAAGTGAAGAACACCAACTAAGCTTTTCCTTTAGCAAAGTTATTGTTTCTTCTTTTAGCAAGTCTTTCATTTCTTGCTTTATCTATCTTGCGTGTTTCCTCAATTATTTTAGATAACTTTTGTACTTTATCTTATTCTGCAAACAGTCTGTAAATTATGTATTGATCTTCTTTATCAATAAAGGATTTTAAAAAGTGTTTAATTTATGTGTGTTTGTATTCACCCCCTCTTCTACAAACTGTTACATTTAAACTCTTGTAGATCCGTTTGGGACCAACAGGTTTTGACAAACTCACCCTGTCCCTTTTCCCTCTTCTCGGTCATTCCCCCCCCCCCCCAACCATTGACAGTCACAACCACTGTTTGCCTTCCCTCTAAGAGAGAAGAGAGCCACAACAGTGGAGAACACCGCCAGTAGCAACACTACAACCATCCATTTTCCCACCATAACAACAATCATACTAGCACCTCCTCTCACCAACAATTTCAAATGTCCTGCAACTACCAAAGTCAACTAGTCAAGAAATCAAAGAAGTTAACGATCTTAAGAGCCACCAACTTCCTCTTGCACACATAAAGAAGCTCATAAAACCTTATGAAAATGCTCCCACGATGTATGTCGAAGCTCTAATCCTGTTCAATAAAGCATGTGACATTTTCATTCTTGAGCTCACCATATGCTTTGGCTCAACACTGAATAACACACCCGTTGAACCCCACGATTTGAACATTGCAAATCTCTATTTCTACGTAGACAACAAGATATCTTGGGTTTTGTCTTAATTGTTTGGGTTATGTTTGTTCAACAACTTAAATATAATCTTCCATTTGTCATTCGTACGATTTCCATGAATAAATCTCGCTTGCATCATGGTTTTCTTTTAATCATACAATGTTTGAGGGGCGATCAGAGAAGCAGGATGGAAAGAGGAGTGGTTGTATAAAAAGAAGAGGGGGGTGGTTAATTTATTACTATTACAATGATTTAAATAGTTGTACATAAAATCTTTAAAGATTTAAGCTTTTAAAATTTAAAAAAAAAAACAAGGAGATTTGAATTTGGTTGTGTGGACGGTCCCTACCCCTAACATCCGTTAAAAGTATCCATTAAGTTGAGAGTCAGGTGCAATTTCTATATTCGAGTGGTTATTGGTAGAGTTTATTGAAACCACATGGGACGATTGTTATAATTTATATGAATCATATATTAATTTTAACAACAAATCGTATCAAAATAAAACTTTTATTTATATTTTGGAAACCTACTTTTAAAAAGTCAATTTTAAAGCCTACAATAAGACATTTAAAAGAAGAAAAACTAATACTTTATTAAAGCTTCATGTTTGAATTTATGTAACTAACTCCATATATAAATAATTAAACACATGATAAACATTTCATTTTAAATATAAAAAATTTAAAAAGATAATCA
>NC_037530.1:33886608-33892973 GCF_001531365.2 Cynara cardunculus var. scolymus
AATCTAAATTAAATTATAATAAAAAAATTGAATTAAAAAAATTACACAAAAAACAAGAAAATTTAAATAGTTAATTTGATACTTTATTTATTTTTAAAATTATCTTCGAATTTATATATTATTTAAAAATAAAAACATTATCATTTCTCAAAAATCATATAAAAACCGTATTACAACACCCACAGAGACGAAATAAAAAGAAACAGTAAAATTAAGATATATCTAAATTAAAAAATAAATTATTTTGTTATTAAATCTAAATTAATAAAAAAATTAAATAAAAAAAATTACACAAAAAACAAAAACTTTTAAATAATTAATTTGATACTTTATTTATTTTTAAAATTATCTTTGAATTTATATATTATTCAAAAATAAAAACATTATCATTTCTCAAAAATCATATAAAAACCGTATTATAACATTTACAAAAACAAAATAAAACAACATAATAAAACTAAAATATATCTCACTACGTTACACAATTACCCTTCCAATTTTCCAAAATATAAATTTTAGGTCTCGAAAACGAAATTGGGTTGGGATGGCTTTTTCAGGTTGAAGGGGTTCCCGCCCTTGCACACCTCTAAAGCGCGTCCATGCCATCAGCTGGTGGGACCATTCTAGAGACGCGGTTTTGGTGGGGCCCATCGCTTTTCGTCCACATCCTCATCTCCATTTTCAGTTACACCAAAGATTTCTGATGACTGAATTCTGGCTTCGCCTCCGTCACCACTGCTCTCCGCCAGACACCGATGCACCAAAGCCAGTATCGCTTCAGTTCAGTTATAGGTCGAAATCTGATCTGACACTTTTTGTTGCTCATTTTTGTCGATTGATCCGCCTCATCCTCATCCGTTATTTGTTTATGTTGATCGCCAGCAATTTTCCACTACTACCTAGCTCTATTATTTGAGTTTTTCCCCCAAGGTAACAGTCACCACCACCACCAACGAATTATGTCTCAGAAGAAGACCTCGCCTCCGCCGGAGCAGCCTTCCTCCTCATCTTCCTCCGCCAGTGGCCGACGTAAACGTCCTTCTTTCAGAAAGTAAGTCCGGTTATGTGTATTTTTTGTTTTCCTATTTTTTTTGTTCCAATTGACGCCACTAGGTTGATTGATTTTGGCTGAATTATTGGAGTAACAAGTGTTGTTTGGTAATTTGTATAGTGGTTATTTATTTTACGTGAGAATAAATGGCTTTATTGTAGTAGTAAGTCTGTTTTATCCTTTTGTTTCTGATTACAGTGTGGTAATTGAGGCGATGAGATACGCAAAATTCAACAAGTACGTGGAGCCGATTTTAGAGCCCTTAGTCCGGAGAGTTGTATGTGAAAACTTCTTTTTCTCTCATTTTGCTTTGATCCTATTTGTGTGGATGGTGCTAGGATGTTACATGATCTAAATCATGGCATTAGTGGTAGCTTTAATGGATTCTTAGGATCTAAATTTAAGATGAATCTATGTTAAAGAAGGTCAAATAAGTTCTAGGAATTTAAGTTTGAGTACCAAATTTGAACTTAGATCATCAAGTTGCATGGTTTGAACATCAAGTTTGGAGTTGCATCATTTTTCAGAGAAATTAAAGAAATTGTAGAATCACTTTTGTTGTTCCAAAATCTGTACAACAATAAACAACTGAAAAACCAGATCATAATTCACTGAGTCGATATGTTTCTTATGCTCCCTGTGTAATCATCATACTAAATTGGTTAGTGAAAGAATGGGACCTGGGACCTTACAAGAGATGGTGAGGTTAATACTTTGTGATTTCCTTTAAGGGGACTAGCAAAGCCCATTGGTGGAACCTTGTAACACCATGTAAATCTGACTCAATGGTACAATATAAAGCCTTCTCATGGCATTTTACACACTAATGCTCACCTTAATAGACCTTGTCACATTCTAGCTGGTTGCAGTTTATAACAACGTACCTGCTTACACAATGCAACGTAGACTCCAGGGCATGCCTACAGAACTTGCCCAGTTCAATTCTGAAAACCTGATTGGCCTCCACTAAAAAGTCACTTCAAAAAAGTCCCAGTGGATCCTTGAAATAATGATACATCAAGTATCAATTGATCACAACCATCTTGTGTCATTAAATTACGTATAGCTTGTAAAGAAAAGTAGAACGTTCAGTGTAGTAGTAACTTCTGGTGGTTGCCATTGATTTTCCCTTTCTACATAGTATTTATAGAATAAGCATTGTTTTTTTTTCTAACATTATTGTTGATGAATTGAGTCTGGTAGGTGAAAGAGGAAGTTGAATCAGCTATGGAAAAACATATGGCTTCCATGAACTGGTAAGTTGTATGACTTTGCTTGATGGATATAATATTTTCCTCATGTAGTTGATAACCATGGGTTAAGGCCAATATATGCTCTCTCTCCATAGGGATTTTGAGAACGAAAAGGACTCTTATGTTCCGAGAAGGCTACAATTACAGTTCCTAAGTAGTCTGTCTCTCCCAGTTTTTACCGGAACCCGTATTGAAGGAGGAGACTGTAATACACTGAAAGTAGCTTTGATTGATGCTTCTACTGGAAAAACAGTTTCAAGTGGAATTGAGTCGTCAGCAACGGTGGAAATAGTGGTTCTCGAGGGAGACTTCGATAGCAATGAAGGAGACAATTGGACGCTTGAAGAGTTCAATAATAACATTGTTAGAGAGAGACAAGGGAAGAAAGCCCTTCTTACTGGGAATGCACTTTTGAATCTCCAAGAAGGCTTTGGTCTAGTGGGTGATCTTTCCTTTTCGGATAATTCAAGCTGGACAAGGAGCCGGAAGTTCAGGCTGGGAGCACGGGTTTTAGATAATTGTAATGGAGACAGAGTGAGAGAAGCAAAGTCAGAATCATTCGTCGTCAGGGATCATCGTGGTGAATGTGAGTATCTGCTATATTTATCATGGGTAGGATCAGAGGTTGTTTTTAGTCCTATCCTGCACTTGTACAGATAAATCATGTGGCCACAACTAAAATTCATATCAGTTTTTTAAATTCCATTGTATTTGCAAATTTTACCTAGTAGTGCTTGGAGATGGCTACTTTTGGTTTCACATTTTGAACCTAATATTTAGGAAAATGCTAGGTACTTGAGCTACTTCCAGTTTCCGGTTTTTGAATGCAAGGTGTCATCTTATAGGATGATGCTATAATGCATCTTATTTTGTCCGTCCAACTTTTTGAGTTGAACCCAATACAAGTTTAACCTTTTTGTTTCTAGTGTACAAGAAGCATCACCCACCATATCTGTCTGATGAGGTATGGAGACTTGAAAAAATTGGGAAAGAGGGAGCTTTTCACAAGCGGCTGAATAAGGAAAAAATAAAGACGGTGAAAGATTTCTTGGTTCTTTCCTACGTGGACCCAGCAAGGCTTCGAAATGTAAGATGGTTCTTTATGTTTTTGAAAATTTACGTGCTGCTAGTCAACAGTGTATCGCTATGTATGCGATATACATAATTAATGTGTTAACTCCATTCATAGTCTGTCATTATTGTTTTTTGGGCTCTGCAGATCCTTGGCTCAGGTATGTCTACTAAAATGTGGGAAGTCACTATGGAGCACGCCAGGAGATGTGTGATCGATGATATGAAGTTGTATTTATACTGTCCTCGATCTCTGAACAGAGATGGTGTTGTGTTTAATGTTGTGGGGCAAGTCCTTGGACTTCTTTCAGACAGCAAGTACATTGTTGCTGACAAGCTTTCCGAAACTGAACTGGTGAGCTTATTATCTCTCATAAAAGAGTTAAATGCACCCTATAGCAACATTTGTTAGGGAATGTACTTTTTATACAACATGTTTGACCATCAAATTGTAATACAAACGACAATTAAAATACAAAAAGAAGTCATTTATCAATGGGTGAAAATTGAAGTATCTTACTATGTTTGTGTAAAATGAGGAAAGTGCATTGTTTAAATGGACAAAAATGAAAAGATGTTATTTTGTATAAAAAAGCATATTGTTTAAAATGGGAAAAGTACGTTACTGCTATGTGCACTTATCCCTCTTGAAAATCCTTTTATTTGTTATATGCATCTCTTTCTAGCTCTAACAAGAGATATTACTCAAGAAATTAAAGATTTTTGGATATTTCTTTGCCCCCTCACAATTCAAAGGTCTGAATAGAAGGGTCAATTTCCTTTGTTTACTTGACTTAAATCATTTTATATACGATGACTAATGTCCAACCAAATTGCGTATTCAGGCTGAAGCACATAAGTTGGTGATTTCTTCCTTTCAACATCAAGAAGAAATTATTTGTTATGATGATGAAGCTTCTCTTAAAACAGGTACTTGCTCTATCTCTGAAGATATTTACCCCACAAATGCCCTAACAGTAGCAGGAGATTCTGAATGCAACAAAACAATAGCTTCCCATACAAAAGGGCGATTTGATTACCCACAAATGAGTGCACCGTCTCCAGATGTGATGCCATCCATCATGTATCCTCCTATGGGGGATATTGGTAGCTTAGATGAATATGGGTTAAATAGCATGGAATCTGATGATCTTAGATTTGATCAACCAGTGGACTTGCATTGCCAAGTATCAGACACCTTGATTTGTGACTCGGAATCTTTAAAGAGTCAAGATGTGGATATGCAGTATTTTGGTACATCTTCAGAGGCAGACCTACAATGTGCAGTTGATGGGTTTTTGTTTCCCCATTCTGCCATTGTTAAAGCTCAAAGGAGATGGAAGATTGTATCCAGTGTCCTAAAATGGCTGTCCCTCATGTTAGAGATACGTGAGAGAGATATCATCAAAACCATGAATTAATTGACGCTGCCCGATTTAAAAGTTGTGTGCAGTTTTAATTAGAGAGTAAAATGTTTGGGTAAAAGTGTGCAGCTGGTAGTTCTGTAAGAAGATGCATGTAGTAGTAGTAGTAGTAGTAGTAGTAGTAGTTGCAGTATGGTATGTATATGGCAACTTAGAGGTAATAAAGTGTGCATTGGTGAATAATAATGGCAAGGTGGTTAAGACGTTAAGCAGAACCTGAGAGGGTTCAGGTGATGCTTGTTTCCGTAAGGTTTGTCGCATCTCTAGCAACGACCACAGCTTGATATACTGCTATTGGCTCAAATAATTGTTGGAAATACTTTTGGAAACCAAGATAATAAATTAATGATAATGATGATGTAAAGTGGGTTTTTTAGGGCATTAAGGAGTCTTTTATTAAAAACTTACCATGTTAACATGGTTAGGATCAGAAATCTTATCCGATAAAAAGTATATGACAATAACTGAGTTTTTACCTGGTAAATAAGGAGAAGACTTTTACCTGGTTAGTGCTTACCGGATAAGAGATGCTTAAAAATAATCCAATTTGATGGCCATAAAAATGTAACTCGACAAGGTAAGAGGATGGTATGCTTGCCTGATAAGTATTTCGTAAGCGTCCCATGAGTAAGCCATGATATGGGGACGAATTATATATCAAGACTTCCAAAACCAATATTTTAGTAAAAACATTATAACCAATTTCCATATGTTTCATATATGAAACAAAATGTAAAATGTAGTGTTTATACAATGTTGTTTCATATATGAAACATGCATGACTGTTTTGTGTTAAAAAACAAACGGCCTCGAACGTTTTATGTATAAAACACATTGCATTTTCACATGGGACATAAAAATTGATTTATCGGTTTATGCTAAAACTTTGGTTCGTAAAAGAAAGGGATTATATATTTATATACCAATTAAATTAAATACATGGAACGGTAGTGAAAATATAAGTTAAAACCAGAAATCTAAAACATTTAAAAAAAATTACTTAATTGAAAACTACTGGTGGGTGTGTATCTGTGTCCGGAATTACATGTGCAACATAAAACTTTCATTTTCTGTAACTGAAGTAAGGTTATGGCGTATGCCCCTTAACAAACGGTAAATGTGTGTGTCCTACCTAACGTTTTATGCAACTGTGTCTTCACGGTACCGTTTGATATGGTTTAGGGCCAAAACGTATTGCATATGCGGTTTGAGATTTTTTCTAATCCGCAAACCATACTGCATATACATCAAACTGTAAAAAGCTATGCATTTATGTGGTTTATACCTATCGCATTTTACGCTTACTATCCAATAATAATATTAAAACTTCATTATAAAATCAACGATAACGTGAACGTAGTCCAAAAATATAAAAAGCTTCAAACGGGAGATCGTTAATTGAAGTTTGAAATCGTGAATAAGGTGCTGTTTGTTTTTCAAAAAAAAACACTTAATTGCCTCTTATGTCTGAATCGGTCAGACATTGAGGGATTAAGTGCGTTTTTTTTTAAATTAAGTGCTTAAAACATCTGATTTCATCTGAATTATTTAGAGGTAAAATGCAGT
>NC_037530.1:33893503-33905009 GCF_001531365.2 Cynara cardunculus var. scolymus
GAAAAACATTAGGCATTGGAAACGATCATAATCAAGTTCATGATGTTAACAGTGATTCCACTTCTGATTTCCATTGTGAGCTTGGATCGTTTGAACACGAATTTCGTTTAAATGATTGGATATTTCAGTTAAATTTAATTGAAATGAATTGATTCAGATTTCAGACGTAAAAACAAACAGTCTGACTGATTCAGATTTCAGACTTCGGCACCACCTCTTAAAATTCAGAAGTGAATTCAGACTTCAGACTTCAGCACCTCTTAAAAAACAAACGCCACCTAAGACTTTGGTTGTATCTAAAAATTGAAATATTTGAAACTCGAGACTTGAGAGTAAATTAGGGAAGAAGCCCGAGATTCATGACGTGAACGTGGATGTTTGCTTAAAGCCTAAAAGTGTAATGAATTATTAGGCTTAATTTATTTATATCATGGATCAAAGCCCAAAACTTTGGACATTAATGGACAATGAAGAAGTATAAATAATAAATATGTGTTATATATAAAATAAAAAATACAGAAAATATGCGATGCAGAACGGTTTGAACCGCGGTTTGATGACTCAAAACTACAAACTGCACCATATACTGCGGTTTGGTAAAAATGCAAATCACAAACTGTACCGTGAAAATTTTAAATTGTATTTTACGATTCAGTATGAACGATTTGACGGTTTAAATAAACACCCCTAGTTTTAAGATCCATTTTATATTAAAAATTTTGTGTCATTCACCAACTTTATATGATCTTCTATATATGGTAATGGTTATAAAGGAATGAAATGTTATATGGCGTTATTGTTTGAAAATTTTAAAGCAGGAGTCACCCCAACATATAGAGACCTAACTAAAAATAAAATAAAGAAAAAGAGACAAAAATACAGACAAAACAACCTATGAAAGACCAAGACAACCAACCAAACACAATTGAACGAGACTAAGAAACCCGTAAGAGCAAACACTTGAGGACAACCATGCACCAAAACCAAGAGTCGTCTCCTAAACTGGATCTCGGGTTGCAACACCAATCTGCCCAAGAAGAAATATAGCTTTTGAATGATGAATAACCAACAAACCGATAAAAGTTGAATGTCGAAAAACAAATCCGATTGAGAATTAACCCGATCTGGTAATGCCCGTTTATTACATAATGTCCACCTCATGTACATAGAAATCCAAAGTATCGCATGTCACACCCTTTTTGCAGAAGAAGGAAGCAAGAGCGGGGGGGGGGGGGGGGGGAACAGCACCAACCGAAAACCTTCAACCACACATTCGAGAATCCTTTGCAACGAATTATACAATGATCTACCAATTCAATTTTGTCCCCTACACCGATGTTATAAGGAAAAGTAAAGATCTAAACCTTGATTTGCAAGCACCAAACACATTGGGACCCTACCTTTTCCTTAATCTCCAAATGAAGATGCATACTTCCCTTGAACCAAGATGTTTCATTTTGTTTTGACCAGATTGATCGATTGATCAAAGGAATTGCTTGTCAATTATATCATACTAATTACAGATTCTTATTATATGTACGGTATTGATTAATTTATAAATTTTTTATGCATGCAAAGGGGTGGAGAAAATGTAGCTTTGATGTTTGTAATTGTCGTTGTGATACATATGTTTTTTCATCGAAATGTCAAATGAACTCAAATGTAAATATAAAGTAGTAATTGATTAGTTAGGCGACTTTTTTAAGTAACTGTGGGTTCTGGGTCAACTTACGTACTGATCAGGCGATCATGAATGGCTTGTAGTAATCGCAAATAAACCTCCACGGTCACAAGGGTTTTGACGACACCTGAATTCGAACCCGAGGTAGATGATGTTTCCACTACATCCCCTTGAAGGTGCGTTTGGTACACTGGACAAGACAGAGATCCTTGTTCCATGTTTGACATGAATTTTATGTGGAACAGATAGATACAGAGTGGAACAAAGTGGAACAGGCATGTTCCACCCCTACCCTATGGAACAGGATGGAACAAGGTGAAACAAACTTTATTTTATCAATATAACCTCAAAATAAAACTTAATTTTCTTCTAAAACATCAAATAGGTCTCATTTTTACATTTTATTCATTCTTTAAATTTTATTTATCGTATTTTATGTTTCTTACACTTTCATTTTACTGTCCTCAAAATATTATTTTTATACGGTTTCTATATTTTTATTAATTTATTATATATTAATAATAATAAATAATGTAGAAAGGAGTTAAAAATAAAAATAGAAAACTACATAAACTTTTTATTTGATGTCATTTTAATTGTTTTGACGAAAACTTCAAATGATATATTTTGTTATAAAAAAACAATTATTCTATTATAATTTAATAAATTACATAAATTAATTAAGATAAACAACTTATCAGGGGTAAATTAGTCATTTTACTTGTTCTGTTCTGTTCTGTCCAGTTTTATCTTATCAAACATTGAACAGTTATTCTATCATGTCATGTCATATCATGTCTTGTTTTGTTCTATCTTATTTAAACACTAAACACACCCTAAGGTTTAATCAGTGGACCACAATCGAGATGATTGACTATCATTATATCAAAAACCAATTTATAATTCGATCTTGTTTTAATTTAAATTCAGACATTCTGCTGCCTCTCTATCTCATGTGAACACTCCTTTAAATTATGAATTTATGCAAAGCAAAGCAAGGAATGAAGCTTCCTTATGGTGTCAATATGTCTTATCACATTTTTTAAAAAATAAATCAAAATTCAACATCTACAAAAAGAAAAGAAAAAGTTTTTTATTTTATATTTATATATTAAAATATTTTATATATTTAATAAAATGTTATTTTTTTTAAATATTCATTTTTCATACTTTTTTAATTTTAAAAAATTGTTCGAAAAAAAAAAACTCCTTAATTTTCCCTACCTCAAACACTTGTTTTGGGGTGTTTGGGACTGTTTATAAAAACAACTTATTAACTTATTTCGGTGTGGTATCAATAATAAGTACTTTTGAGTGTTTAGATAAACAACTTATACCGGTGTCAAACCGGTAATAAGAATTTTTTAAAGAAATTAAACTCTTCTGACTTATAATAAGTTGATAAGTTATTTTAAATAAACAATCTCAAACACCCCCTTAAATTAATAATTTATGCATACAACCAAGATAAGGAAGCTTCCTTTAACCATACAATAACTTTTTAGTTTATAAATTATAATCTTCCAAAATAAATTTAAAATTTGAGCCAAACAGCTACACAATATCAGTAAAACTATGCTTTTCGTCCTTGGATTTATCGAAAATCATTAATTTCGTTTATGTGGTTTTAAAATTATATTTTTGGTTATTATAGTTCATAATTCATTTCATTTTTCGTTCTTAAGACTAACCTTGTTGAATTTCAACCTTTAAGTCAGAGATAATTTGGTCATTTTATCATTTAGTGTGATATATTTTAAAAGACAGGGGCTAAATTGTAATTAATGAAACCTGGTGGGTGAAAGTGAAGAGATCGTAATAGCTTATCTTCCTCACCCGTCCAAACCCATGACCCGTTTTCGGAACTCAACTCGGTTTTGACTTTTTTTACACAAAAATCATTTGTATATGGTTATTTTATAAAACTTTATTCACAAATAGAAGCAAAATAACCCCATTTGAGTTCCTTCAATATTTGTTCAAATGGTAAAATACACAAAATAACAATCTACTTTCATAAATTTCCTTATTATGGCATTGTATTTTCAGTTTTTCTTATTACAGCAATGCATTTTCAAACTATTTTTTTATTAGAACATTGTACTTTGAAAAATTTACCCATTATAGTATTGGATAACCTTTTGATTTAAATTTACCCATTATATCAGGTTTTCATGTCACCTCATTGTCCACGTAGGCTGTCCACATGTACTATAATGATGTGACTTTCTTACTAGATCATTATACCTTCAAAATTATTTTATTATAACATCTACTAGTTATTAGTAAACATTATATTTTTAATTTTAATATTTAGATATTTTACATGTTATTTAATAAATATATTAAATGAATTAAAAAAATCTAAATTATTCATTAAAATACCAATATCAATAAAACTAGTAGAAGACAACTTATTTCACTAATACTTTAAAAAAAAAGGAAAATAAGAATTGTTTTTTTTTTATCAAAAAATATTATCTTTTAAAAAAAAAAATTATATTTGTTCAAAAAACTTTTACTTGACGTATAAATATATTAAATTAATTAGATTTTTTGAATTATTTATTAATATAAAAATATTAAAAAATTGTAGAACACAATTTATTTCGTTAACATTTTAGTGAGAACTTTAAAAGATATGTATTTTTTTTAACAACATAAAATAAGAAGAGTTACCTTTTCTACAAACAAAATATATCTCAAAAATAATCTTTCATATTTATCTGATAAATATTTTACTCTAAGAATATTTAATTTGCATGCAACATAATAAGAAAAAGTCAAAAAAATTAAATGTTTTTTTAGATCATAACGATGAAAAATGAAAATCACTAATAATAATTTGAAATAGTTTTTTATTTTTATTTTAGTTAAGTAATCAAAATGATGTATCATCCACATCACCTCATTAAAGCCACAAAAGCAAAAAATGTCAAAGGGTTAACCGTTTTAAAAGGTAATATGTTACTCATTGCTATAATGGGTAGATTTTTTCAAGTACGATGCCTTAATGAAAAATAATTTGAAAGTAACTTGCTGTAATAAAGAAAAACAAAAGTAGAATGCTATAATAAGAAAATTTATGAAAGTAGGTTGTTATTTCATGCATTTAACCCTTGTTCAAAAACACCATTAATGGTGGTCGACACAACAATCTTGAGCCCTAAAAACGCAATACAATTTGATTAATCGAAGTAGAACTCAACCTTAACAAACATTATGAGATTAATACAAAGATCTAAAACTCAAAATCTTCTCTCCCCTCCATCTCCGATCTTTGGCATAGCCTTGTTTTTGTAAGAACCCATTTTATGTGATTATAATCTGAATACGTGTTGTTCATCTTCATTTTTGTGATCATAAGGTGAGTTTTTAATTGTAAGTTTTACTTTAAAAGCTTCATTTAAGGAACCGTATGGTTTCGTACTTAGGTGTCTTTGAACGATTATGTATTATTTTTAGTATGATGGTGAGTTTTTGTTTAAAGTTTTCCTTATTTGAAAATTGGGTATAAGAACTGCATGGTACTTTATATGAGATTTTGAGATAAAACAGTTTGATGTCATTATTGGCAAAAAGGTGGATTTTTATCATTGATTATATCATGTGTGAAAATAAGGGTGACATATCAAGGAGGTGAGTATATTGGGATAAGGGTGACATAATCAATTTCTGGAAATGATGATCTTTTGATCATAGATACTGTTATCGCATCAGTGTGATGCGATAACTTGGGATTGCCTCATTTGTATGATGCGATAACTTTGAGTTGTCGCATCCTATTAATACGATTAAATGAACACTTGATCAGAAAGACCAAAGGGACTCTAGTTGACCAGAAGGGCTCAGGGAGGGTCTTGCTTCTGGGTAGCCTTCTACTGGGATGACCTTGTGATTGAGATAACCTTTTACTAGAAGGGTCTTGCTTCTGGGTGGTCTTCTACTGGGATGGCCTTGCGATTGAGATGACCTTTTACTGGGAGGGTCTTGCTTCTGGGTGGCCTTCTACTGGGATTGCTTCTGAGTGGTGTGTATAACGTCATGAATTTGGGATGGATGCAGTGTGTTGTGAAAATCTGGGTTTTTGATCACATTCATATTTATCGCATCCTTGTGATGCAATGACCTTGAGTTATCGCATCTGTGTGATGCGAGGACTTGGGTTATCACATCCTATTGATGTGATGAAGTAAACTTATTATTGTTTTAAGAACTAGAGGGGTTTTGGTTGATCAGAGGGCCTCTGGTTGGTCTGGCTTATGGATGACTTTGCTTCTGGTTGTTCATTTGAACCTTGAGAAAATATTCAATTCTATGATAAAGAAACCAGAGGGGCTCTATTGAGCTTAATGTTTAACCAGAGGGTCTCTGGATGTATTTGAAACCCAAATTTTTAAGTATTAAACATTTTCTTGACCTAGAGGCTATGGATAGACGAACCAGAGGCTTTAATTGACCAGAGGGCCTCTGGTTGGCCTTACTTTTGGGTTGGCCTTACTTTCGGTTGGTGATTCCAGAGGGGCTTTGGTTCTTAAGGACTAGAGGGGTTCTGGTTGGTCTTGCCTCTAGGCTTTGATGTGATGAAGTATGTTGTGGTCGCACCAGTGTTGCGAGGAAATGGGTAGTCTCACCCAGTGTGTGTTGATCGCACCAGTGTGTTGCGATGAGATGGGTTCCCGCACCAGCGTGTTGCGAGGAAATGAGATTATCTTACCCAAGGTGTTATGAGGAAATTATGGTTTGTTTTATATGAATTATTGAGTTCACGTGTTATGCGATAAATGAGTATTTTGTGGTTTGATGTGGCAAAAGAGGGTTATTTTGTCAAAACATTATATATTTGTTATTTATTACAAATATGAGTTTTATAAAAGGGTTTTGGTGATATTCACCCTGTAATTTCATAAAAGGGATTTCTCACTATACCTCAAGGTCTAACCCTCATTTTGATGTTCTAAAATGTGCGTTACAGGTCAGGCAACCAGTTGATAAGGGGAAAAAAAATTTATGAAGAAATTGATAAGGGGAAAAGAAATCTTTTATGAACAAATATATGATTGTCTGCATATGAATTTTGTGATAATGTGTTGTTACTTGTACCTGCATGTTGTTTATGAGTACAAATTTTGTATTAAGATTTTGTGGAAAATTTTGGTAGCTACTTTTATGATATAGCTTTTATATATATATTTGGGCCAGAATATGTATTTATATTTCTTGATATATAAAATACATGATTATATGCAAATGTAGATTCTGGATGTTACATCTCTAATCCCTGGTTACTCTCCCACCAACAACAATTGTTCCACGAATCATTTATTCAGATCCATTATTAGGGTCTTTTTGTTTACTTATTTGAAGTAAGAAAAGGAAAACATACTAGTTGGGATTGGGGTGGTTTTTAGTAATTATAATTAACCCTTGTTTTTAAAATATATCACGTTAAAGAGTAAAATGACCAAACTATCTTTAACTTAACAGTTGAAATTTAACAGAATTAGTCATAAGGACGAAAAGATAAGAGTATTTGACAAAAACTCTTAAAAACCATTTTTATGTTTGAACTATTGTTTATTGATGCATATTACTTAAAATTCACGATTACAAGTAAATTTTACGTAGGTATACTACTTATTAAAGCTCCATTTTTAAGTTCATGTAATAACTTTAGATAAACATAATCAAATACTGGATAAACTTCATTTTTAAATATAAAATATCTAAAATATAATTAAGATAATTATTGAGTTCTAACAGAATACTTAATTATCATCTTTATAAAAGATTATATTATTAAACTAAAAATAAATTGTTTTGTTTTTGAACCTAAATTAAACTATAATAAAAAAATTGAATTAAAGAAATAAAAAAAGAGAACCTTTAAATAGTTAATTTGATATTAATATCAATGTGTTTTTTTCAAAACCATATCATATCGACAGAGACAAGGAATAAAACAAAACATTAAATCGAGATGTAAAAACCATTTTTATCCATTAATTACTATTTATTAATGCACATTACTTAAAATTCACGATTACAAGTAAATCGTGTGTAAGTACAACTTATTAAAGCTTCATTTTTTTAGTTTGTAACTAACTGCAGATAAACATAATCAAATATATGATAAACATTTTATTTTAAATATAAAAATTATAAAATATAATTAGGATAATCATTGAGTTCTAACAAAATACTTAATTATTACATTTATTTGAAAATTATATTATTAAACTTATTTTGTTATTAAACCTATATTAAATCAAATATCGAGATGTCTTGCTGTATTGCACGATTACCGTCTATATCTATACTATATTACTAGTTGTGTACCCGCGCAATGCAGCGGGAGCCATGAATTTTAACGATTTTGAAGTTCCATTGGTTTTATAAGATAAGATTTAACGATGATAAGATTCCACTGGTCTTTACATATTAATACAATTTGAATAAATAAGAGTTATGGTTCCAATTACATACTATCGATGAAAAAAATTGTATGACAGTTTAAAATCCAATATATTTAAAATCCAACATATTTAAACGACTCCACAAATGTATTCAATTTACACCAAGAGCAAAGAAACAAAAAACTTGAGTTTTAAGATAAACACTCAAAATCAATAAAGAAAACTACAAATTTGACAGATCATAAGCCATGAAAAGACAAAAAAAGATGGGTTTTAGAATGAAATTTCAACTGCTTACCATCTTTATTGTCCAGAAACTCAGATTAAGGTTGAATTAATACATGTATATATATATTTAAAAAAAAACCCAACATATTAATTTAAAACATATTATATAGTGCAAGTTGGACAGCCTAACCCTAAAATATATAGTATATATATAAATAAATAACTATAAAAGTATAAATCGTAAATATTAAAAATATTTTTTCCTAGTATATATAATAATATAAATAAGTCAAAAACTATTCAATATTGGACTCATTTTGAAGGTATTAACGAGACGATTATAATGGTGTAACTTGTTAAAATAAAAATGTACTTTTTAAACATGTTTTAATTGATATACGATTATGTATGTTAATTTGATAAAAGTTTAAAATAAAACATTTAAAAGTAAARGATGTAAAGTAAATTAATTAATTAATTATAGGGGTATAAAGTGTAAATTTAAAATTATAATTTTTAAAAAATATGTTATGAGGGGGTAAGTGTATGTAAGGGGTGAATGTATGTGAGTAGAGGAGGGGAGGGGGTGAAAAAATGAAAAAATGAAAAAGTGAGTATAAAGGGTATTTTGGTCATTTAGTATTTTAAGACTTTTGCTAAATTTACTTAATAACATAGTATATATATATATAGAGGGTGGTTCAAATACTAACCAAATATTTTGTACTAACTTGCTAACCCGATCTTGATCGTTCATGTGATCATCTAATGGTCCTTATTAAATGAGAGTTAAAAAATAATCAATTAATTAATAATTATTGAAATGTCTATGAACAATAGGTTCAGAGGGTATTTCTGTCAAAAAATTATTGACATTGAAAAACGTTGGCGGTCGATTCCCGTATCCTGTAATCAAGCACGAAACCGCCATTCTGATCGAGAAACATTGCTCATCATCGGCGAAAAATCTAGTTCAGAATGGTAATCGCACAATGGACGATTTGGGAGGAATGCAAGGCGAAGGGAATAGAGTAAGWGGTATGCTTAAAAGAAATTAGGGCTTCGATTTTGTAAATAATACTTTAAATCCGTTCATATTTGTTCAATCTTGACTACAGGACGGAGAATGAGCGAAAGACTAATGAAGAAGCACACATTCTCAAATTTCAAGAACACAATCGACAACCCGGTTGATGTGGATGCAGAGACAAGCAACACAGAAACTTCAAGTCGAATAGGGCTAAATCAAGAATCGATGGAAGTGAAACAGACATCACCAGTGCTTAACGAAAGTCAAAAAGGTAAATAAACACAAAAGCTCTACATACACGAGTTTTAAGCTGTTAATTGATATATGTTTTATGAACGTATCTCATCAAAAATTAAAATGCATTTTATCTTTATTTTATAAGAACAAGAATTTTATGAACACTGTTATGTGATTGTTCATTGCTTTATCGATATAGCTGGCACATTTGTCACACCCAACTAGACCAAATGTTGAACAACTTATCGATATAACAAACATGCATGTCCTYTGTATTGCTTTATGAACACTGTTATGCGGTTGTTCATATTTTAGTGACCAACTTAGATGGGTATCATTAGGTGTTCATAACTTATTAATTATACGTGGTTCATGTGAACACAATCTTCCTCCTCTGTATTGCGTTATGAACACTGTTATGTGGTTGTTATGATCACTGTTATGTGGTTGTTCATATTTTATATTGTACTCGATTGGAGTTTCTGTTAGTCCAAAAATTGACTAGTTCATATTTTTAATGCTATGTTTTTTGATTTTCTAAGCACATCCATGCTTATGTTTACACTTACAACATCATACGTTAATAAAATATCATTAGAAAGCAGTGAAGGGGAATGAAACCCTTTAATCAGAATGCAAATGCAGTTCCATGATTGAACATAGATCCAATCACTCCACCATACCAGCCAGACTGTGAAATGGCTTTAGAGGAATTACAGGAATACAACCAGCTTCACTTTCTTGTTATACCCTTAGTATCACCAGGCCACTATATCCCCACCATTGACATAGTTAAGTTAGTAGCTCAACATGGTGTTAGAGTCACGTTAGTTACCACCCTAGTCAATGCTCTCGGATTTGGGTCAATCCTTGATCAAGCAATCAAATCAGGTCTCCCCAGCCGTTTTCTTGAGTTACCATTTCCTTCCGTGGAGTTTAGCTTACCTTAAACATCCATTGGATTCTGGTTTGAATGAGACTATGATTGGTGACTATTTGGCCGAAAGGGATGATTTCTCATTAAAAGTAATGCATGCTTATGTTGATTCCTTTAATTTTGATGGAATGGACTTTGGTGAGGCTATTAGATTTTTTCTAAGGGGTTTTAGATTACATGGTGAGGCGCAGAAAATTGACCGTATCATGGAAAAATTTGCGGAGCGCTATTGTAAGTGCAATCCTAATTCGTTTACTAGTGCTGATACAACATATGTCCTTTCCTATTCTGTGATAATGCTTAATACAGATGCTCATAACAGCATGGTGAAAGACAAGGTGAGATTTACCAACTCTTTATATTACCTTTGTAACGGCTTATATGTTTATTTATCTGGTCCTGAAATCTTTTTAATTTGGTTAAGAGATATGCAAAACCGACTACTTTCTGGCTGGTAGAAGATTCGAAATCCTTGCTTTAGGGAAATGTTGGCCAAAATTAATATTGTAGGATACACTTAAGAAAGTAAAACARGAATAATGTTCATCAAAAGCAGTGCACTTGCAGAACTGAAATTCTGATAGTAACTGAGAAAAGTATCTTTACTTCATATTTCAGACATATTCATGCTCCAGATAGAGTAAATTGTTGAAATATATATCTGATTAGTATTGATAGGGGTATTTAGGTTTGTTTTTATTATATTTTTCTACAACTCTCCAACATTGAATCTAAAGAATGGGTCTGCAGAGTTCAAACTCAATTGAGTTTTGTATTAGAAAGGGGTACTTGTCCCTCTGGTCTTAATGGCCCTCCCGCAGATGGTTTAGACTTGTTGCAATCTTATCTGCACTTTTTTTAATCTTATCTGCACTTTTTTCCTTGTAAAAGACATCACCAGTGCTTAATGAAAGTCAAAAAGGTAAATAAACACAAAAGCTCTACATACACGAGTTTTAAGCTGTTATTTGATATAT
>NC_037530.1:33907499-33908591 GCF_001531365.2 Cynara cardunculus var. scolymus
TCCTCTGTATTGCTTTATGAACACTGTTATGCGGTTGTTCATATTTTAGTGACCAACTTAGATGGGTATCATTAGGTGTTCATAACTTATTAATTTGCACACGCCTCCTATGATTTGACTTGGGTTTGCCTTTCTACTTTCCATCTTGACCGGCTGTCGGTCTTTCTCTAAATAATTTTATATTGTACTTGATTGGAGTTTCTGTTAGTCCAAAAATTGACTAGCTTTGTACTTGATTTGGGTTTAGCTTTGTACTTGGCATCTTGTCCGGCTATCTTTTTTTCTTGAAATAATATTGTACACCATTGGAGTTTTCCTATTAGACAAACATTGTCGTGATCTACATCATCTTTTCCAAACTTGACCAGTTCATATTCTTAGTAATATACACTAATACTATGTTCTCAAATTTGTAAGCACATGCATGCTGATGTAAACACTTACATCATCGTGGATTAATCTAATCAACTGAAATATCGTGAGAAAGCATTTAAGGGTAATGAAACCTTTTATTAGAATGCAAGTGCAGTTCAATTATCAAACATAGATTCAATCAACCTCCATACGCTGTGATATGGCTTTAGAGGAGTTACAGGAACACAACCAGCTTCACTTATTCGGACAACTTTAACATTGATTGTGAAATATCAATTTTCTAATTGTTCACAGATTGTATACTATAATCAATCTTCTGTTCCTCAGTTAGTATATGTACCATTTTTTGGCAACTGATGCACTTTGTGTAAAAAAAATGATCAGATTTGTACAATGAAATTTTGAGTTACATTGATGATTCCATTCATAAATCACAACTTATTCGGACAACTTTCACACAAACAAATACTTCACAATACATACCTTGTTTGTACAAGTTTGTACAAAATTAAGTAAGCGACCGTCATATTGTTTTGTTTGTCATATGGTACAAATTGTACACAGATGTACATTAACTGTTTCATGCTGCTGCATTCATGTAGATTACCATCTGTTCAACTTAGCTTCTGCCATTACATAGTCTGTATGTTCCAATCCATTGCACATTTTACCCCCTGCCATAAAAGCAATATGCTCATCTATGATTTATTCTTCCGT
>NC_037530.1:33912461-33924926 GCF_001531365.2 Cynara cardunculus var. scolymus
TATTAAGCTTAAATTAAATATAATAAAAAAATTATATAAATTATATAAAAATGAGAACTTTTAAATAGTTGATTTGATATTAACATTGATATATTTTTTTTCAAATTTTTATAATATCTTCAAATTTATATTTTATTGAAAAAAATCATTATCGCTTTCTTAAAAACACATAAAATCGTATTATAACATCGACAGAGACAAATAATAAAATAAAACATTAAAATCGAGATGTGTCTCGCTGCATTGTGTGAGTACTTTTCTAGTTATATTATAAAGTATTTGGATGAAACTCTTAAAAACCATTTTAAATGCATTAGATACTATTTAATGATACATATTATTTAAAATTCAAGGTTACAAGTAAATTATGCATGAATACAAATTTAGAAAATAATTTAGAAAATAACATTCAAGATAACAAGTATATATATAACATCTTAGATAAAATCATACAACACATATTTAGAAAATAATTTACTTTAGAGCAGATATGTTATATTTTCTTTATTCTTTTTAAATTTGAAGATTTCTCCATTTACTTACATAGCGAGCGAAATGCCATATGCTCCAAATACTTTGTGTATCTATGGAAGTATCGTTTTCCCAACTCCCGTTTTATTTTCGCAATCTGAAAAGGGTAAATTTAGGTATCATGATCCACATCTTGACGAATAACATGATATGTTATCTGTTGCCATTGATTGTGCTGTAAGAGTAAATTTCATCAGCCACAAGAGTCGTGACGTAGTAGTTGAGGCTTAAGGGGATGCGATGGAATATCCAATCTGTCTCAAGTTCGGTTCCAAACGTTCACAACAATTGTGGTCATTAAATTTATCAGAACGGATTACTGTAGACAATAAAATATAAAATTTGTTATTAACGTAAGAATAATATACAAAATTAGTGTTGGATTGAAATAAAGAATGATTTTAAAGTAAAACGTCGTCGTAGGGAGTTTCTATGTAGCTTCTTTTGCCCTTTTCTTTTTATGCGTTTGGGTCCCTCTCCCTCTCAATTTATTTCATTCACCAACTCTTTTTAGAGTAACATATTTATGAATAGTTTTATTTTAAACATGACGTGTAAATATTTTGTATTTTTTATAATATATATAAATATTTAAAGTATGTTTGTTAGCCGTTTAAATAATTTAATGGGACTCACAGTTTATTAGATCAGCTATACATGATTGTTTAGTAATGACTTAATGATATAAAAAAATGGCTTATTTATTAAGCTTATTGGGTGGAGCTTTATACAGAAAACCAAGCTTTTAGAACATTGCTCCTCCCATTAGAAAGCACGCTCCTTAAATAGATGAAAAAGACCTCCCAAACATAAACTTTCTCGATCTATATCGACAGATTAATCCATATACACAGTTTCATCCACACATAATTTAATGGAAAACCAACCAACCAAACAGCCTCTTATTTGGATTTAAAATAATCTTGTGAGCAAATTTTGATTTTTGTTCCTATGATTTCGTCTATGTGGTTTAGACTGTCGTCTCTATAATTCCCAATTTATTGTTATTTTCATCCGTAAACCATTCCTACCTTTAAGTACAGAGGATTAAAATGGTAAAGGATTGTAAATCACAGGAACCGAAACAATAACAAATTGTAAATTATAATAACGAAAATAACAATGAATTATAAACTACAGAGATGAAAACTACAATTTTTAAACCATAGGAAAGAAAATCGCATTTTTTTAACAAACCACATAGACAAAAAAAAAAACGTAATTTACTTTAATCTTTTACTTATTTATGATCGAGTGGCTTCTTCTAAATTACGGACACAGATCTCCTATTCCATTATTGTCTATCGTTAACACGAATATATATAATTAGAGAGAGAATATAAACTTGAATAAAATAAATATAAAATATTATAAAAATATGAGATATTTTAATATTTATTGGTTAGATAAAGATGAAACGTATGATTTTAGTAAACACAGAGAGAGAATCAACCAAGTTACAATTTGCATTTTTTTTCCTTGTTTTTAGGGACTCCACTACATAGATATTTGAGTAAACAAGAAATTTGGTATTTGGGTTTTGTCGAAAATAACCCATTTTGTTCTTACAGTTTCGAAATTATAAGATGGTTTTCACGATTTGTTAAAACGTCCATATTTGGTCTATGTCTCTAACAGTCGTAAAAAGATTCTGTTAAAGGACATTTTCATCTTTCTATTGATTTTTTTTGTCTTTTAGTCGGTCAAAATCGATTTAATGATTTGGTCTCTATGGTTTTTTATTGGGTAAATAACGAAAAATGGATAAAAAGACGAAAACACCCCTCATTTAACATGATTTTTAACCGTCGTTAAAGGGAGAAACCAGATCTGAACATTATTGCAAACCATAATGGTCATCTTGTAATTTCGAAACTTCAGAGACAAAAAGTGTTATTTTTATCCCTCCTTTTGCTGCTTTGTTTTGTTGGGGGTGTCGTGTATATATTTTTGTTGGGTTTCGGTTGTGGCCTCCCTCTCTTCCATGACTTGTAGATGGTGGGTTGGTTTACGTTTTGCTGGGCATTGTGTTATCGAACTTGTTTTCTCTGGTTGGTTTTAATATATTGCCGTCTTTTAAAAAAAGTGTTATTTTCTAAAATTCATAGAAACCAAATTTGTAGTTTACTCTAGATATTATATACTGTTTCCTAGTTCTTGAGACATATTGCAGAGTTTTTGATCTTATCTAAGCATTTTTTTCATGTCAAATTTATAGGTCAAACCAAGGTTGGGTCCCTGGGAGAGGGGAGGGTCGGGTGTACGTTCAGGGCCCACAAGGATTAGGGGTCTAATTTTGTTTTTGATATATAGTAGTAGTTTAAAAAAATAGTAATTTAAATAATAAATTCTAATAAAGATGGTCATATTTACCAACAAATTTATCAAATATTTTGAAAAGAAGTAAATATGACTGATGCTTCAAAACTTGTGTTACGTTTTGAGTTACGACTTTTGGATTGAATTCAGGAAGTTTTCTTTGAGGAGGTGTTTGGTTAGAGGTATTAAGCAGTAATCAATGAGAATGAAAATAAAAAAAACTGTGTGATTTTCTGTAAGATAATGAACTCATTCCTCCAGAAACTCAAAATTTCATTTCTGGTTAAACTGGAGGAAATAAAAATTTATTTTCATTTCTCAACATGAGTCAAACAGACTTTGTAAGTTTAGTAATTTATAACATGTCGAAAGAGGGACGGGTTTACTATGTAATTAGGGGGGAGGGGATGGCCCCATTAAAATAATTAAGAAAAAGAATTTTCTTAGGTTAAAAACAATTTTTTTTAACTTTTTATCACGTGTTCTGCCAGTGATTTCTGACTCCATCAACCAAAATAAGTACCTCAAAATCAACAAAAAGAACTTATGAAATCAATTGAAAAATCCCTCAAAATCGATAAAAAAAAAATTTAGAGGGTGTTTGGTTAGAGGTATTAAGCAGTAATCAACGAAAATGAAAATAACATAAATTTTTGGTTTTCTGTAGTATAATGGGTTCATTCCCCCATAAACCCAAAATTTAATTACTGGTTAAACCAGGCCGAGGGATGAAAATTTATTCCATGTCATTTTCATTCCTCATCATGAGCCAAACAGACCCAGAAATCTTTCGAAATCAACCAAGAAAATTTTAAAAATATCTTAAAATAATAAAATTAAACTAAAATGTATCTAACGACTTTACAAACCTTTAATTTATCTGATCATTTTATTCTTATGGTGATGAGTTCACCGATTTGAATCATTTCGGTGCCTCTAGTTGTTCTCCTAACTGTTACTTTAATGGTCCAATGAGATTGTTGTGCAATAAAGGAATGTTTGAAAGTCATATACATAATTAATTAAAATAAATGTGGGAAAGCAAATTATGTTTGGATGTGCTTTTTTGCTACTTTAAGTTGAAACAATAAATTATTATAGTATAGTATAGTATTGAGTAAGTGACAACTTTTGATTATTTAATGACATAATTAAATAATACATGTAATTTTATTTTACTATTCTCATTTTAATTATTTGACCTCTAAATAACCAAAAACACACACACAAACACACACACACACACACACACACACATATATATATATATATATATATATAGACTTGGAATCATGTGAGACCAAAAGTTTTTCATGAGACCTGTAAGACCAATTCATAACCCTTGGATTAGATCTACAATCTGAAAATTCATAATCACAAAATTACCACGAGACTTCTCAATAATCACAAAATTGTTACCGTGCAACTTTAGACTATTAGATCATTAGCTTATAAAAGTTGATTAATGAACATAAATTAGTCTTACGGGTCTCAGAAAAATCATTGGTCTCACATGAACCCAACCTCTCTCTCTCTCTCTCTCTCTCTCTCTCTCTATATATATATATATATATATGCATGTTTTTTAGAATCAATATCATTTACAGAGGCGGAACACAAATGGACTGGATAAGCAATAGTGGAGGTGTCAAAAGAATTTTATACTTAAAACCAATAGTGGATGAAGAAAAATATTTTATAGGGGGCATGTAGCAATGTGTTGTGTGCATGTAGCAGGAAGGTGGAAGCAGCAAGCGCTAAGCAGGAACCAGGAAGAAGCAGTGGTTGCATAGCAGCCGTGGAGTGGATGAAGGTGAAGTCGTGGCCTCGTGGGAATTGGGATGGACTGTTGGAACTTGGTAATGGAAGGCTAAATGAATTATGGACTTAGTAGTGGGGCCTTCATAATTATTTTATTGGGGGCTCAATCATATAAAGTAAAAACTATAAGTAAAAAAAATTAGGCTTTCTAGAATTTATTTTGTTAGGGGCCCAAGACCCCAATCCCTTCAACATACATCCGCCACTGCTTAAAACCTTAATGGACTAAAGATATTTCAGTCTATCCGAAAAAAAGAAGCCCAAGGGTCAAGGCTCCTAAAAGCCCCTATCGCCATCCGTCCCTACTCCCTAATCATATATAAAGTTAAATTGATTCACTTTTTGTTTTTGACAAGTTTGTTATATTTTATATTAATAAGTTTGATCTTAAATAAATAAAGATACTTAATGATTCATAATTATATACACATATATATAATTTTTCTAATTCAATAAATAAATCTATATAGGAAAAATTAATTAAAATAGTCATTTTTGGCTTGTAATTTTACTCATTAGCCATTTCTCTACACGAATTATCGAAATGTTGGTCCACAATTGGTAGGATTTGTAATTTGCGTAGGTGTCAAAGTGTAAAAAAAGTTTCTAAACCAGATTCTCAATTGTAAGGACCAAATATATTAATTAGGTATTGGCCCGCAAAATATGTCCACAACATGCGGATACATTTTTCCAAATTTACATATTTGGTCTTCGTAATTGCGAACCTCGTTTAAAAACTTCCTTTTTCCTTTAACAGTTTGATCTCTTCGTAAATTACAAACCTGCTACTTGTAAACCGAGTGACATTTTGGTAATTTCTTGAGAGAAATGATTAAGAGGTGAAACCATGCGATAAAATGGCTATTTTAATTAAAAAAATTATATAATGCTTTTAAAAGAAGAAAATACCTATTTATCTCCTTGTATTATTTGAAATATATCAGATAAAATTAGTATGTATAAACAACTGATTTATAAATAAATAAATAAATAAATAAAAAATTCGTGAAAAGGATTATCATAATGTTCGTGTAAAAGTTTTACTCAAACTATTATATTATTTTAGGAGTAAATTACGAATTCCGTCCCTGTGGTTATATGATAATTATATATCAAGTCCCTCAAGCAAAATAATTATAAGCTTGATCACTGTGGCTTCAATTTTGTTGTGGATTGGGTCTCTACCTCTAACTCTATTAACTTAGTTCCATAAGAGATCATTTGGTCATTTTCTTTTCATTTAGTTCTTTAGAAGTAAAAAAAAAAAAATATATATATATATATATATATAGTTTATGTATTATTAATTATTAATATTATATATTACTAGAAGAGTACTCGCGTAATGCAACAAAACATATCTCGATTTTAATGTTTTTTATATTATTATTTGTTTCTGTCGATGTTATAATACGATTTTTATGTGTTTTTAAGAAAACAATAATGATTTCATTCTTGAATAAAATATAAATTTGAAGATATCATAAAATTTGAAAAAAAAAATATAAATGTTAATATCAAATCAACTATTTAAAAGTTCTCATTTTTATGTAATATTATTAATTTATTTATTTATTATAATTTAATTTAAGTTTAATAATAAAATAATTTATTTTTGGTTTAGTAATATAACATTTTATAAAGATAATAATTAAATATTCTGTTAGAACTCAATAATTATTCTAATTATATTTTAGATTTTTTATATTTAAACTGAGATGTTTATCATGTATTTGATTATGTTTATATGCAGTTAGTTACACGAATTCAGATATGAAGCTGTAAGAAGTTGTACTTGTTGGGTATTTGGTTTGTCCCACATAGACCAAATCTTAAGATTTCAAGTGCCTTATATCACCAAGGCCATACCTAGTGTCAAAATGCCTAACTATCTAGTTGGGTTCACTACATATTAAATATCAAGAGGGCCTTAGGCCTGGGGTCTCATGATATCGTTAGCGAGATGGCTTGGTGCCAGGAATCGGTGTGCGGCCGATACTCGGCTCTGTCCGACGGTTATCGTCATTTAACCGACAGTTAAAGTGCATACGACATACTATAAATGCTCCCTCCATTTCTCGTTTTTCACAGACGAAAATACCGATTCGACGGGTTCAAGTATCTTTCTTGAACGAATTGTTGTATCCTCTAGATAGACGTCCAATTCACCGGACGAATTTCTGTCTAAGGACACTGCTTTTGCAGGCCTCAGTCTTACATCTGTTCTTCATCGGATTCACATCTACACAGTCAAGTTAGTCATCGAATTCCAACTTATTTCTCTGTCATTATGCTTTTGTAATCATATACGTATATATGATGCTGCTATATATATATATATATATATATATATATATGAATTTATGGTTCTGTTTTGAATTCAATATCGTTGTGCAAATAAATTTTCATTCCTGTATCTAAGTCATAACAGTACTTACGCACAATATACTTGTAATCTTGAATTTTAAGTAATATGCATTAATATAAAAAGTAGTTTTTAAAAATTTTTGTAAAATGCTTTATAATATTGTATAAATATATGCAACCACACAAACATAGAGATAAGGTTTCTCTTTTTACCCAACTTTTCCTTGCTGGCAACTACCTCCGATCATCTTCTCCGGTTCCCACCCCTCTCCCTACCACTACAACGTTCCCTCCACACCACCGAGCACCGCCATGCCTAAATTTGCAAAACCGGGTAACAGAACATGATCAAAATTGTGATTATATCCAATTTGGAGAATGAAATGAAACCAGATCGAGGATGAGAATGAGACAAAACCAGCTCTAGATCGAAAATGGGTAGAAACCAGATCTAGATTTGCAGGGCCGTCCCTGGGGGAGGGCGGCACGGGCGCACGCCCAGGGCCCAAAAATATCAGGGGCCCAAAATTTTCCCTTAAAAACAATAATAGTCTAAAAGAATTTAATAAATTAAAAAAACTCAAAAGATTGTAGCATATAACAAGAGATAAAAAGAATTTAGTAGATAATAAGAGCCCAAAAATATATCCACTAATTACATTGAAGAAGAAAATAAAAATAATTAATTGGTTATTCATTATATGTTATTGTTTATTATCTCTCTAACTTTTTTTTATCTTCAACAAGGTCCAATTATATTGGTTATTGATATCTCTATATGCTTGACTGTTTTCGTACTTCAATAATTCAACATTAAGATCATGTGCTGGCTATTACTATATATTTTTGCTGAATATTTTTATCAAATTCTACTTCTACTGGTTATTGTTGTTTGGTTATGTTGTTCTAATTGTTTTTGTTGACTATTGTTATCAATTTTTGCTTTTACATAAAATATTTTACTATTGTTTACAATCAATCTATTGTTCTTATAATTTATAACGTGTTTCATAGTTTTGTAATTAATCAATAAATTTTTTCTACTAGATGTATAAAGTAATATATCTTATGTATGTCATGTTCCATAAACTTATAATCTTATCATCTTATTTTAGACGAGCAAAAAAAGAAGAAAAAATAGAATTTAAATATTTTCATCAATTGTTTGACTTATGTATCTTTCATTAAGATTCCACCATACCACAATATTCTATTTAAGTGTTCAAACAATCATTTGTTAAGTTTGCATATTATATGTTTAATGCATTATTTATTCTTATTGGATCTCAATAAATCATCTTTTCTTTCATATTCTTATTGATCATCATTTGTCTACTTGTCTAAAAAAACATTGATAATCTTCTTTATTATTGATCTTTCATTGACTCTCACGATTACTTCATTCATAGGATTATCTTTTGCATCAAAATAACATATATTTCTTGTTATTAACTAAAAAAATTCTTATTTTTTATAAAAACTTATCTCTATAGTTTCTATACTCTTGGTTACAAATTACCTAATAATAAGTACGTAAATTTAAGTACTCTCTTATATATCTATAATAAAAATAAATAAGATTTCTTTCCTCAGTAAATTATTAGCATTTCTTGTACTCAATTTTATACTAATGAAAAACATTTATTGAATTTTTTTCGTACTTACAAAGGGTCACTACAAGAAAAGTGAGTTTTGACGATGCGTTTTTTAGCGATGACATGTTTCCGCCACAAGTTATAGGACGACATGCTGTTATATACTATTTCTGATGATAAATGGACTTTTTAGCCACTACAAAAGTCGTTGCTAAAATTCTTGTTTCTTGCAGTGGGCCTTGTTTATACATTCACCCAGGGCCTATAAAATTTCAGGAACGGGCCTGTAGATTTGCCGTGGTTTGGATCGAGATTCCACTAAATGGTTTGGATTTATCATGGTTTGGGTCCACGTGTAGTGGACCAAAGATAATGATTAATGAAGACATGAAAAGGGAAGGGATGAAACCATCGATCATCAACGCCGGCAGGAGGTGAAGCCACCATAAGTTTACATAAGTTTGGATGGAGTTGATAATCTTATAGAAGTTTGGATCCCTTCTCACACCTCGTCTCAAAAAACTTGGATGAAGCTCATCGAAAAAACATGAAGCATAAACCTACATTTTACGATTTCTTTTATTGTCCAAGATGCAAGTGATTTCATGGAGATGAAGATGGAGGCGGTGACGAGTAACGGGGCTGGGGCTGGAGATCAGCAGGGCAAGCTGGCTGGATAAAGAGATCGACAGGAGAATCTTGCCGAAGAAGGTAATCGACATGAAAAGCTAGCCGGAGAAGGAGATCGACGTCGGGGTCTTGTGGGGGTGGCATGCCCTCTGTTTTGGGCGGGAGGTTGGGGAAGAAGCGGGAGATCGTGGGAATGGGATGGTTGGACACATGTCATCATCTTTTTGGTGCTTTAAATTGTTTTTTTATAGTTATTAATGAAAAGACTAAATTATCCTTCATTTAACAAAAGATGTTTTAAATAGGGGTGAGGATAGGCAGGTACCTGCCCTTTTTGACAGGAACCGGAACCAGAACCGGAACTGGAACCGGCGGTTCTTGAGATATTGGAACCGGAACTGGAACCGGTTAGAGCAGTTCTTGAATTTTTAGAACCGGAACCGGTTCCGGTTCCGGGTACCCGCTTCCTAAAATATTAAAATTTTGTTATTTAGAAATAAAAATATAATATTGCCAAAACACTAAATTAAATAAACAAGAATACAAATTATACGAAATAATAGTTCCAAATATTGTTTTAACGATTACAAACCATAATAGACTAATAGAAAATGTTCAAAGTTTAACGATTATATACTATAATTGTAAATTTTCAAAACTTAACGATTACATACTATGAACTGTAGTTTAGTAGAACTAGAAAGTAAATGAAGAATAAAGATGACCGCGTCATTTGAAGATGTAACTTAATATAAATTTGGTATTGAAAAAAATCAATTATTTTTTTATTGAAAAACAACCGCCAGTTCCGGGTACCGGCGGGTAACGGTTCCGGAGAACTGAGAACCGGAACCGGAACCGTTCTCAATCGGTTCCGTATTTTAGGAACCGGAACCGGAACCACTCATATCGGTTCCGGTTCCGCAAACGGGTACCCGATTCTACTATTCACCCCTAGTTTTAAACATAGTTATTAGTTTAGGGGACCAACTCACAACCAAAATAAAACCACAATGACTAAACTTGTAATTATTTTGTTTGAGGGACCCAATCTATATTTGTGTAAAACCGCAATGATATAATTTGTAATTTACTTTGTATTATATTATATGTAAATATATAAAGAGTATTAGCATCTCCAAAAGATGCTAATACTTGTAAATTACATTTTTTATTCTTGTGGTTTGTATAAAAATATGGATTTTGTTCTTGTGGTTTTAAATTTTTAGTTTTCATTATTCTGTTTTGTAAATCATTTCTATTTTCATTCTTAAAGTTAAAACATTACTTTTAAGTATGAAAGACTAAAATATAAATGAATTGTAAATAATAAGGATGAAAAAAACAATAAATATTAAATTATAAGGATAAAAAAAGATAATGAATTATAAAATATAAGAATGAAAATTATAATTTCAATACTTTAAGAATGAAAATAAAAATTTTAAACCACAAAGGTGGTATCTGGTTAGTTTGAGCTTGACTCCAAAGGTCAAAAATACCTGTAGATCTCATGTTCAAATTCAATGAGCAATAAAAATCGTCTTGTGGTCACGGAGGTTCAAATGCGATGACTCCGGGCTATCTATAAAACAGATGATCGCTCTGAAATTAATCGGCTCACATAACAGATTGAATATCCATGTTAATTAAAAAAAATAGAAATTTTCAACAAATGATATCAACTAAAATGTAATTTACTCATTATTTTATTAAGATAACACTTGCATGAAAAAAAGTAAATACATTACAAGCCACTCTTGAAGTGGGTTTCCTGACCAATATAACCCTTTAAAATATCAAAATTATATTTTTAACCCTTAAATGTAAAAGACGTAATTCGATATTAAAATACAATGTCTTTTTACGATCTTGTTCAAGTGGTGCCACCTGTATTTGTTACATCAAATGCATGAGCATCGGATTTTGATGTATTGATCGAATATCGAGCCAATGACCGAAATAAGTATTTCTAAACATTTCTAGTCGGTTTCCCGACCTCCGCAATGCTCTCAAAATTGTAGTTGAAATTTCAAAACTTGATTTTATGTTAACAAATGGTTAATAATAATTCCACTGATAGATATAATATAAAAAAATTGCGAAAACATCATATAAAAAAATTGTAAAAACGAGATTATATTTAGAAATGAGATTATATTAAAATTAATACATTGTAAAAATTAGATTATATAAAAAATACATTGTAAAAATGAGATTACATTAAAATTATATATTGTAAACTTACCATGACATAGACGATTACATTTCGGTAATGGAGATTGTATTAAGAAATGGAAATTGCATTAAGAAAATAAAGATTATATCAAGTAATGAAGATTAAAGTGTTGGTTTTGTGTTAGTAATATGAAATCTGAAGTGTTTATGTAGTGGGGTTGAGAAAGAAAAAAGACAAAATCAAATATTATTTTGTATTGGGAAAAAACAAAGAAGAAAAATAAATTGAGCCGGGTGGGGCCCTTACGCACCGTGCACCGGCCGGTGCGTAAGGGGGGTCACGGTGTGGTCAACCCTGCATGGCTCGGGTCACATCGGTCCAGCCAAATTTTTTTACAGTTTAATCCATGTACACATCAAACGGTGCTAATGGGATAACGGATGACCTTTTGCTAAAATTTTAAATTTTAAGGTTAAATTTTGATATTTTAGAGGGTTATTTTGGTCGGTGGGCCTCTTGAAACAAAGAAAAGTAAACCATGAGAAAATAGACTTGTATTTATGTTTTTTTTTTCTTTCTGTAATTCCATTTTTGTCCTGCCCACATTGTATGATGTGGTGTCCACGTGATGGGTTGAACTTGAGTTCTTAAATACCCGCCTCAAATCCAACGATTCCGTATCTCATCACTACACAAAAACGCAATTTCTGCAGCAGCCGGCTATCTCTGTACCAACTCCGCCATTTTCTACTAAGCTCACAAACAAGGCTATAATGGCGTTCGATCGACAGCGCTTGGAAGAAGGAAACACCGGCAAAGACGGATCAGAACTAAACGGAATTTCAACCGATGACCTTGCAGCGTTCTCCGGTTTACGAAGGTAAACAATTACATACTCTTCCTTGTCATAATCTGGAGAGAGAAAACAATTCATTTTAAGATGGTTGATCATGATCAGGTTCGAGAACGCTACAACAGAGTATATAACGGTATCAATTTTATGCAATTTTAAGTTGGGGG
>NC_037530.1:33925010-33938527 GCF_001531365.2 Cynara cardunculus var. scolymus
GGAGGCATAGAAAGCTCATAATCAGGTTTTATGGTTCATTTGAGTAGAAAATGTATGATGAAATTATCAATAGAATGATCATTTTTCCTTTGATTTTGCATCTGGCTGTCTCATAATGATGGTATGATCATTATTGTAGGGAAGCACTGGAAGTTATGATACTCCAAACATTAAAGCGTCTCGACGGGCCTACTCTTGTAACTTTTTTCGGGCCTTCTATTCGTCAAATTGTGAGTTCTATTTACTCTGCTAAACTATACAAACTAAAACTAGAAATGCTATCCTTTTTTGTGAACATAGCTGATCTCTCTATAGCAATTTTATGAGTCACGGATACATATTTCTATGGAGATCAGCAACGAAAGCTTCATTTATCCCTCGAACATAAAAGGACTTTTGCCTTATTTTAATTATCTCAACTTTTTAGATGCACTCTGCGGTCCTTTATTGCATATGCCGATTGTTTACATGGCCTAATCCGCAGAGAGGTTTTTAATGTATGCCATCTGCTTAGGGTGTTCATATCTCGTTCAATCTTTATCTCAAACGTCTAAATGCGAAGTGATAATCATATCTCAGCTCTGTATAATTTGATTATTCAATTTAGGTGCTTAGATATTAGGGTTCACTTTAATAAAGTTCAGCATATGATTACATATTATTGATAAACTTCTCTTATGTTCCTGGTTTCCATATGAATCAACATTTGGTAGCTTATTATGTTGTGCATAACGGTTATATGAGTTCAAGTAATTGACAGTCCATAAACTTCTAGGTAAGAGAGGAGTTTGCATTGGCACAACAGGAGCTTTTGACAAGCAAGAAAGAGTAAATATAAACTTATTATCTATATTAGCTGGAAGCTTTAATCAATAATCATTATGTAGCTCATTCATCGTTTTTTACCAGGATCCCAGTAAACAAGGCAAGTACTTCATCGGTTCTGAAAAATTTAAAGACACAGTTCAGAACTAGGGTTTCCCAGCCAGTCTTCACTGGAATGCCTCTTGTAGGAGAGAACAAGACACCCATTGAAATAGCCTTGGTTGATGCTGACACTGAGCAGATAGTGAATACTGGGACTGAATCTGCACTGAAACTGGAAATAGTTGGTTGTCGGGTAGGTGATGATGATTGCGAAAAACGAAGCTGGACATTTGAAGAGCTCCAAAACAGTATTCTTGGTGAAAAGAAAGGGAAGCGAATCCTCCAAGGAGATACTTGTGTGCAGCTAAAAGAAGGCATTGGTTTTGTCGGTGAGATTTCTTTTACTTTTAACTCAACACATACCAAGAATGGTTGGTACAAATTAGGGGCAATAGTTGGGGATGCTGCTTTAATGAATGGAGTGGAAGTAGCATGGACAGAATCCTTTTTGGTGAAGGACCGGCGTGCAACCTGTAAGTATCCCATATTAATATGTTTCTTTATGATGTAGTTATTAACTTCAAAAGTCAACCAAAAGCACCAAAAAGGTAATTATTTATAGCTAAGAGTTTGTCAAACTCATATTTGAATGAAAGCATAAGCAACATGTATCCCTGGCATGTTGATCCTAACCACATAGTTATGAATTTACGGAACAAGGTGCTAGTGTGCTACCCAGAATCGCTCCCTTGCAATGCAGACTGTCACCAAGGCCGGCCCCTTGTTTGCCTTAGCCTAGTGGTCTAAATGGTTGCCTCCCATGCCCTGGAGACTTCGTTTTCTTCCTAAACCTGCTTCAGTCGGGCTTCAGCAATCAGGAGTCGAATTAAAACTCAATCAAGTTAAATGTGGAACCCTTTTGAAACTATATATGGAGGTTAGATGGATCGTGTCTAGCTGGCGTGGTTGTCTAACATGCTGCCTCAGACGGAGGCTAGATACACCCCCTTGAGAGGCGACATCCCCTAGAATGGAGACTCCCCATTAAGCGGAATCCAAATGAGTGTGTTGGGCGGGAGAACTAGACGTCGGCTCGGATACCACCCTTTTGAATCTCTTTCTAAAAAACCCTTATCCCATTTGGTTTTTTAGGAATGGAATGGAATTGGGGGGGGGGGATTCTGATTTCAAATCCATCCTAATCTCATGTTTGGTTTGTTGGATTGTCGGGATTTGAAACCCTAGGATTTAATTGAAATCCTAGGATTTAATTGAAATCCTAGGATTTAATTGAAATCCTACAAACATAGGATTTTGAAATCCTTAGGGGATGCTCGGGATTTCACGGGATTTTGTAGGATTATATGAAATAATGTTTTAAAAAATGTTAAAAACATTTGTTTTGTAATAATCGATTAACAAAAATGTAATTTAATTATTTTTATAATTATTTATAATTATTTCTATAAATTATCTATAAATAATGGAATCCAATTCCATTCCAAATCCTACAAACCAAACACACCAATGATTTCAAATCCATTCCAATCCAAATTCCTTCAAATCCTAATCCCTCCATGAAATCCAAATCCCTCAAAATAATCCTGCAAACCAAAAGGACCCTTGTATAGATAGGGGAGATTCTAACATATATAGAGGTAAGATAGACAATCTCTAGCCGGTGTGGAACTACAACATATTCATTTTATTTGATTTCTCTAAGGACATATCAACACATGAAGACCCTATGAGACGGAAGAGAACAAACACTAAAAAGGTTACAAGCACAAAAGTTAGAGCTTTTTTGTTCTTTATGATCGGTCAATATGTAGAGCCATTGATAAATTGTTTTTACTGTGCAGATTCTGTAAAACACCCCTGCCCATCTTTATTCGATAAGGTGTGTCATTTACAACAGATCAGCTATTGTGGTAATCGCTATAAACGTCTGAAAGATGCAGGAGTGAATACTGTGAAGGATTTGCTGACTCTCCTCCACACAGATCCAGAACGACTCAAAGATGTAATTACAGATTATCCTTTTCTTTCTATTTACTGTTGTTGCCCTTGGCTCTTGGTAGTCTGAAAATAATAAGCTTCATATTCACCCGGAGTTCGCTCCCAGAAATAGAGTCCTTTGGTGTCCCCCCCAGTCAAGAATTGGGGCCCAGACTCCTACGGGAGGCAGCAGTGGGGAATTTTCCGCAATGGGCGAATCGTGGCCTAACCGTCGAGGTGAAGTCTCTCGCTTTTGGCATAGTGGGTCCCCAGTGGGGGGCTCTGTGTTTTCACATCGAGAATGCTGACTCAGTCTTGTGGCATTTGCAGACTCTTAAACCAATAACTCCTAAGAGCTGGGATGACATTGTAAACCATGCTCAGAAGTCCGATGGTATGTTTGTGTACCTTGATCCAAGTAATGAACGAAATGGTGTGGTTCTTGATGTCAAGCTACAATTGAAAGGATTAATAGTAGAATCTGATCAGTACTTACTGGTTGACCAGCTATCCAATAATCAAAAGGCAAGACTCTCTCTCTATCTATCTCTATCTATCTCTATCTATCTCCCTCCTCCTCCCCCCTCTCTACTTCATTCTAATTGATTCTATTAACAGGTAGAGGCTAAAAAATTAATAAAGTTTGCATGCGAACACTTAGAAGTGCTCCTCCCTGTCAAAGATGAGACCTCTCTCATAGAACATCTTCAGTCGGGCACCGGTTTCAGCTCATTACCTTCCAACCAAAGTTTGGGGACTTCCATGATAAATGATACCTCTTCACGGGCCACTTGTTCATTCCCCAGTCTCATTGGAGCTCCAGACAATTTGGATAGCTCCAACTTGCACACGGGTGAAAGCACGAATCAGGCACCTGCGGTAACCTCTCAATCTGAACGGGGGAAAGAGAAGGCCCCTTTTGATGATGAATTGATTTATTGTCCAGATGACTATCAGGAACATTTTTGCTTTCATCCATCTGATCTGGAGGGTCCAAACGAAAATCATGCACATTATCCTCCTACAGAGACAGGTACCAGTTTCAGCCCATTACTATCATCCAATCAAAGTTCAATTGATAGACCACGAAGACCTTCGGAGTGCAACATTATAGTAGCTTCCCATAAGAAAAGGCGATTTGATTACCCACAGATTGCATATTCTCCAGAGATGGATATGCAGTATTTATTGGAATCCTGGATTTGTGACTCCAGTCAAGATGTGGATATGCAGTATTCTGGTAGATGTGATTTGGAGGTGGACCAGGCATGTGCACTTGCTGGGTTTTCCCTTTCTTCCATTGTTAAAGCTCAGAGGAGATGGAAGATTGTGTCGAGTGTCGTAGAATGGTTCTCGCTCATGTCAGAGATACGCAAGAGAGATGTCATCAAACCCTGCAGCGATGGAAACATGGTGGGTGTAATTGCTGCTGGATTTAATTAAACATTGTCATCGTGTGCATAGGACCAGGTAGTTTTGTAAGATGCATATGTAGTAGATAGGGGTCTGGGTGAAAGGTCATTAATAAAGTTTGCATACAGGTTCAGTACAAACATGTATGTAATGTGCATGTGTTTGGGTGCACTTGGTTACTATGTATTTTGTTGAGGTGTCTTTGGGTCCGGGTATTCGTTTCCGTTAGCATGTATAGTTACAAGTACAACTATTAATGCATTTTTGAGTATCTAATATTTATATACAATAAATACTTACAGACATTTTTTATCATTGGTGTGGTTTAAACCTTTTGACTTCAATACAAAAAAAAGCCAATTTTTTTAATATCTAATAGTACCACAAAAAAGAATTTTGTATTATATTAAGGACTCAAACATCTATTAATTAAACTAGAAAAGTATTCGTGCAATGCAACGAGATAAATCTTTATTATAATATTTAGTTTTTATTCTTTGTCTCTATTGATATAATACAATTTTATGTGGTTTTCAGAAAACGATAATGTTTTTATTTTTGAATGAAATATTAATTTGAAAATAGCATAAAAAAATTTAAAAAAATAAAATCGATATTAGTATTAAATTAACTATTTAATAGTTCTCGTTTTTTTGTAACTTCTTTAATTCAATTTTTTATTATAATTTAATTTAAGTCTAATAACAAAGCAATTTATTTTTTGTTTAATAATATAATTTTTATTAAAGATAATAATTAAACATTCTGTTAGAAACTCAATGATTATCTTAATTATATTTTTAGATTTTCTAAATTTAAAATAGATATTTATCGTATATTTGCTTATGTTTATCTGCAGTTAGTTACACGAATTTAAAAATGGAGCTTTAATAAGTTGTACTTGTGCAATTGTAAATTTGTAATCTTGAATTTTAAGTAATATGCATTAATAAACAGTACTTTATGCATAAAAATTGATTTTTAAGAGTTTTTGTCAAATGCTTTATAATATAGAATAGATACATTGGAAAAGAAAATATATAAAAACTAAAAAAATTAATTGAGCATTCATTTTATAGTATTGTTTATTGTCTCTCTAGGTTTTTTATCTTAAAATTATTTGCCTATAAAATCTTGATATATTTTCCATCAATTTTCTCTTACTAACTTTTTTGATTATTTCATCCGAATGATGTCTATTCTTGTAATAGAATACAATAGATTTTCTTGTAATTAACAACTATTTATATTTATATTTAGGATTTTAAAACTATCTATATTTTTTCATACATTATTGACTTCTTATTACTTGATATTTCATGGATGAATTTCAAGTAAATTCATATCTCATAAACAAGTATAAGATCACATGCTATAAGTTGCATAACCTTTTGATTATAAGATTTATGGTTTCGAAAAAGTTTGTTTTAACCTTAAAAGTTTAAAATGGTGATGAAAAACTTTAACATGTGGTGAGATGGAAACTCAACTGATTTATATTAACTTACATAGAGTGTTACTGAGAATAATTAACATTGTGACCGTAAATGATGTCAATCTATATATTAAAGGTATATCATATGATTTTTTTTACGGTGGAACAGATTGACGATGATACATATATATAGGGATCCATTCAAGAAAGAACTCATTAGTTTGTGATAACTGTGAGATTCAATCTCAACCATAAATTAATGGATAAATTAGGAAACTAATATTTTTGGTAATTTGACTTAAAATTATAATTAAAGGGTATTTTAGGTATTTTAAATTATATATATATATATATATATATATATATATCTCCCTCCTACCTCCGGTCTCGGACGAACACCATGTGATACCCAAATGATACCAAGATACGCTGTGATATTCAAAATACATACAATTTAATACCCAAAACACACCAAACAAACTTTGAGACCACTATGATATCAATTGTGGTACCATTGTGATACCAACCAGGTATCACTGTGATACCAACGTGGAGGGGATGGGGGAAGGGAGATAGGTAGTGAAGGGGTCATAGGGACAAAGATGGGGCTAGCTGTCAAGAATGCTCACAAATGGGTGTTTAGTGGTCGATCATTGGAGACGTCGATCAGACAAGATGACCGGAGGAGGTCACCGGAGTGGTGGTGGGTGTCGGAGAAGGCCACCGAATTTGGTCCCTATGTGTTCGTGTGTGTGTGTATACAAATATTAAAATAATTAAACCAACTAAAGTAAGAATATTAAATTAATTAAAGTAAATTGTATAATCAACACAATTTACTAATTTACTTTTTGTTTTATTTTAGTAAATAACATTAATTATCTAAAATGTTTAACTCATATTGAATCTCACAGTTGCCACAAACTATATAGTTCTTACAATGAACTGAACAACTTTTTTTTTGCGACGATGGTCAATGTGACTCAATGACAACGAATTTTTAAGCTTACTTGTTGATAACATGTTATAGAATAACTGAAAAGAAACAACAATAGAATAGAGAGAAGGAATATGTAATCTCATTAATCATAAGCCCTTTTTATAGGGATGAGTTACAAGTAGAACTACGAGATATTTCACTTCTAATTTAACTTTGATATATATATTATCTCTATCGTCATATCATTTAGACAATGACACACTTATCCTACAACATAATGGAGTATTATTGTAAAATCTTGTTATCATAAATAAATTATATTTTTTTAATATCTTTATATCTTAGGTATAAAAATAGAAGTTCGTAAAGTACGTTACACAAACTAGAGGCAAAGGACCCAGCACTAGAGTGCTAAAAATCATATAGGAAAAGTGCCTCACGCATCAGAAGTATAGAAGATTACCTCACTATTGCCGTCGTAGCTGGTATGTCATCCTAAGTTGAAAAGAATGTGATTTATCTTGTATGGGATACTCATCATGTGAGACTCTTATCATCTGCTGCCATATTATCTCACTTCTGAAGCTCATTCCAATTGCCTTCCACTTAACTTTGAATCACCCCTCCCCTTCTTTCTGGGGCTAGCTTAAAATGTCAACATCTGGAGCTTTCCTAGAGGATTGTTACACACCAATTGTTTGCGCTTTACAAGTAACAGTGCTCTAAAAGACACGGAGGCTGTTAAGTGCTGACCAGATAAGAATCAGTGCCCTCACTTATCGGATAAGATTTTTGATCATCAAAATGCTCCCTCTGCCCCAAAATTAGTGTCCATGATTAAAAGTAAATGTCTACTTTCTCATTCTACCCTTATGAGATGGAGAGAGTTTCTCTCTCTATTATTAAGGATTGAATTGTCATTTAGTTGATTCAAAAGTATAAAAATCATACATTCTCAAAATGGTGTGCCTTTTTCATTGTGGACACTTGTATTGGGATGGAGGGAGTAGCAACTAGCAAGTATAAGCGTCTCTTACCCGGCAAGTGTTAATCAGGTAAGAATCACAACCCTCACTTACTCAGTGGGCAAAATTGCAGAGTGAAATTGTTGGTAAAGACCATCATCTCTGACTGGGTAAGCGTCCCTCACCTGGTAAGAGGAAATTAGTGTTCAGTTACCTGGTAAGAGACTGTTAGTGCTTAATAAACAACCTCTAAAATTCATTAATAACCATCCCATATCTCATGGTATGTGCAGGGGGTTATTGTAATCTGTAATCTGTAATGTTGAGGACTATGTGTGGCTGACTAATAATGTTGAATCCTTTGCAGCATATCTGTTAATTTGTTTTAGACTATTAGCTGAAATGGCACAACATATCTTTAATGTTCCAGGATGTTGCTATGAGATCTATGTGAGAGCTGTTACGCGGGAAGAAGCTCGTAAATCCAAGTAAAGTGGTTGATGCTGAATATTTATGAAAAAAGAGTGTTAATAATTGATCACTAGGCACTGGGTTGGCTTTTCATTTCAAGAAAAATAATCTCTGTGTATATGCATAAAAATGTCATGGATTTAGAAAACTTATCCTTATCCATTACTCTGTCTACTGATATCTTGTACTTGTTACTCTTTCCTTCTTATTATTGATAGATGCGTAGTCGTTGATTGACTTTTTGACGCATCGGACTTGAGTATGCCAAAAAAACTAGTAACCATTAACAAGTCAAGCTTCGTAACAATGATTTTGATTTGACTCGTTTGAAAGTTCGATTAAATTTTTCGAGCCTARTTGAGTCATTCAAGCATAGACTTTTTTTGAACTAAACATGTTTATATATATATATATATATAATTGAAGTCCAAAAATTATTGGGATCGAGCCAAGCTGATTGATCTCGAGTTTGAGGCCGTAAATGGGTATCGACTTCGAGCTCGAACATTGAAAAAATATTCAAGTTCGGGCCCTATTGTGAAAAAGTCGGCTCAAGCAARGTTAGTTGAGCTTGAGTCTGGTAATATTTTCTTTGAGTTGAGCTCGAATAACCTGCAACTTGACTTGTTTACACTGCCATGACTAACCCAATATAAATATTGTCATCAGGAGTAGTAAACAAAGTTTGAACGATGGAAAACCAGAACAAAATGAGTATCATAATGGATTTTCTTTTTGTAATAAACAAAGTTTGAACGATGGAAAACCAGAAAAAAAAAATTATAATGGCACATGGAGGAAAACCATATGTTAATCTTGCTTTTTGTAACTAGTTATGAAAATGTACAACAATAAAATCATCGTATTTGACATAGATGTATGAATTATTGTTCGGGGACCAAGAATTAGGGGCCGTTTATCCAATTGCTTACCCGGTAAGCGCGTCAACACTATGATTTATTTTAATGCGTAAGATTTTTGTATATCAAAACATATCGAATGCAACAATTTAGTGGGTAAGAATCGTCATTCTCACTTACCGAGTAAGACTCTCCATCATTCTCATCGCTCTTATCTGGTAAGATTCTTGACCCTTGACATGTTCATCTAATGAGAAATTTATCCGGTAAGTACCTATCAAGCAAGTGTTTAGTAAACGACCACCACTAAAATCTCAACTCTTGTCATGTATTTGGCTGTATCAGCAAAAATTTTGTATAAATAGTGGATGATCCTAGTAGGTCAAAATCAGTAATATAATCTTGGTCAACGATTGTGAGTGTTAGTATGAAGCCTAAGAATGACTTGGACCCTTGATCACTTTTAATCTTAAAATCACCCACCCCACCAATCATGTTTAATACATGGATTGAACCGGTATATCTCATCCTAATGTACGTCCGTTTTTACTTACGCTTCTTACCTTTACTCTCTTTTACACCATCACCAGAACCCAACCTATAATCTTCGTCATATAACATATTCTTCTTTCGATTTATAATCTCTTTACAAATGTCTTGGTCATTTTCATATGAATGATGATTTCAATAGGTCACAATCACCCGTATAATCTTCATCCTACTCTTATTTTGACTTATAACTCTTTTACAAATGTTGTCCGTCTGAACTTCATCCTACTCATCTATCGAAAATACATCAGATTTTAGGCTTGATTCGGACGTTTATGTGGCCATTTTATTGGAGAGCTAGGAYGCATTGTATTGAAGAAATAGCTTGTGCTCTGAGGGTGTTTGATGAAATGGCTCAAGTGAAATACTATGAGCTGGACTCATTTGGTTAATTGTACGGTAGCTCCTACAATAAATTGCTACTTTGACCAACTCTTTACAGATAGGAGTAGAAGCTTGCAGAYCCATAAAGATCTTTATTTGACGTAAAATGCATGGAACTTTGAGGATCAAAATTGAAATCTTTAAGCAATTTTCCAGGTTTACAGCTTCTCATACCTTTTGCTMCTYGAGAGTCAATTTTCCCACCAACCCAACTCCAAAAACACTCRATCTGCTGCTAAATCAGCGACCACCATTGTTGCAACTCGAGCAAGTACACGCTCAAGTCATCACCAAATCACTCTCATCATATTCTATTCTGATTGACTCTTTGATCCATTGCTACCTATCAACTAATAGCCTCACCTTTGCAAGAACGCTATTCGATCAATATCCTAATTATCCTCCACCGATTTTGCTATGAAATCTAGTGATCAGATCTTATTCCAAACTCCCAAATTCTCTGGAACCCATCAGTCTTTTTTGCCGATTGAATGCATTAGAAGATGATCCTCCAGTTATCGCGGACAAGTTCACCTTCACTTTCTTGATCACGTCGTGCACGCACCAAACGTCAGAATTACATGGGATGATTGTGCATGGGATAGTGACGAAAAATGGGTATCTGAGTAATCTATACGTGGGTAATTCACTGATAAATCTGTATGGTGTGTTTGCCAGACTTGATGATGCTTGCAAGGTGTTCGATGAAATGCCCGAAAGAGACATCTTTTCATGGACTAGTCTGCTAGGTGGGCATGCCAAGCAAGGGGAAATGGACAAAGCCTCTGAAATCTTTGCTATGATGCCATTACGTAACATGATATCTTGGACTGTTATAATCTCGGGATTTCTTGATTGTGGCAAGTATATCAAGGCTCTCGAATGTTTCCATGACATGCTAACGGAATCACATGATTCTTTGATGCCAAATGAGGCTGTTCTTGTTTGCGCTCTATCCGCTTGTTCTCCTCTCGGGGCTTTAGATCAAGGAAACTCAATTCATGCATACATAAACAAGAACGGTTTCACCAAAAGATCCAACATCTCAACTGCTCTTATCGATATGTATGCAAAATGTGGGATGATCAACAGTGCGTACCAAGTTTTTCACAAGATTTCTCAACCAGATGTTTGCAACTATACTAGCATGATCTCAGTGTTCTCGTCCCATGGACTGGGTGGCAACGCCCTTCTGGTTTTCCATCAAATGTTAACTGAAAACATTGCTCCCAATGAGGTAACGCTTTTGGGTGTCTTAACAGGATGTAGTCTAGTCGAAGAGGGTTCTTCGATATTCCACAAAATGGCGAGCGTGTGGAATATTGCAGCGAAAGTTGAACACTATGGCTGCTATGTCGATTTACTTGGTCGTGCTGGCTACTTGAAGACAGCCTTAGTGATTGCAATAAAGATGCCTTTGGATGCCGATATAGTTATATGGAGGGCGTTGCTGAGCGCTTGCAGGATTTACAAGGACGTGAGTCTTGCAGACAAGATAATTGCATACGTCAGGCAAGGGTATTTTAGTCAATTCGATGGAAGTGAAGTGCTTCTTTCGAACTTGTATGCTTCTCTAAACACATGGGAAAGAGTTGGCGAAGTACGAAAACTAATGAGCCAGAGAAAGCATGAATCTGAATCTGAATCAAAATCAAACTTCGGATGCAGTTGGATTGAGGTGAATGGTGTCGTTCACGATTTCCGTGTGGATGATCAATTGCACCCACAAATCGTGAYRGTTCGAGATAAGCTAYACAAGGTATTGAATATGCTAGTCCTGGAGGGGAATACGTTTTTAGTTCCAGAAGATATGGGTTCGGTTTGATGGACATCATAAAAAGCATGTGGTTAGGCATGTACGTTTAAACTTGCACAAACAAGTGAGAATTTCGAGTCTAACAGCTGCAATGTGAGAGTTACAAACAATACCTTTGGGGATTGGGCTCCTTGTGGGCCCTAGGTTATAAAGCCAGCCACCTAATAAGACCGTTGTATATCTGATTTATCTCTTACATGATACTCTTATTGAAACAGGGTACTCAAAGTTGCCGGCTAAAACCTTTGCACAAAAGTTTTGACTTAAAGAGTAGTGAGAATCGTGATTTTGAAGTAAAATTACAAAAGTACCCTTTACGAGCTTTATAAAAAGGGTGCATAAGATTCTCATGCTTAGAAGCATGGTGTAAAGGTGAAGACAACAGCACTTGATTAGTTTCTTCCCCAAAGCTCCTCTCTTGCTTTTGCATTTTTATAGCATTTTCTTTTTCAATATTATCCCTTATTTTTGCAAAAATTCAGATTTTGACTAAGGGGCCGTTTACCAAACGCTTACTTGGGTAAGCGCTTACTAAGTAACATTATCTCACCGGATGAATATGGTAAGGACCAAGAATCTTACCCGGTAAGAATGAAACAAGGACCAAAAGCCTTACCTGGTAAGTGAGGGCGACGACTCTTACCACGGTAAGCGCTTATCGGGTAACTTGTTGCATACAGATGTCATTTTGGTGGACTAAAATCTTACCCGGTAAGTAAATCATAATATTAAATTTTACCGATAAATACTTATCGGGTAAGTGTTTGGTAAACGACCTCTAAATTGTCATTGCTTGCATATCAATAGGTTGATTTAATAATATTTAAATTACGATGAAAAATGAGACTATCTTTCACAAATTCTTTAAAATAAAAAAAAATGCATAAAATTCATAGAATTTAGAAAAACTCTCTAGAATGATTATTACGAGATTTAACTTAATTATATTTTACCAACAAAAAAACTTAAAATTAAATGTTCATAATTTTATGAAATGTTTGAAACATATTTTTTTCAGTAATATAATAATATTATAATCATTAAAACAGAGAATATGAATTTTGATTTTATAGTTCAAATAAATTTATATATACTAGAAGGGTAGTCGCGTAATGCAGCGAGATATATCTTGATTTTAATATTTCGTTTTATTCAGTTTCTGTAGATGTTTTAATAGGGTTTTTATGTTGTTTTAAGAAAAGAATAATGTTTTTGTTTTTGAATAAAATACAAATTTGAAGATATCATAAAATTTCGAAAATAAATATATCAATATTAGTATCAATGTGTAATTTCTTTAATTCAATTTTTTATTATAATTTAATTTAGATTTAGTAACGAATAATTTATTTTTAATTTAATAATATTATTTTTTATAAGAATAATTATTAAGTATTTTGTTAGAACTTAATGATTATCTTAATTATATTTTAAATTTTTTATATTTAAAATTAAATGTTTATATTGTATTTGATTATGCTTATCTGCAGTTAGTTACACGAATTCAAATATCAAGTTTTAATAAATTGTATTTACGTATAATTTATTTGTAATCTTGAATTTTAAGTAATATGCATCAAAAAACAATATTTCATGCATGAAAAATGATTTTTAAAATTTATTGTCAAATATTTTATAATATAATATGGGCAGTGCTAATGGCACCCCCTTAATAGGGGGTGTTGATTGCCTAGGAACTTGTGCATTTTAAAACATCAAATTCATTCCATAATATATCATATTTAATAATAATTATTATTATTTAATACATATATATGCTAATTAAGTTATATCATATATATATATATATATATATATA
>NC_037530.1:33939327-33944522 GCF_001531365.2 Cynara cardunculus var. scolymus
AAAAAAAACACAAAAAATCATAAAACTAATAATTTGAAACCTAAGTAGGGGTGCCATTGGCAATGGCTAGAGGTGCCATTAGCCCACCCCTATAATATAGATATAGGTATATATATACCAAAATCTAGGAGAGGAATGTGGTGAAAGAAGGAATACTTATGATTAGAACGTTGGTCATAATTGCAATATTCTTTGAACACATGATATTATATATATACCAAAATCTAGGGGAGGAAAGAAGGAATATTTATGATTAGAAGGTTAGTCATAATTGCAGTATTCTTTGCACACACACCCTAACCCTACCCATGCGCTCCTCTTCCTTTAAACACTATATATCATCTTCTATCACACATATATATATATATATATATATATATAGAGAGAGAGAGAGAGAGAGAGTGAGAGAGAGAGAGAGAGGGCAGGTTCAAATGAAAACCATGTCATTCTAAAAAATCATGTAAACCAAAATCGATCAATAGAAAAATTCCATTCTTTTTTAATTAAATTTAATCAATAAGGATATTTCGGTCATTTTCATTATTTTTTTGATAAATAAGGAAGTTATTAAGGAATATTAAATAAGGAAATTTATTAATGGAAATTATATGAATGGAAAGATTTAAAGATTTTAATATATTATAATATTAAAAATTGATTTTTTTTTTGTTATTAAATGAATCTGGAAAGGAGTTACAAAATGTTAACTTTGTTTACCAATTTTGCCCTTAGTATTGAAATAAAATAAATATTTATTATTTTTTAATTTTTAATTTCCTAAAATAAAGTAAACTAATCTTAGACATTGATCAAGAAAATGAATGGATGAGATTGGTTTACACGGTTTACACAAATGGGGCAAGTTTTTATTTGAACGCTCCTCTTTCTCTCTCTCTCTCTCTCTATATATATATATATATATATGTTATCGACGGATGGTTCTTTCTTTTTAATTTTATTACTTTTATGTAAATTTAATTTGTTCGAGAGTATTATTCGAAACACTAACACATACAAAGATGGGTGGGGGCGTGTGTGTACATCTATATATACATGTGTGTGTGCCGCCTTATGGCACACCTTGAAAAACGCCAGGTCTTGCAGTAACACTTAAAGCTTGAGGCTTGATCTCGTCGCCACGCCACGCCACGCCACACCACGCCTCGTGTCATTTAAAACCTTGGTTTTAACTGATACAACTTGTTAATCTTATAACATTTTATGATATTCATAAAATTGAAGCATTTTTTTAGTTTTGTTCATAACAATGATTTATTGTCAATCTTGATTTGTTGATCTATTCTTTTAAGGCCTTGCTTTTTTAAAGAATTTTTATCAGCTTCTTATATCTGATTCGGTAAGAGGCAAGATCATTTCTACTATTTATTTTTTCCAAATTTTCAGAACCACTTATGTACTATCGTCCTCTTATCTGGTAACAAGTTAACCAACTCCTTATTTGCCTCTTATTCTTTTCAATAGATTAACCTTACTTAATAGATCATTTTCTCTCAATCGTTCCACTTGGATTATAATAGAACTCAATTTACTATAATTATGTGACTTTCTAATTTAAATATATGATCTTAATTTACTATAATATATGTGACTTTCAGACTTCAACACAATCTCTTATAAATCAAAAGTGAAATAAGACTTTAAACTTAATTACCTCTTAAAAAACAAACGCCGCCTAAATATATTTTCATTCACTTTTTGTTATAAAGACATATATAGATACACATTTGAAGGCCAATAGTTAAATTATATTCATCTTTAAGCAAAAATGACTTTTAAACGTATATATTAAAGCATAATTTTCCGAGTATGATAAGATTACATGTTTAAAGGCAATTTGCCAAATTAAAAAAAAAGATAAATACAAATTATATAAAACATATTCAATCATGGCTGAAATTACAACTGAAACTATAAATATAATCAGTGTCACATGGCCAACAACAACAAATGAAACTACAAACCAATAAGATTGAAGCGTCGAGTTAGTCGTTGGTTTGAACTTTTTTTGGATCATTAAAAGTAATCGGAGGTTTGTCAGATTTCCAGTTTTTCAGTCTCATTGGACTATTTAAAGTCCTGTAAAGCCAGTGCATATTTTTCATTGTTCTCTAAGGGGCCGTTTACCAAACACTTACCTTGTAATCGCTTATTGGATAAGTATCTAGTCCACCAAAACAATATAGTATGCAACAATTTACCCGGTAAGCGCTTACCGTAGTAAGAGTCGTCGTCATCACTTACCGGGTAAGACTTTTGGTCCTTGTCTCGCTTTTACCGGATAAGATTCTTGATCCTTATCATATTCATCCGGTAAGGTAAAATGACTTGATGTTCACTTATCCGAGTAAACGTTTGAAAAACAGACCCTAAATCATTCTAGGATTAGTCGAGATGCATTGAAGATGATGTAAATACCTGTGGTTAAAAAAGGATTTTTTTTTTACCAATTTTTATATATCATATAATAATTCAAAATGAAGAAAAAGATATGATTAATTCAATTTATAATCAAAATCTTGAAATAAAAACAGTAGGACAGAAAATATTCTTCCAACTATTCAATAATATTTCCAAAAATAATAATTGCTCTCCTTTATCAAAATAAATAAAATTGGAATAAATATATATTTTGTCGCAATATGTTTTTTTTTAATTATTTATTTAAATACGATATATTGTTTTAAAAAACCAATATTTTAATATCATTAAAGAATATTTCCATTATAATTTTTTATTTTACTTTGTTATTATTTTTCATTGCAAAAATCAATTGAAAAACATGGAAACAAGACAAGAGAAGTAATAATTACAAGATTTTTCCATCAAAATATACCTAATAAAATAGCCCCGGGGAAGATCATGAGGTAGGTGGGTGTGATTAGAAGTGTTCAAAAAACCGATTAATTAGATCAACCCAAACTAATACGAAATAACTTAACCTGAAGCAACTCGATGTCTAATCAAGTTGTAAAATTGTTAAACCGTATGTATTGGGTTGATATCGAGTTACTATTATTTGAACTCAACCCAACCCGATATCATTTTATTTTTTGGATTTAATAGAATTATTAAATTTATGTTAATATATACATTAGACAATTACATTATCATCTATGCTCTTCATATACATATATTTTCAATCTATTCACATCTTTATATAACTCATTCGTAGTTCAGTAACTGTGAACATATGTATGTAAATTGAAAAAATTAACTGAATGTTATATACGTAAGGAGTATGAATAAGTTGTATCGTTGATGATGAAAAAAAATTATGAGTAGAGAAATCACATATTCAAAGTTAGAAGAATATTTTAATGTACCAAAGTATCAACTCGACCAACCCATATAGTTTGGCTTGAGTTGGGTTAAGATTTTTTAAACCGCAAGCATTGGGTTGAGTTGTTCAAATGTCTTCAACCCAATCAATCCAACCTATGAGCACCCCTAGGTGCGATCCCCCTATTTAAGAAAAATCAAATGTTTAGTCTCCCAAATCAGATATATATAAGCCCCCAAATCAATTTAAAAGATTTTTTTATGTACTTTTTTTGGTCAAAGAAGCTTGGATCGCCCCCTATAGTCAACATGTCTCTCGGGAACGATCCATATGGTTATTTTGTAAAAAACTTAAAAAAATAACTATTTTATTAATGCATCATATATATTTTAGTATTTTGGTAAAAAAAAAAACCATAATTCTTGAAAAGAAAGCATTTCTTGAAAGATCACAAAATCATTATCTCATTCTTCAAGAAATTGCATAATTCTTCATGCGACAATGCAATCTCCATCTTTCCACAAAAAATTCTAAAAAAAAAATTAATAATTAATTAAAATTAAGGGTCGATATATGAACAAAGCTAGCTAGTTTGTTGCCTCTGAGATACTGTTTAACGATGGATGCCAGCTTCTTGGTTTGCTTCCGGCGGCTGCCGACTTCGCCGGAACTGCCGTCCGCGGACGATGTTTATCAGGTTTCTTCATCTGCATATTACCCAGTTGATCGCATGAATTTTTTTTGTCTTTCTAGAAATAGATGAATCAATAGAAAAGGATTCAGACCTGGTGGTGGGTTTTCCCAGATTGATGAGATCTTGAGGCTGCCGCTTTACAATCTGAATTAGCTTCACTTACTCCGAGAGACTCCGGCGGCTGAGAACTCGTATTATTATTATCAATCAATTTTCCGTTTTTCTTGGCCTTTAATCCTTTCATCACCTCTGCAAAAACCAAAAAAGGGGTATTAGATATAAATTGACGTGTAAATCTCCATAGATTAAACAAGAAAAGAAAAGTAACCTTGAGTGGTGATGAGTCTGTAAGCATGGCCAAGGACAAGATTGTCGGTGGGTCGTAGAAGTTTGATGCGAGTAACGCGAAGAGGTTGTTGGGTGGTGGTGGTGGTGGTAGGGTTAATTAGGTTGGGATGTTGATGGTGGTCGGAGGAGGTGGTGTTGGGATGTTGATGGTGGTCGGAGGAGGAGTAGAAGGTGGTGGTAAGGAGGAGGGCGACGTAGTGACCAGGGTGGAGCTTCATGATTTGTGCGGCGGAGATGGGCGAATAGAATCTCTGAGCTCTCCCATTTTGGGTTTGTAGAACAAGACTTGCGTTATCAACGGCCTGACAGTTGCCCATATCGGATCGGAGAAGATGAATTTGGTGAAAGAACCAGGGATATTATACACCTCACCAATCTCTTTACATATACCAATCTCCACCACCACCACCTTCTCTCTCTAATATATATATATATATATATATATATATATATTATTATATAAAGGTAAGTTATTATACAATCTTTTATATTTGTATAATTAATATAACTCAATTTTAATTGTTCATTAAGGTAGTGTTTGGTACGCAGACGGGATGAGACAGGACGGGACGGTACGGGACAGGACAACGGGACGAGACAAGACTAATTGTCTGTCCTATGTTTGGTACGACTAGGACAGGACGAGACAAAACTATTAAAATGACCATATTATCCTTAAATGTTATTTTATATCATATAATGATTGTAAAATGACAACAAATCAACCAAAATATTATCATAATAAATGAACTCTTATTGTTTTTATAAATATGTCAATTAATTAAGTTGTATTAGTTGTATAAATGAACATTATTACATCTGAAATATATTTATATTATATATTATATTTAA
>NC_037530.1:33944545-33945939 GCF_001531365.2 Cynara cardunculus var. scolymus
ATAATGATCGTGTTTAAAAGATTTGATGATATCATTTCCATTATTACCCTTTTAATTTTAAATTTTTTTAAACCTTTTTAAATTTAAATTTAAATTTTAAAAATCTTTTAATTTTATTTTTTATCACAATATGAGGTTATTGGGTTGTTCTTGTGTTCTCGTAAATCACAGGGGTTCTTGTTTGAACCCTTCCCATATATATATATATATATATATATATAATGTATATAATTATAAACACGACAGGTATTATAATTTATACATTTTAAATTTATGATATTTTTAAATTATATATTAATAATATAATTTTGTTATTTGGTTATATTTATAAAAATTAAATATTATTTAAAAAATGTTTTGAATATTTTATTAATATATATACATTGTAATTTTTAAAATGGATAAGCTCTTGAAGATGAATATAAATTATTTTTTGGAATTTTAATTTTTGATTTTCTATTTTGAAGAAATTGTTAAAGATGCTCTTAAAGCATCTCCTACAAATTTCTCTAAAATAAAGAATCAAAATATTGACTTAAAATATTCAATTTTCTCTATTTTGGAGAAGCTGATGGAGATGCTCTTTAAGAGTTTTTAATAAAAACTTTATATTATAAAATAATAAAAATATTTATGAAAGATGATCATGGTTCAATCCCTATTATCAAAATATTTATGGAAAAGATGAGATTTCATTTATTATGATCATTACTTTATATTAGAAAAAAATCGAGATTTTATAAAATCAAATATTAATCAAGTCTGTCAGATGGAAGAGTCAGATTGATTTTTAACATTTACATGTTTAGCCCAAAATGTTGAGAACGTGAGAAAAAAATTCAGCCATTAGACGAGATTTTACAATAGTCAAGATTTTAATAATAAAAATACGTAAACATAGGCAAAATTGTGATTAATGTAAAGAACGTGAAGAAGTTGATGAGGGGCATTTTGAAACATTTGTATAATTATTTCACCAATCCAAACTATTAAGACACATATAAGTTAGCTTATTTTTTAAGTACAGATGAACATTATAAGTTAGTTTATTGAAACATTAGTTGGAGTTCCATTTTAAGAGTTTTTAAACATTTTTTTTCAATTATAATCCTGATTAATAGTAATTGTTATTTATTATAATAAAAAAATAAATTAAAGAAATTACATAAAAATGAAAACTTTTAAATAGTTGATTTGACATTAACATTGATATATATTTTTTAAAATTTTTATGATATCTTCAAATTTATATATTTATTCAAAAATAAAATCATTATTGTTTTTTTTTAAAACACATAATCTATACTATATTATAAAACATTTGACAAAAACTCTTAAAAACAATTTTTTATGCACGAAGTATTGTTTATTGATGCATATTACTTAAAATTTAA
>NC_037530.1:33946859-33949919 GCF_001531365.2 Cynara cardunculus var. scolymus
TAATTTGATACTAATATCGATATATTTTTATCAAATTTTTATGATATCGTCAAACATATATTTTATTCAAAAGTAAAAACATAATCGCTTTCTCAAAATCACATAAAGCCATATTATAACATTGACTGAGATAAAGAATAAAATAAAATATTAAAAACACTATATATCTCGTTGCATTATGCGAATACGCTTTTTAGTATAATATAAAAGTGATTGATGGTATATGTGTTACGGAGAAGGTTGGAATGAGAGGAGAGAAGCAGTGCAGAAGATGATGAGTAGATAAGCGAAGGGATGGCGTGGTGTGGATATTTTTGAGGTCATAAAAAGTCGTCCTTTTAATATTCATTCCTCTTTATCCGCTTTCTGTTTCTCTTTTTCATTGTCATTCTTTTTTCTCTTTATAATTTCACAAATACAATTATAATGCTTATTAGAGGCTTAACAAATAAGCATCTTCAATGGACTCATTAACATCATCCATATATTAACTTATATCCGCTTTATTTTGTGGATCCTATATAAAATGATATATAAATCATAATTTATGTATATATATATATATATATAAAGAGGGGGTTCATTTGAGAAGTGGTAAGTATTTGAGAAGCAAATAAGTGATCCTAGTCATTCATACTGTCAAACGAGAAATATGCACTTGTTTTGTCGTCTATTCGTAAAAATTATAAGACTACCCATTTATTTTTCACATATATATATCATGCCAAGAATTATCTAATGTCTCACGGTCAAAGCCGCAAATCTTAACCAAATAAAGGGATATGATCACTTCTCTACTTGTCAAATATCCGGCCTTTTCTTACACTTGAAAATAAACCTACGTCACCCAACCCACAATTACCATATTTGTTATCGCCTCACAACCTTTTGTTTTTTCGAATTCCGTTACAATGTACTCATTTTCTTGTTACAATATATTCATAAATAAATCATATCATGATTCAATATCCTTTTTCTTTTTATTATATAAATAAATATAATATAATACAATACAACTAATTTGCCCTTGCTCTAAAATTTCGACATGACAATATTATAAAGCATTAGCTACATATTACTAATTAACTAGTCTTGCTTTTAGTGCCTTGGTTATTTCGGTGGATGTGGTTCGTTCCCACTCGAACGTGTACTTGTTTTGCTTTTAGTGTTTTTTCTTGATCTGGAGGGGTCTTCTCTATTCCTATCAAAAAAATTAACTGGAAGAGCACTCGCATAATGCAACCGGATACATCTCGATTTTAAAGTCGTCTTATTTTTTGTTTCTGTTGATTTATAAAATAGTCTTATATGGTTTTGGAAAAACGATAATGTTTTCATTTTTGAATAAATTATAAACTTGAATATATCTTAAAATTTTGAAAAAATATATATAAATATTAATATCAAATTAACTGTTTAAATTATAATTTCTTTAGTACGATTTTCTTACTATAATTTAATTTAGACTTAATAATGAAGTAATTTATTTTTGCTTTAATAATACAAGTTTTTATAAAAACAATAATCAAATATTTATGTTATAACTCAATGATTATCCTAATTATATTTAAGTATTTTTATATCTAAACTCAGATGTTTATGCTTATTAGATTATGTTTATTTGCTGTTTGGTTACATAAATTCGAACATGAAGCTTTAATAAGTTGTACTTACGTACAATTTAATTGTAATCTTGAATTTTAAGTAATATGCATCAATAAACAATACTTTATGCATAAAAATGATTTTAAGAGTTTTTATCAAATGTTTTACAATAGAGTATACATTATGTGTTATAGGTTCTTGAATTTCTGGAAAAAAAAAGCATGAAACGATGCCCTACATTGGTAGAGGAGTTATTCAATGTATTTAAAAGAAGTCTAAGTTAGCGTTTGGTTCGCAGATTCTGGAGGAATCTAATGGAATTAGAATGCTGAATTCCATTGACCAAATTCCATTATCTCGTTTGGTTCATTCTTTTTCACAAAAGAAATCTTCAAAATCCTACAAATTCCACAAATAAAGGAATTTAACATTGCTTAGCAACTACATGGTATTTTGATGAAATGAAATATTTATCTTCATTATACCAAATATGTTCTTAACCTAATATACTATAATCTCATAAAACTCAATATGACCATCGTAGACCACCTTTCGACCATTATTGATCTAAACCACCACCGCCGATCACTATCACCGACTACCACCGGTCTGAACCACCGCCGACCACCACCACCACCACCTACTACCACCGCTCTGAACCACCGCCGACCACCACCACCGACTACCACTGCTCTGAACCACCGCCGACCACCACCACCGACTACCACAGCTCTGAACCACCGCCGACTACCATCGATCTGAACCACCGTCGACCACCACCACCGACTACCACCGATCTAAAACCACCGCCGACCACCACCACCAACTACCACCGATCTGAACCACCACCGACTACCACCGCTCTGAACCACCGCCGACCACCACCACCGACTACCACAACTCTGAACCACCGCCGACTACCACCGATCTGAACCACCGTCGATCACCACCACCAACTACCTCCGATCTAAAACCACCGCCGACCACCACCGCCGACTACCACCGATCTGAACCACCGTCGATCACCACCACCGACTACCACCGATCTAAAACCACCGCCGACCACCACCACCGACTACCACCGATCTGAACCACCACCGACTACCACCGATCTGAATCACTACCGACCACCACCACCGACTACCATCGATCTGAACCACCGGCGATTTGAGCCACCACTGATCTATTTCATCGTTAATCTGAACCACCGTCGATAACCGCCATCTGAACCACCATGGACCACCACCGATCTGAACCACCGCTGACTACCACCAATCTGAACCACCATCGACCACCACCACCGACTACCACCGATCTAAACCACCGCCGACCACCAGCACTAACTACCACCGATATGAACCACCGTCGATCTAAGCCACCACTGAAGCTACATTTTGTGAACCAAACAGACAGATTCCATTCCAATGTCTGCCAACCAAACAGGTGGTCAAACCT
>NC_037530.1:33950019-33978214 GCF_001531365.2 Cynara cardunculus var. scolymus
GTACGCGCCAGTCTCTAATCTTCAGTTTCAGTCTTCGACGTTTGCTGAAGGATCTTTGGTGTGAGTGTTGTTTTCTTGAAGTATCGTTGTCTCGGAATGAATTTCAAAACAAGTTCTTCAGCGATCACTGAACATGCTCAGTGTATTGATCGCTGGAACTGAAATTACAGATACAGAAATACATCGAAAGGAAAAAGGGATTATCATCAAATCACTGAGAGAGAGGATCAACAGTGGGGATGTGCAGTGAGTGACCGGGAGGGTGGGTGTGATGACAACAGTAGTTTCATGGTGGTTGGTGGTGGTGTAGGATGGTCCACCTTTGGTCCTTTTTTTGTAAGTTTCTTTTGATACCTTTTTTTATTGGCTTCTTGTTCTCATTGGGTAATCCACTTCAACATTAGGAGTATGTGAGTTTGATCACTTATCTTTAGGGGGTGTCTTTGAGCTCTTATCTTTCACTATTGATGTGTAATTCTTCTCTTTTAGGGTAGATGTCGAACCCTTGCCTTTCTCGAGGGTCTTCAAACTCTTTCATTTCATGGGTGTTTTTGTTACTAAATCTTTCCAAGTCGTTGGTAGAATTACCAAATTCCTGAAGATGTTGTAATCACGGTTGGTTTATCTGCATAATTAAGTGATTGAGAGTGATGTTAAATTTTAATCTTATGATGAAGATTTTTTTTTTTTTGTGTACATGGTAATAATTTAGTTTGTTACGTACGTTCAATGTTCAGGCTTGTCCTATCCTTGTTTTGTTGTTTTGATTTCACCTTTGAGACCGCATTAGGACTCATCCCTTTATCTATACTATCTTATTAAGCAAATTTAGCAAAAGTCTTAAAATACTAAATGACCAAAATACCATTTATACTACCATTAAGTCACTTTTTCAACCCCTCATCTCCTCACATACACTCACCCCCTCACATACACTCACCCTCTCTCATCAACCGATTTTTTTAAATTATAGTTTTAAATTTACACTTTATATCCCTATAATTAGTTAATTAATTTACTTTACGTCCTTTACTTTTAAATGTTTTATTTTAAACCTTTATCAAATTAACATACATAATCGTATATCAATTAAAACATGTTTAAAAAATACATTTTTTATTTTAACAAGTTACACCATTATAATCGTCTCGTTAATATCTTCGAAATGAGTCCAATATTGAATAGTTTTTTACTTAATTATATTATTATATATTATATATACTGTTAAAAAAATATTTCTAATATTTACAATTTATACTTTTATAGTTATTTATTTATATATATATATATATACTATATATGTTGGGGTTAGGCTGTCCAAATTGCACTGTATAGTATGTTCTTGGGTTTTTTTGAAATATATATATATATACATGTATTAATTCAACTTTAATTTGAGTTTCTGGACAAGAAAGAGGGTAAGCAGTTGAAATTTCATTCTAAAACCCATCTTTTTTGGTCTTTTCATGGCTTATGATCTGTCAAATTTGTAGTTTTCTATATTGGTTTTGAGTGTTATCTTAAAACTCAAGTTTCTTGGTTCTTTGCTCTTGGTGTAAATCGAACACATTTGTGGAGTCGTTTAAATATATTGGATTTTAAATATATTGGATTTTAAACTGTCATATAATTTTTTTCATCGATAGTCTGTAATTGGAACCATAACTCTTATTTATTCAAGGGCAAATTGCATGAAAAAGCAACGTACTTTAACTTAATTCCTATTTTGGGTAATGTACTTTCAAAACTTCCATTTTGGTACCTAAGATGTAAAGTTTTAAACATTTAAGTACCCGGGTAACTGATTGAAGTATTAACCGGTTATCATACTGATGTGGCGAGTGATGTGGTATCCAACTCGGTATTATTTGTTGACCTAGTCAGTGACGTGGATTTTTTTTAATCTAAAATTAGTCTTTTTTTAGTGTAAAATTAGTCTTCACTGGGTTACCTAGGTACTTAAATGTTTAAAACTTTACATCTTAGGTACCAAAATGGAAGTTTTGAAAGTACATTACCCAAAATAGGAATCAAGTTAAAGTACGTTACTTTTTCATGCAATTTACCCTTTATTCAAATTGTATTAATATGTAAAAACCAAATGTAACATATATCATCGTTAAATCTTATCTTATAAAACCAGTGGAACTTCAAAATCGTTAAAATTCATGACTCCCGCCGCATTGCGTGGGTACACAACTAGTTATTATTAAGAGCTTTTGCTTTTTCCCCCATGTGTTCTTTTCGCGTGATTTTTCTACATTATTCCCTTGTTTCCGTCCCCTTTTCGCTTTATCTGAAAAAGTTGAAAATTGTGCTACTTAGTTAACTAGATTTGGATTTTATCATTGAATAATTGTAACAATTATATAATTAACTTAACACCAATAAAGGTATGTAAGATGAACTATCATTTTCGTGATTTTGCGTGTGTCAATGTGTATATATATATATATATATATTTATATATATATATATATATATATTTATATATATATATATTATATATATATATATTATATATATATATATATATATATATTTGCACGAAGTTAAATGTCATGGGTGCACAATCTCTAATGTTTGTGTGTGAAAGCCAATTATATGAAATTGTGAATTATACAAACAAATTAAAAAAAATATTATAATCCATGAGTTCATTAGTCATGTCATTTTACCTGATCCATCTCTGCTTCACTTTGACAACTATCTCGCTTTAATGAGGTAAGTCATTAGATGAATTTGATTATTCAAAACAAGAATGTGAGGTAGCACATTGCCCCCGGCGCACGAACCAATATGGACATCCCAATGTACCATATATTATCATATTCAATAAATGTAAAACTAATAAGAACAACCCGAAGTTCAAATACGCTCTTACTCCCCAATGTTAGTTTTGGTTACCACAATCAACCAAAAACTAGGCATCCCCCTTTGTAACCTATTATTTGTTTCCAATGTAATAAAAAGTATACAAACAGGTAGCATGATACCCTTATTTGCACCACACTGAACCACAATGTTCTTATTAGACTTTCCCTAAAGTAACATACTGTGAACCTAAAGTTCTATGTTCACTTAGTACCATCTTTTCCCAATAATAAGGAATATAATTGTCAAGTACATCACTACTTCCGTTTGAGATACATTACATTAGTTCGAGTACCACAAAGCAACAACACTAGGAGGCAACAATCATGAATAGTCATAGTCAACATTATAGCTATTAATACATCAAAAATCACAGTGTTGTACCATAACCATTCCCTACATCAAAAAAGCACATTGTTGTCCCAAGACCCAATATGTGATGTAAACTTTGATGACCAGTTGTCCAAGCGAGGTAATGGAATGTTGGTTCACTAATTAACAAGTAATTGGTATTTTTGGAGATAAGTAACATTAGAACTTCATTTACCCTGCATGAATCATTTTTAAAATCATTCCTCATTCATCAATATTTATTATCTATGTATGTGTTAGGACTGAATTTCAGTGTAAATTGTATTCGTTTTGAAAGGTTACTATCTATACTTATAAAGGTATCGTGTTTGACTTTTCTTATGTTGTTTGACTTTGACTAAAGGGTTCAAGTTTGACCCTATATAAATAGATTGTCTTTAGTGTAATTTTAATATAAGCTCAATTGTAAAACATTATAAAAAGAAATAGATCTTGACTTGGTGACTTTTTCTCTCATCTCTCGTAGTGTTCTTAAAGTTTCTACTAATCTGCCATGGATTTTTGAAGATTACTTGAAAATTGATCATAAAAGAGGACTATCAGTATGTCACAAGATCAAATTCAAGAATGGTTGTTTGGTACCCCTACAACACTTTTCTGTAATCTACTTATGCAAATACAGTAAATTGTAATTGCTTTCCACATATTAATTAGCATATCAATGATCTTTCTATTATATTCATGTGAAAGTGTTCAAAGCTGATCATTTTTGCAATGTTATCCCATAAATCAAAACAAATTGGATAAGACAACCATACAATAAAAAACAATTAATATGTTTGAAAATACCTTCATTTTCTAGAGTGAAATAATAACGGGATACCTATTATTTCAATAGGTCTTTGATCAAGTAAATGATGGAGGCCCCAATGTTTGAATTTTGGTAAACCTTGTTTTGGGTACCACATGGAACCACAATTTTTTTACCACAGCGTAACACAAAATCTTGAAGCAAAACCTATAAATTCTAGACAAAACATATACAATATTGTGTTCCAACACTCTCGAGAATACAACAATACAACCAAAAACAATTAACATTGTTCAAAATAATTTCATATCTTGAGAGGGAAATAATATTGTGATACATGTTGTTTTGATACGTCTTCGATCAAGGTCATCTTCATCCCCATTGTCAACATCGATTGCTTCGTTGGAGAAAGTGAATGTTTTTTTTTTCACTTTAAACCTGTAACTCCTTCTACCTTATTTGTATTACATGATAGAAAGCATAAGCACAGTGTGGTTCATAGTGAAATCAAGAAGAAGAAAATTGAATACCTTCTCCTTCGTTCGTATCCATTGTTACGCTTCTGGAGATTCCAACCAAGTTGCTCCAGTCGACTTCTAGGGTTTATACGATTGTGCTCGAATCGAGTTATTTGCCAAAATCTTTGTTTTTTTTATTTGATGCAAAATCTTTTGAGAGGATTAACGGATTTCTCGAGCGCGTCCAAAATAGACCTCATTAATTTAGTAGATGTAATGACCCTTTTGCCCTTATTCATCTACTATTATTATTTATTGGTCAGTTCTTTTGGAATTTTAATAAATACTTTTTGTTTTATTTTTAGCCATTGATTATTAGTTTGTGTAGTTGAATTGGGTTTCACGGTTACCACGAACTAGTCGGTTCTCCCTTGAATAGACCTCTATGTGTGTGTGTGTGTGTATATATATATATATATATATTGTGTAAACTAAATTTTAGTCCCTTTGGTTATTATATTTATTACTTTCTTAAATACCCCCAAGTTAACAGAAAAAAAACTAACAATAACTGTAATTATTGAAGTCTGGGGACCACTTTCTTGGTTGGGTGTAAACCATAGGGACCAAAATTGTAATTTACTCCTTTTATCTAAAATGCAAGTGTCGTTGGAAAAAGCATCGGACACACTCTCCCGATGCAAGCCAACCCTATTGTGGCTCTAAATGTTGCTAAAGTCATCTGAAATATTCGCCTAAGGCACTAGAGGATGCTTCGGATGGATGGGCGACCTAAATCGTGACCAAGGTCATACCTCGGATTGTCATCTATGTTATTTTAGGGATCAAAGTTGCGTTTCTCAATTTCTGAAGCGGTTTCTTCCTTAGGCTCATTTAAAAAGTTCAATGACAACTACAGATGTAGAATCGACTTCTAAACAGATTGAAGGGGATCAATGACCAATTTGGAGTATATTTCTTCATCGTTTCTAAATAACTTTTGGTAATATATTTCCTATCTGTAGTGATAACCCTAAGTTAGCCATGTATAGCTAAGTTTTTCATTCCGACATTAGTTTACTTATATTGATGATTTGTACCTTGAGATTTCATAGAAATTGTTTGGCTTGATTTCTAATTTCAATATCATTTTCAATAAATTAATTAAAACCAATTTTGATTTATTTTTATTATGAAAACTAAATTCATGTTTTAAAAATATAAAAGAAAAACAATTAAAGTTTTAAAGATAAATTTTAAAATATCTTTTAACATAATTAAAAACAAAATATTAGATGAACATTAATTAGTGGATTAGTTAAGGGGGTGTTTGGGATTACTTATTTGAAACAACTTATGTTTTTCTACAAAAGCATTTATCAACTTATTATAAGTCAGAAGAGTTTAATTTCTTCACAAACTCTTTATTATTGATTTGGCACCGGTATAAGTTGTTTATCCAAACACTCAAAAGTGTTTATTACCGGTGTCACACCAGAATAAGTTAATAAGTTGTTTTTACAAGCGATCTCAAACACCAGAAAACTTAAATATTTTAAATGATAAAAAGATTATTTATCTGAATGTTTTGTTAAAGTTGACTTATTCTCTACAACTCAACAAATATATTTACAAGCTAATTCACATTGATCAAACTTTGTGAAATGATATGCATGAAATCCACTCACTTCGTCCCAAAAATGGCTTCAAAATCTTTATACATCCCTTTGGGTTTCGATTGCGACTTCGAATCCATGGATACAGCCTGCGATGAACTCCCACTCCTCTTCCCGTTCCAAAACCCGCTCCATTTCGCCCCACTACTCGAAGGATCGCCCCGAGTTACACCGCCACTGCCGCTCCCACTCCCACTCTCTTCTCTGCTAAAACTGGCCTTCGCCAAATCCCTCAGTTGTTTGATCCATGGCCGTTCCGGTGTATCGGAGCTTGTAAATCTTCCAACCGACACCGACGACGCCGTAGTATCCTCACGCCTCTGCCCCTTCAATGGGAATCGGCTTTTGATGTTCTTCATCAACCTAATCGGGACGAAGAGCAGAAGGATCCCCCATGATGCGATTTTCAAACCCAAACAAAAAGATCTGTTATCGGGATCAAGTTGTTTTATCTGACAGATCAAAGCGTTCCATTCGCTCAGGATTTGTACTGTGAACGGGAATAAGAACAAGCAGAGCATGGCGATTCCGACCTTGGTCTGATCTCGAGTGTCTAGATTCTTTCTCAAGAGAACCAGACAGATCGCAAAGATCGCAAGTTGACTCGAAACCGAGATTATCTCCACCAATTGAACCTTTTTCTTGATAAATGGCTTCTTAAGAACCATGAAGAACAATTGAAAAGATGTAACGCATAGTAAAGTCTTTGTGGGTGTTTCGGTATATCCCGATCTTGAAAAAGTACCCACCAAGATTCCTAGAGTAACCCGTTTGATCGATTCTAGAAAAATGTAGTAGATTCTAAGGATCCCAAATACCTTTTGGACAAAGGGTGCTTCTGCATCTTCGTTTTCATCATCTGATGCGATGATACTGCTGCCTCTTGCCATGTTATAATCCAATCCTCCAGCGATCTGCGAGAGCATGTATTTGGGTGGTCCTCTTAGATCTTCGAAAAGGGGTCCTAAAATGGTTAGCCATTTGGAATTGGAGGTGTTGATCCATGTCCATTGGCCTCGTTTTCCTGGACCCAAAGTTACCTTCACCAGTGCTTGATACCAATGCATTTTCTGATCTTCATGGTGAACTTCTTTGTATTGAAGTAGCTTCCCGGATGAGATTCCGATAGATAGGAACAGAAACAAGGCTAGTATCAGGAAAATTATGATTCCTAATAGTAGAATTCCCACTGCAATCCCTGAAGCTGATCCACCTGCAAAATCCAGAACAGAAGTTTGACTTTTGAAGTCAACATAAATGAACTTTGGATTCAAAAAGCAGTATGGAATCTGATAATTTCAAGAAATTCTGGAAGTTTTCTATAAATAGTTTAGCAGACAAACAAATAGAAAAGTTCCCACTTTAATCTAGTAACAAAATCCATGTAAATTTTGGATTTAGAAAGTAATAGGTTTGACCTAAAAGGTCAAAGTACACCAAGCATGAATTTAGCTGCATATTTACCTTTGAGTAGCGCTGCTGAGGCTGCAGAAACACAAGGTACTGCAAGAATTACCAGAAAGATCTCAAATCTTGGAAAGATGACCGACGTGTAAGTGTTTTCCTTCTCTTTTTTCTTTCGAAGTTTCAGTATAAGAAGGAACAAGATGTGTAGAATAATTAAGCCTCCGCTGATGACCGCCAGCCAAAACATGCTCCGATTAAAATCTCTCCACCTAAGCACAGTGACCAATTTCAATTCAAGTAATTGAAGAAATACTTGCAAACAGTCAAATTAGATATCGCGCATAAGAACTTACCCGTCAGAATCACTTGGATCTGCGATATATTCAGCCTCAGGCATCACATTTTGGCTCTGTTTAAACAAACTGCCATCAGAAAACTAGAAGAAAAGAAATCTAACCACATATTCAGGAAAAATCTAGTCTGCTGACCTCAAAAAACGACTTATACTCCATTGCGGTTAGTGGCAATCCGTATACTGAGTCAGGTTTGTCTAGAGTTGTGGCTTTAAGTTCTGTCTTATGAATTCCTAGATCAGCGGTTTTAGAACCGTATGCGTGTGGATTCATAGGCCAAATGGGCTTAACATAACCATTTTCCCATGGGAGTCTGAAGTACGGGATACTCCATCTTAGACCCTTCAGGAATTCACTATACTCAATAGGCAAAGGAACGGCTAGCCACCCAGATAACGCGAAGATTTGAATGTGGCATACAATTCGCTGTTTTCATGAAGCGAAAAAAGGGATCAACTGACTAATTACCTAGATCAAAAGTCAAAACACATGGTGGTCAGGAAAGCAGCTTACAAAAATAATCCTTGCTGGATTCGAAGTTAGCAAGAGAGATGATGTTGCAAATGCTCCGTAATTCTGGAGGGAAGCAGTGGAAATAGTGAGCAGGGTTGCAACTAGAGCAGTCAACACGAAAGCAGCGGTCGCAGAGCAAGAAAGCACCAACGATGCAGCAGGTACAGAATCTGTAAAAGTCGTATAGAATCAAGATTTACAAGAACATCAAGAATCAAGATTCAGAAGAACATAAACAATCATGATTTAGAAGAACATCAAAAATCAAGGATTATGACATCAAGAAATGAGTTCATACAGTGCAATAACTTTAACGTATTTGATGCTAGATTTTTGTTTCCCGCTACATCTGTAGTTACATTTTCAGGAACATGGACAAATACCGTATCTTCAGTTGGTTGAATCTCCAGTGAGTAGATACTCTTACTTATTTCACGAAATCTGCACGAAATCACGTGGAATGATTAGGATGCATTTCTGGACAGCGGACTGTTTTTTTCTTCTTTTTTATGGTTACATGCTGATACCCTTTCATCATTCCTCCAGAAATAGACAACTGAGATGAATTAAAGCCGAAAACAGGTTTCGTGAACTTTATAGTCACTGGAATATGATCCTGCTGTGTCCTCATATGGCTCCAAGTGCTTAATCTCACATAAGGCCGTTGAGAATCTGAAAAGATTTCCAACATGGAGGATAGTTAGTACAGAACGAAGAGATCTCAAAATAAGATATTCTAGAAATAAGCTAGAAATGTACCAAAAAGAAAGGTAACTGGGGAGATGGGGGAAACCGAGGTCTCTTGTCTGGTTAGTACCGATCCAGAATCTAGTCTCACGGTGACAATGGCAATTTCAGATAAATCTACAAGCTGAAAGCCGAATCGTCGGTTTCCAAGGCTATCATTGTTGCTGGTGGCTGAAATAAGAGATCCTTGACTAACTTGGAGAGATTTCAGGACTTCAGCTGAAGTGTTGACGATAGGTTCAGTGAAATATAAATACAACTTCAAGTTCTTGTATTTGTTAGTTGCTTGAACCGATCTAACAGTGTTATCGAGTTGAAGTAGTTGTTCGGGTATATGAGTCCTCAGATCAACATACACATTTCTTCTGTCTGTAAAATTCAGTCAACAAGTTACTAGCATATACCTCAATCTTGAAGTACACTTTGACTTTTGATGTCAAAATACTTGCTTTAGACGTTCAAAATTGATCTAGATTTTGCTACATATTCGAAATCAAATGTATGCGATTCCTAGTATTTATTATATATTTCACGTACATTATCAGATTCTTCAAGAAATTTAAAATATATATCAATTTTGGATTTTAAAATTACTCCGTTTGAAGTCTCACCAAAATGAACAAGGAAACTGGAACTAGCTGTTCTTGTAAATTGGTTTCCAGCAGCATCTCTACAGAACCCTTTATCTGTTACTAACACCACCCTTCCATACTCAACGGCTGAAGACAGATTCACCGAAATAGAATATTCAAGATTTGGCTTGATAGTCGTTAGCGTGGTTGGAATTACTTGGCCAGCACCATAAACTAGAAGCTGCAAGTGAAGAACAACTTGGTTTGTTAGATCAATATTTTTGTACCCTATAGAGTATAGATACACAAATCACATATCTAATAAAATGGCTGATAAGGGTATCGCTTAGTTTGCTTTGGAAAAGCACCTACTTACGCTGCAGTCATTCGCAGACAAACATCTAAAACCACCACCACCACCACCACCGCCACAGGGTTCACTGAAAGATATATAGACAGAAACATTCAAAGCATTTGTAAAAGATGTTGATGCTGTAAGGGTAGCTGTGGGGGAAACAGTGTCTGCAAAGGCCAATCAATAAAACTAGAATTAGAATGGAAACAGTCAAGAAAGAGATGCACTTTGAGACAGAAATACTCATTTTAACAGCTAAGTGTTTTGATTAAGAACTAAAAAGATGAAGGAGAGTTAGATAGTAACCAATGGTCCAGTTATAGGCAGCACAGTGGAAGTTACGAGACCCGTTGGTGCACACTTCAAATCTATGGCTTCCGTCTTGCAATTTAGTGTAAGAGACTTCCCCAGATGAACAATCAGAAGGCAGGAGATCATCCAGCTGCATTCAAATACAAGTTTTAAGTAAGATTTCAAGTTTCCTGAATGGGTTCCTAAACTTCTGAGTTCAAGATAATTGCATGTGAGTTGCAGTAACAAAAAGTATGAATCTTGAAGCATTTGAAAGCAGATGAATCAAAGAAATGTTTATGATATCTAACAACAATTAACATGGAGTTGCAAAAGCCATCAAGTTTCAATCTTTTCCCATTTTGAGTTGAAAAAACAGAACAGAGGAGCATAGTTAAAGTAGAAACCTTGCACCTAGAGGTACAGTTGGTGCAAGAAGCAGCCTGGAAAGCAAATGTAGGGGAGTGAACGTTGGAGATTGGTTCAGGTGTCTTGAATAACTTCACAGAAGTGTCACAGTCACCTTCCTTACACAAAAATCCAACAATTAATAGGAAAAGAACCCATGAATATCTGGTTGTTTGGATAGGAGGGTGAAATTTGAGTAGAGCAGCCATTGCAGGTTGGTATGATAAACTCATGATGAGTGCTTGAAAAGAAGAAGATGCATGGCTGCAGTGTCTGTGGGTAGAGAGAGAGATTAGAGAGGAAATAATAAAGAAAAAGGGATTAAGTGGGAGATTGAAGGTTTCGTGGAGGAGATGGCACGTGAAACTGACACTCCATACCTTGACCTCTGTAGATAAGAGAGAGAGAGAGAGAGAGAGAGAGAGAAAACAGAGGTCAAGGGAAGGACTTATAACATCTGCAATAGAGGTTATTTAAGAACTCAATGAAAAGTCTAGGACAGTGGTTTTTATAACAATCTTTTTATGGATACTATCTATTTTTTCTAACATCAATAAATATAATATATTTATAAATAAATATTTAATTTAAAATATTTAGAAGGAGGAATAAAAATCCCTTTGTGGTCACGGAAGTTCAAATGCAGTGACTTCGGGCTATCTGCAAAGCAGGTGGTCGTCCTGGGATTAGTCGGCTCGCATAACGGGTTGGATATCCATGTTAATAAAAAAAAAAAATTGTAAAGCATCGATTCATACTCACTCTAAGGTAAAAATCAAGATTCTTGTACAAGAATTTAGAGGAGGAGAGTTCTTACGAGAACTCTTCATAATATTGGTTCTTGTAAGAAATACATTTTCTTGCTTGTAGCATCTCCGGCTTTGTATAATTATTTTAAAATAAAGTGTTAAATGTCAAAATTACTAAAAGATAATTATATCTAATTTTAACGGTTATTTTATTTTAACAATTTTAACATTAACTATATTATTCAATATATTTAATGAAGATATTATTTCTCTTCTTAAGTATTTAATTTCAATACATCTGGTGGGAAATATTTAAAATATTGATTCTCTATGAGTTTTAGGCGGTGGTGTATTCACATAATGGAATCTGTCGTAATTGGAATGGAATTTAATCATGTTTGACCATGCGTTTGGTTGGCAAAAATAAAAATGAGATCTGTCAAAAGAATTTAAATTTGTCTATTTGGTTTGTTAAATATAATAGTGGTGGTTGTGTGGAGGTGTGTGGTGGTGGTAGTAGCGGGGGGATGGTGATGGCGATGTTGGAGGTAGTACCGATGACGGTTGTGGTGGTGACGGTGGTCATGGTGGCTGTACTGATGGTGGATGGGGTGGTGATGAATGTGGTGGTGGTGAAGGCCACAATGATAACGACGATGATGGCAGTGTTGGGGGCGGCGGCAACAGCAATATGGTGGTGACTGTGGCAGCGATGATGGTGATGACATCCATCGTGGTGGGATGGAACGGAATGTAGTAAATATAAGCATATGATAGTTTTTTCGTTAAAGATAGTACAAAGGAATTGAAATTCCTTACTAGAACTGTAGAACACTAAGGATTTTACATTCCACCATATGTAGAATTTGAATTCCTTCTAGAACTCAAAAAAAGAACCAAACGTAGGAATGAATTGATCATTCCAATTCTTTCAAACTCCGTCGGATTCCAACGAACCAAACACCACCTTTGAGATTTCTTCAAATTTGAAGATTCCCATATTCTCATCTTTTCTCTATTTTAGAATTCTGTTTGATAAAAAAAATCTTTAAAACCTATATTTTAACGCAAATATTTGAGTGAGACATTAAAGTCATAAATACTCAAAATTCATAATATTTTAACGTTATAGATTTATCATTTATGTAAATTCTTAAATTAAAATGCTTTTCTTTTTATATCAGAATAAAAAGAAACTAATTTTACGGTCAAAATTAAACTTTCATGTGTGAGTTTATGAGAAAATAACAAAGAGTCAATCAAAAGTCTATCTTTTTAACGTTAAAATCTAATCAATGATTGATCTCATAATTATGAATATCAGACCAAAATATATTTAATTTTATATAAAAAAAGAAGCATCAAACAATTTAATATTATTTTTCTTTTTTTTATTAACCGGGATATCCAACCCGTTATATGAGCCGACTAATTCTAGAACGACCACCTGCTTTGTAGATAACCTGGAGTCACCGTATTTGAACCTTCATGGCCACAAAGGGATTTTTATTCCTTCTTGGATTTGAACCTGATACTTTTGATCTTTGGAGCCAAGCTCAAACCAATCAGGTTTAATATTAAAAAATTAAATTATATAAAATATTATTCAACTTGGATCTTAGGACGTAATTGTACAAACACACAAAATCTTATAAATAAACCAACTCAACTATTGCCACACATGTTGGTTGAGAAGACCAAATTTAAAAACATACAACATGCATAGACAGCAAATACTAGCAATGACAGAGGACACACCATCACATTTTTCCCCATAAATTCACACTTTTTTTTCAAATTTCAATGATTGAAAGATCATCAAAACAATAAATTTGTAAGTATAAAGAAATGGGTATTAAAAATATAAACACTGTATACATCGGAATTCATCACATACAAAATTCGAATATTGTATTTTACTTAGGGGCCGTTTACCAAAAACTTACCCGGTAAGTGTTTATCGGTAAAATTCAGCACTATCATTTACTTACAACTGGGTAAGATTCTAGTCCACCGAAACGGTACCATATGCAACAATTTACACGATAAGCTCTTATCATGGTAAGAGTTGTTGCCCTCACTTACCCGAATAAACATTTGATAAACGGGCTCTTAGATGGTCCATCATCATCATAAGCTTGTTTGGAGTGTTTTCCATCTGTTTCTGGTTGGCAGCCATCGTTGATGGAATCTGAGTGTGGGGTGCAACACAACAAGAGAAGTGATAACATTTATGAGGCCAAAATAGAAACATCCATCCATCATACTCAACAACCATAGCAAACTGCCAGCATACACAAGAAAACATATTGCAGGGGGGCCCTACACCATTTACTCATGAGTAGTAACTTTTCTTTCTTTAATTGTGCCCAGTAGATTACCTTATTCTTTTACATTTATGCTCTTCAAGTCACTAGGGACTGTCGTTGTAGGGTGACCTCAGCGACGGACCTAGGTAGTGTATGTGGTAGCATGGGCTACCGTTTCGTTCATTCGCCGCCGTAGTGTAAGACATTATAGGGTCGTGAAAATTGTTATTGTTTTAATTTGTTGTGTGCCACCATATATGTTTTGAAACTATCATGAGGACAAACGTTGCCCTTAGTAGAGTTGATTTGCAAGGTTTTTCTTCCACCCCAAACCCGAGTTTGAATCTCATTGGTGTCATTTTCTTAGTTTTTAGCTTTTAATTTCATATTTATTATGTTTCTGGAAAAAGTTGTAATAAAAAGACTAGAACAAAAAACCTCACATATGAAAAACAATGAACTAACCAACAAACTAATGATGATTTTATGAAAAATATTCTTATATTTGCTTCTTAAAGTCAAACGATGTCATCAACTCAAAAGATTTCTAGGTCCTTCTCTAGGTGGCCCTGGTCCACCAACGTGGTTTTGTAAACCAAATTAACCTAAACAGACCCGATACATCTGATTCATAGGATTTGGATGAGATGTACGCAAACTTATCCTCTATAATCTATCATAAAGGGTTGAATGACTATTTTCGTGAAGACCTCTGGTTGTGAAATAGTATGAGTGAAGAGGTAAGAAAGAACAAAGGGTAGCAAATAGTAAGCAATTAATATACGTTGGAAACTCCCTCCCCCTTCTCTCATCAACAACTCTTTTATAGAGTAATCTAACGGGGATCAACATATTTCAATATTATATCAGAGTCAAGTCTATGTCTACCAACTACCATCCAGGACATTTTTTAGCATGACTCAACAGTCTGTGATATTTTTTCCCGTCAAACAGAGACTTGCTAAAGTTCCACATTGGTTAGACTTGGATACTTTCTCTTCAACATATTTTGGAACCTCTTTCTCTTCTCAAGAACTCTTTTTGGAGAGTAAATCTAACGGGTTTCACATATTCTATATGAAGTCGTTGTATGCAATTTTTTACCTGCATTATGTAAAGAGGTTTTTTCTACGATTAGATCATGTGACACCCTGGTGATATTACTATAGAAGTAACTTTACCCGGTTGCTTCAAGCCTATCCTGCACTTCTCATAAAGGATAGCAGCTTTAAGCTTAAAAGAGACAAGTGGAGGGAATTTCTGAATTCTTCCAAATAATTGGCGAGTCCTGCTGAGGAATGATGGGAAGCATAAAAGGACAGCTAACTAGAAGATGAATTTTTGAATGCTTCCAAACATCTATGGCCTTGTAGTGTTCTCAGTGCAGTCCCCTATATATATATATATCCCAAAACATTTAGGTTATAACCACAAAAAAATCAAAACCACTTTAGCCTCATCTAACTCCAAATATGAAAAGACCCAAAATTTCTCCACCCTATCTGTCCTTTTCGGTTCAAGTCAAAACACGACACCAGTTTCATAAAAATCAAGTGAGAATCAATCATCATAATATACGAAAATCTTGCAGAATTATAAGACGAATGAATCTTTGATAGAGTTCAATTAATGCAAACTGCTAGCATCTTAAAAAAGACGTGTATGCTCAAATATTCTAAATTGAGAAAATTATGGATCTTAACATGATGAATTCAGTATGTAAATATAGCGCTACAGATATCAGATAAGATTACCTCACAGAATATGAAACTTGTACTAAATTATATAACTTTCTGGCACCCAAACTCGAAGGAGCTGATCATAGAACGAGCAGGTAGCAACGATAGTTTTCTCCTTTTTGTCTTCTTGGCATATACTCCCTCTATACCAATCTGCTCCATAAGCAAGGGATGTGTGCTTATTGTATGTTTCAACCACTTTGACTTCATTTCCATCGACCTTAACAATGGCAAATCCATTGTGCATACAAGCTGCCAGGATCAAGCCTGGCACAACAGAATGGTTCTTGAGCCTCCAAACCCCACCACCTAAACTGATTGATGTTTCATTTACAGGCCTTGCAATTGATCTGACATCCCATATCCTTAAATGTTCATCATAGCTTCCGGTAAATAGAGTGTGAGAATTATGGGGAGATTTTGCAATACAACAAACACCCATCTGATGGTCTTTTGAATTCTGGAATGCCAATTTAGATGGACCATTTCGTAAATCCCAGCCCTTAAATTTGCAATCATCTGAACCAGTGTAGACCAGATGCGGTTGGTCTGGATCGAAAGAAGTAGCCCAAACCTCAAAGTCATGTGCTTTCCATTCTTGTAGTATGCTTGTTTTGGCCTCCTGAAGAGAGATTATAGAGACTGAACCATCTGAAAGGCCTACTGAGATGGATGTCGCCGAAGGGTTCCAGTCTAAACACAGGCTCATGGAGGAGCTGACTTTTTCATTATTTACCTCTTTCAGAGCTTCTCCTGCATCAAGTTCAAGATCCATTAGTGCGACTTGTGTACTTGAACAGAAAAACAGCAATGAACAAAGTACAATTTTTGATCAAATGTATCATGGCATCAATTTAGCTCAAAAAATATGGCTTGCCCTTTCAAATTCCGACTCAATGAAAAGAATGTCATTACTAAAAACATCCTAGTTTCACGTATTCTTCCATTCGGTTTATCATTAAGAAGAACTATACAAGAACATATAACAAAGTTGGCCTACCACGCTTTCTGGTGATTGAACTTTACTGGCTACTGAATTATCGGGTCTCCTCAATTGAGTTACTACCTTAACTTCGCTTCGCTAGTGATCCAAATAAATGGAACATCCATGTGACAACAGTAGAAGCTTGTTTAAGAAAAGAACTATACTGTGAACTTGTTTTTCAACTTTGCCACTCGAAAACAATGTCTTGGAGGTAACCCCCCCCCCCCTTCCCCGCCCTCCTCTTATCTTCACAGTCGAAGCCCAAAATACAAATACAGCTAATGATCATCAGAGCAAAAGTATCTTATCAAAATTAGTAGTCATTATCAAAGAATTCTTCCACTTCACCGACCCTGACAATGATCATACTGAATTAAGATTAACAAGCTCAACAACGCAAAATTCCAATTCAATAACCAAACTATTGATGACCCATGGCACCAACACAAAAAAGATGTGAAAGGCCAAGAAAGGCCTTCCATTTTCTTCACATTTACCAAGACTGAAAATACAACCCTTTCACATACGAAGTGCCTATCAAGATCCTTAAGGACCTTAAGATCAAAATTTATACTCAATATTTTGTTTCTTAGCAAGAAAACTAATTTAGAATCAATTATTCAGATTATTAAAAACAAGGAACCATTTGCTCCGTAAATATGACACTGAAGTTTACGTCTTTATTTTTATCAAAGCTTAGTAAAAATCCGCCCTTCATCTACCATAGGTCAAAGGTAGAAACAGGAAGTAAGGGGCAGTTTACAGAACGATAACCAGGTAAGCCTTTACTGGGTCAGTTACCTTGCTGGGTAGCATGGCAAGGACCGAGAATTTGACCCGGTATGAGCCATGGCAATGACAGAGAATCTTACTGAGCAAGTGAGGGTGGTGACTCTTACCCGGTTAGCGCCTACCAGGTAAGAGACACTTATCAACAACCTTAGCATATCATTTGAAGGCTGATAATCTTACCCGGTAAGGGAAGCGAGAATGGTTACTCTTACCTGGTAAGCACTAATTCGTTACTGTTGGTAAACAGCTTCTAAGTCAAAGGTAGATCAACCGAAGTCTTAGGGGCCGTTTAGTCAATGCTTACCCGGTAAGAGTCAACACTTTCATAACTTACCAGGTAAATTTTTTGTCAATTAAAACGGCATTGTATGCAACATTTTTATCCAGCAAGTGCTTACAGGGTAAAAGTCGTCACTCTCACTTACCGGGTAAGACTCTCGGTCCTTGTCACCACTCTTACCGCATAAGATTCTCAATCTTTGTCATGTTCATCCGATAAGGGAACTGACCTGGTAAGCACTTACCGGGTAAGAGTTAAGTAAACGGCCCCTTAGTATGGGAAGAGTCAGAGCTGAAGGGAGAGATTTTCTAATGGAAGTTAGTGTAAAGGGGAGTTTACCAGCAGAAATTGGGTAAGAGTGGTGCTTTAAGAGGTTCAGTCCAGCTAAGTTGTAAGCGAGTAAGAGAGCTTTTCCTTCGATACATCATTAGTATGGTAAGCAACCTCACCCCTTAGTCACAGGGCAAGCGTCTCTTACCGGGTCAGCGTTTCTTACGTGGTAAGCGGGGGGTCACCTATTGGTAAACAGACCTCAGTAAAGAAATGGCAATTCTCTCATGCTCATAAATCATGACATACATATACATATAAGCATTTCATGTTATCAACATAACGTACCATCATCAGAGCTTTCTAAATGATGAACCCTCAAGCAACCTTCAGCATCAGCTTGAGCAAGCAATGGACTTGTTGCATCGCCTCCCACTGGGCTCCATTTCATATCAAAGATCCCAGCTGTCTTCAACCTATAAAACAACTCGACTCGCCCCAAGTCAACATTAAAAAGAGAAATGCTCCCTGACCTACTCGGACAATCACCCTCTTGCAGCGTATAAGTCGAAGCAGCTAGGACATGGTGAAAAGAATTGTGCGGACAAAACTCAACAACGTCGGCATTTCCATCTAAGTAGCAGTGTCCCACATCCATAACCTAAGTGAGATGAGAAGAATGAAATCATTCAAACAGAGTCATTAAATAAGAACAGAATAATTGTGTCTTCTCATTTGGGCATTTCATCGAACAGGTTACGGGTGTGACGATAAAAATCTAGAATGACAACAACATGAGAGCTAATTTTGCAGCAAGGTTACAAGGACATGGAAGATCAGATGTAAAGGCACCATAACTACCGTCGAATGCCCTTGGCCCAAAATGTTGCAACAACCCGGCTCCAAATTATCGCTTTATTCTGAGGGCCAAGAAAAAGCGTTGCAAGGTGCAAACCTTATTTGCAGAAGGTGGGATAAAGAAGGGACCATTAAGTAGTAACAGGTAGGGGTGTAAACGATACGAGATAACTCGCGAGCTACTCGAGATCGACTCGGTCAACACTCGACTTGAATAGGCTCGGCTCAAACTCGAACTCGACCAGCAATCAAACTCGGACAATTTTCTTGATACCTGAACTTATCCTAGAGCATAAAATCCTAAATACCAAGGTATTGTGATCAGTAATCCATCTAAAATCAAGCATTTCTATTTCAAAAAGCACATTGGATAAAAAGGAAAATTCTACTTGGTGAACTGAAATGCCATGAATTGAAAAGAAACGCCCACAAACTAAAAGGTAGCAGCAGTCCAACCAAGAAACCAAAACATGCTACAAATCATCCATCACATTGGCACCCACACAACGATCGGGTTATTCAAATCAAACCTTCAAATACATCAAACATAAAACAATCTTAAACAACTCCAACAAATGAGACAAAATGTATAACGTAGTATCCTGTTCCAGAGAAAGGTGGTTGCTGTCAGACTTCCCAACTCAACGATCATGTCAATTTATCTAAGCATCTTGCATCATATAGTACTCATTGTAAAATTGGATTCCCTCAGCAATTGTACTACAATTTCAAAACTTACACCACTCTTGAAGTTGGAAGTGAATCTATTGTAATCCAAAACCAGAACAAGTAGTGCATTTCTAGAGAAGATGAAATAGACTGCGATTTACACAAATATCACTCTTGCTTTTCATATTAAACCCGATTTAGCATAAACAAAAACCCACGGATACAAAGAGAAAGGAAAACTAATAAATGGATGCTTACCGGTATATTTCTATCTTTATCGATGGGAGCCCAGTCGATGAAGTGACGAGCAAAAGAAAAAATCCAGAAGCAAAAATGTAGGGTTTGGACTTTTACAAGAAATTTATATTTCTCTGGATGCAATGAGAAGCTAAGGATTTGAAAGAGAATATAAGCGTGCTGGATTGTCGGTTGCAACGAAAAATCTGCACCGGCGGTTGAACGTCGGCGGACTACTACGGCGGCAATAGAGATGGGGAAGGGTTTAACTCGGTGAAAGGCGAAGGCGCACGTGTTCAGTTTATTTTAAATACCAATATATTGTGGGTCGGTTTATTTTTTGTCAATTCTTGTATGAATATAAATGTCTTTATTAATAAATATGTTTGTATGATATTTGATAAGTTATTGTTTGGTTGTTATGTTGGATAAACAATTTAAATAATGTAAATGACTATTTTACCTTTTGTACCATCTCAATACCATCAAGAACATACAAACTCAAAGGAAGAAACTATATTAACCCCCCCCCCAAAACATGTTTTCTGAATTTGTTCTTACTCTTCATACAAATAGATTAAAAACAAAAAAATTAATAAAGTTTAAGGGTGCTCGTTCATTCACTGGAGATTGAAGAAACCTTCATCAAAAAGCCAAATCGAGCATTACGGTGTTTAGGGGTTTGGTTCAGGTGATGCAAACCTGCATCGTGGATCTAAAATCAAATCCCTAAAATCAAATGAAAGCCCTAAAACTAATTGCTAGAACCTTATCTGGAAAATGAAGAAACCTTGCTCTCATCTGGAAATCGAAACAATAACTCATCTAGGTGGCGATTTACGATTTGCAGGTATGGGGTGTGCTCGTTCGATTTCACGACCGCCGCTTGACGCCCCCTAAACTTCCTCCACCACGACGGCGAGTGAGTCCCATCCACCACAATCCTTTGTTTTCACCTTCTTTGTAGTACCTACTAACCTCGCCTCCGGTGTACTAATCCTCGCCAAAAACATCTCAGAAGAATGTGGAAGGTTGCAGAACCGTCAAGTTCATAGCAGAAAATAAGAAATCAAAGTGTGGGGACTGGGGGAGCGGCAAAGTGAAGGGCAGATTGGGAAAATGGGGGTTGAAAGAAAAAAAGGGCAGATTGGAAGAGAAGAAGCGTCGATCGTTTTTTTCCCCCTTTTTTGTTGTCTCTCCATGCCTGGAAGAGAAAAAGGGTAGATTAGGAAAATGGGGGGCTGAATGTAAACGACTCTCCTTTTTCCAGCTTATCGAATCAGAGAATTATTCAGCTATTAAGTCATAATTGAACAACTATATATGGCTTACTGAATAAGCATTATCCCACTCAGCCAATTAAGCCACTTCCAAACAGCCTCTAAAACTTTATTATCGATATAAAGCAATGTAAAAATAAATTATATTTATAGAATAAAAAAAAGTTTAATTGTTCTAATTATTAAGTTTTTAATCTTTAAAACAAAAAATTTAAACCAATTTTATTGTTTTCGAACTCTGTCATTCAAATCTTTCAGACCCAACTTCATCGCTTCCTCTTGGCATCTTACTAGTTTTTTGCTTTTTCAACATTTTTTTTTTTGACATATCTATACATGCTCCATTAACTTGTAGTAAAAGATCGGAGGGAAGACAAAAAAATAAAGCAGATCGACGAAACTTATATATATATATATATATATATAACTTTCTTATATTCATATATGAATCCGTGTAATTCATCATATTTTAACTAATTCACATATGAACCCTTATAATTCACATATGAATTAATTAATTGATTCACATAGAAACTTCATTCTTTTTGGGAATATGAAATCTCAATTCTTGGGAACATGGGGAAGGTTCATTTGTTACCTTGACTATTGTATTAACTTTATTAACTAATTATGACCGTTGATTTTTAAAATAAAGGGTTAAGATTAATCATATTATAAATTTAATTTATTAAATGTGTAATCTCACAAACATATGAATATAATTGTTGAAGGGTATTTATATAAAAGATAATGCACATTCAATGACATCGGTTACAAACAATAGAAATCGTATGTGTTCAGTGTTCATAATTGCCGCAAGTGTTCATATATGTTCAATTTGTGTTCATAATTGACACAAGTGTTCACATATATGTCCAATTTGTGTTATAATTGCCACAAGTGTTCACATATATGTTCAATTTGTGTTCATAATTGCCACAAGTGTTCATATGAGTGTATACGTGTCAATTTGTGTCATATATGTCAATTTGTGTTCATAATTACGAAGACATTCGCTTTGATTATTTACTTCACTTCCCGATCTCGAACTCCGACTGTCACCATAAACAATTTTAACTTTCTCAATTGTTGTCGTGTTGTTCTCCAATGTCTTTATCTATAATTGTTTGAACGATAACAAACACTTTGCTAGCGGATCTCTTACACCAGTCACAAATTTAAAAATATTAAAAATGAAAGATCAATATTAAAAAATTAAAAAAATACAAGATCAATGTTAAAAATGCAAAAATCATGAGATTTTGTGGATCTTGTAGCTCCCAATTAATGATATAGGAGTTACAAAAAAAATTACTCATATATCGTTAACATTAAATTTTTAGATAGTGAAGAACCTAATATTAAGATGGATTGTGATTGGTCCAAAAGGTTTATAAAGCTAACACAGTAATTTGGGTTAACATTTGAACTAAGGTGGTCAAATGGGCCCGACCCGGCTCGGGACCGCGACTAGCATGGGACCGACTGTTAAAGATTGGTTATTCATGCAAAAACAAACCGGGCCCGAATTGATTTTTTCAAAAAAATGGTAACCATTTTTATAGCCGTTGGGAATGGTCATATGACCGGTTTCGTTTTACTTCTTTTTTGTATTCTTGGCCCTCTATACACTAAATGAGAACCCAATAATCTGTGATAATCATAAGATCCAAGGTGAACACTCATTTAAGATAATTTTGTTATTAATTAAATAAATAAATAAGGTAATTTAGTCGTAAAAAGACAACTCATAAATGCGTTTAATTAAGAGAAATTTGCACCAAAATGGAACCAACTTTCACCTAATTCTTATTTTGGGGAACCAACTTTCAAAATCGTCATTTTAGGGAACCAATTTGCAGCTGATTCCTATTTTGGGGAACTAACTTTCAAAATCGTCATTTTGGGGGAACCAACTTGCACCTGATTCCTATTTTGGGGAACCAACTTGCAAAATAATTATAGAAAAATAACTAAAATTCGTTTTTTTTCCAAAAATTAATGCAATAAAATCTATTTTTCATTTCAAATCTCGTTTTTTTTATAATTCAGATATCAAATTGAACATTTTTAAAAAAATCCAAACTACCACAGTAAAAATTGTATTTTACTAATGCAAAAAAAAATCAATTTAATAGAAAAAAAATTAATTCATGCACAAAAAATTTGATAGAGACCCTAAATATTTATTTTTTATTGCATCAATTGATGTTTTTCTATTAAATTGATTTTTTTGCATTAGTAAAAAATAATTTTTTGTGGTAATTTGGATTTTTTTTAATGTTCAATTTGATATCTGAATTATAAAAAAAATGAGATTTGAAATGAAAAATAGATTTTATTGCATTAATTTTTGGAAAAAAACGAATGTTAGTTATTTTTTATAATTATTTTGCAAGTTGGTTCCCCAAAATAGGAATCAAATGCAAGTTGGTTCCCCAAAATAGGAATCAGATGCAAGTTAGTTCTCTAAAATGACGATTTTGAAAGTTGGTTCCCCAAAATAGGAATCAGGTGCAAGTTGGATCTCCAAAATGACGATTTTGAAAGTTGGTTCCCCAAAATAGGAATTAGGTGAAAATTGGTTCCATTTTGGTGCAATTTTCCCTTTAATTAATTTGTTTTCTCCATAAGTAGGAAATCCTTAAGTTCATAAATAAGAAATCGATAACTCTCTATAGTGTGTTATTTTTGAATCTTTTATCACATTCCATGTTTTCGTTGTTTACAATGTATCACATCGTGTATACACTTTACAGTAGGTATCACAATGGACATTAATAAATATCAGAGAATGTATACAAAGAATGATCATAGTTAATGTATCACAACTTGTATACAATGAATATCAGTTGAATGTTCATACCAGAGGATAGAGGGAATAGAAGAGAGAAGATACAAGATTTCTAAAATATCATTATTTAAAATTTCAAGTCAGTATTACAAAAAAAACATTAATTTTCTAATTTAAGTTTTGATTTGTGGTTGAGATTAGATCTTATGGATCTCATAAAATATTGAGTAACAAATTAATTACAAAATTTCAGTTAAATAATATTGATAAAAATTATATATTTAAATTTAATATAGTCTATAATGTGGGAAAGTTGTAACAAGACAAAATAAGGGGCTGATTGTGATGGATGAACTACATATGTCAACTTCTTGAAAGTAATTTGTTGGAAGGGCAAAATTGTCAAATAATGAAAAGAAGGATTAAACTTTGGAGTTGTGAAATTTTAAATTTTGTAGGTTTCAAAATTATGGAAATGGATGATTTCATGTGTTAAGTATGGAAAGAAATTTTAATTCCTTTTTATGAGATTTGGAGAGGTTGATGTATAAAATTCAGAGTAGAACAGATAGAGGAACCCTCTTTTTTGTGTGTGTTTTTGGTGGTTCATGAAACACCGTTGAAGAATCAAGGAGTAGTAAAGTTTAACAGAACAATCACCCAACCTCAGGTACGATTCTAATCTAAAGCTCGTTATTTGCATGTTTGGTCAATAATATAACGAGTTAGGAGTGTTTAGAACTAATCTTGAATTGATTTAGAGGTCGAAAACAATAAATAAAAGGAAGGATTTAGGAGTTTTTTGTGGTTTTAAGTTGTAAGAAAGACTAGGATTAAAGCATTGTTTCTGTGTACCGAATGCGAGTTCAGCAAGCTTGCACATGAGCTTGAGAGGAACGAAAAATAGGAGAGGCTGGGGAACTCGCACGTGAGTTCGCGCTGACCCAATGAAATTGAAATGCGAGCTTAGGCTTGTGGGAAACTTTTTGTCTTCACGTATAATGAGTCGAGGAGTGTTAGTGAAGCAAGGTCTCAACACCTTTGTGTAACCGAACAAACACGAACGGTAAACGAACGAAAATCTTTGTGTTCGTGTTCGTTCGTTTAGATATCAGGTGTGTTCGTGTTCGTTTATGTTCGTTCATTAACATGTTAAACGAACGATCATAAACGAACGGGCTAAACGAACGTAAATAAATATTATTTGAATTCAAAGTAAATAAACAAAAGATTATGTATATTAAATTTAATACATAAACGAACATAAACGAAATATCAAAAATAAACCACAAAACAATACACCATGTAACAAGGAAGAAAATGTAATGGAATCAAATATCAAGAAAACATCAATAAATCGGGATAACAAGAAATCATAACCACATAATGAAATCGGGATAACCATAAATCAGAACCACCACATCATGAACAAAATGAAGAAAAAAAGGACAAAGTTGATGAAAATGGGAGAAATTGGTAAATGTGATGATGAAAACCAAAAGGGGAGATGTCGACAGTCGGAGAAGAAAAGTAGCGTAGTCGTCGGTCAGAGAATAAAAAAAGGCGGTCACTGGAGAAGTCATAGGGGATTTTGCGGTGCAGTTTAGGGCTAAACCACAAACCCGCACCTCATATGCATTTTTAGCATCTTTTTCAATTCGTAAATCGCACCGCATATACCACAAATCGCAAAAAAAACAATTCGCGAAATGTGATGCGGTGCAATGCGGTTTGTATGTATCACATTTTACGCTACAATCCAAATTTAAAACTTCACCATAAAATCAATGATAACGTGACATAGTCCGAAAAAAATGAAAAGTTTCAATTGGGATTTAAGTTTGAAATCACGAGTAAAGCGTCAATTGGGTCTAGAAGTTGAATTTTTTTTTTGTAACTTGAGATTTGATAGTAGACTATGGCATAATCCCCATGTGCATGACCTAATCGTGATGTTTACTTAAAGTTTAAAAGTGTCTAATGGATTATTGAGCTATAATTTATTAATATTATGGATCAAAATGCAAAATACAAAATTCCTGAGTTATTAATGGACCATGGAGAAAATAAATAAAAAATATTATATAAATTAACAATTATTTTGTATGTGTTATATATATATAGACAAGTTCTTTTGTTAACTCAATATTTAGTGTTAACTATGTTAATCTAGTGGATCAATAAGATTCATCGTTTGTGATCAATAAGATTCATTGTTTGTGATAGGTTTCAATAAGATATTGATTAAGGGATGGGAGACATGAGAGTAAATTATACATAGACGTAAGTTACATTTTGTATTATTTAATGAGTAGTTACTATTTAGTAGTTGCTTGATTGTTGGGATTATGATCACTTATTCAAATTACACAACGTATTATCATTAAATAAAATTAATCTTGATGAAATTGTTAATCTAAATGAAAAAATCACAAGCAAACATATTTTAAAATGTGAATATTAATATACATAATAGGTAAATTGTTAATCCAAGTGAACAAATCACAAGTAAACATTTTTGAAGCGCATTGTTAATTTCGTTTCTGGTGATATGAACGGTATGGGGGAAGATATCGCGAAAACACCGTTGAACATATTTCTATAAGTATATAATGTTTATTGTCTGTTAATATATGAAAAGATGGAACATCCAAGTGAATTTTTATGAATAAGTGTGAACATTGATCAAATATTAATGAACATAGTCACATTGTTCATATGTTAATGAACATATTCACAATGTTCCTAAATGAACCCATGTTCATATAGGGGGAGATGTCTATGTGTATATTAATATTTATAACGACGAAGATTTTTTATTAATGATAATGGATTAATGTTCATACGAATATTAATGTCATTAATGAACAGTTACAAACTTTATGAATTTTTTTTTCAATAATACCCTTGTTCGTATATGTTCATCTTAGATGATAATGTATTATATTATTAGTTATTAAAAAACTGTCATCATAAATGTCATCCATTGATTCACAAGATGAATGGTTCTGATGGGTTTACAAAGTTAACACTAAAAATTGAGTCAACAAAAGAACTTGCCTCACAAACGGGTTCATATGTGAATTCGTGTGATTCACATATAAACTATATGTTCATATGTGATTCACATGAGTTCATGTGTGAATCAGTTAAAATAGGGTGAATTACACGGGTCATATATGAATATATAGCTCGTATGTGATTCACGTGGGTTTACATATGAATATATAGTTCATATATAAACTCATTTGCTGTCTATTTGTAAAAACTACGAAACTACCCTTTCTATTTTTCGCATAGCCACAAATTTTGACCAGTCAAAGCCACAATACTTGACTAGTCAAATCCAATCTTGAGCGTATGAAGGGATAAGATAACTTACTTACTTCTCAAATATTTGCCACTTTTGAAAATAACATATGACTAGATATACATGTGTGTGTGGCTCAATTTGAATTGCAGTTTGATAACTCAAAATGGCACCGCATAGTGTGGTTTGGTAAAAACACAAACTGCTCCGCAAAAGTTATGAGTGTTTTGCGGTGCGGTGTGAGCAGTTTATGCGGTTTAGATGAACACCCCTAGGAGAATAGGTGTTGCAGCAAGTGAGTACTTCCATAAGCAATATGAGGCTAGGGTAACAGAAGCATGTGTGTTCTCTTAAGGTGCGTTTGGTAGGCAGAACAGGGTGGGACATGACAGGACAGAATATAACATATTTGTCCCATGTTTGGTGTGGTTTTATGTGGGACTAAGTGGAACAAGGTAGAACACGGGTAGGACACAGTAGTCCACCCTTCCCTTCATATAACTAACTAGAACAAGAAATAATTGACCTTTCTACCCTCTCAAAACCTTCATCATCGTACCCTTATTCCCCTCCATCTTCCACCATCTCCTTCATCATCGGCGACCTATTATCAATCAGCGGCCTGGACAGAATCGTTCCCTTCGCAATCGTTCTCCTTCACAACCGTTCTCCTTCACAATCGATCTCCTTCATCAATCGTTTAGAAGAACTCGACAGCCCCAATTGTTTTTCACGAACTCGACAGCCCCAATCGTTCGACCTTCTCCTTTCTCCATATTCTCAGGTAATCGATCTCTCCTCTCCTTCATTAAAGATGTTATCACACTTCGATTCTTGAAAGATGTTATCTTAATGCCATTAAAGATGTTATCGCACTTCGATTCATGAAAGCTTACTGTATTCAAGCATACTGTTTGCATTTTCTTAACTATATTCAAGCTTGCTGTATCGTACTTCGATTAATGTCATTATAGATAAATATAAATTTCTTTTGAAGTATTTGAGTTCCTAAGCATACTGTTTGCATTTCCTTTTTGAAGTATTTGAGTCTCATTGAAATTGATGTTTATCTACTCCATTTCCTTTGAGTATTTGAGTGCCCTAAGCTACTGTTTGCATTTCCTTTTGAAGTATTTGAGTGCCCTA
>NC_037530.1:33978504-33978843 GCF_001531365.2 Cynara cardunculus var. scolymus
AGTATTTGAGTGCCCTAAGCTACTGTTTGCATTTCCTTTTGAAGTATTTGAGTGCCCTATGCTTTTCAAATGCAGAACAGCAATGGGTTTATCTACTTCATTTTGCCATTGTTTGCATTTCCTTAACTATATTCTTTTTTGCATTTCCTTAACACTAGTTTGCTATTTGCATTTTCTTTTGATTTATTAATGTGAGTTTTTAATTAAGATTGATTTTGGAATTTTTTTGGTATTTTTAAATAGCATTTGTAAGCATTTATATTGATTATTTAGTGAAAAAAATACTAAACAGCTCATTGGGGGTAAATTGGTCATTTTAACCAGTTCTGTCATGTCATG